>NC_037603.1:557395-867964 GCF_003073045.1 Pomacea canaliculata | reverse complement strand
CTGTATGTAAGCAAGAACAGTTTACTTGGCATAAACACTGTTCATGTTTCTATCTTTTCCATAAACTGCGTTTAATTCATTGGGTTGTCGGAAAAGTGATGTATACTTCTATATTTGTCTGAGGACAGTTATTTATGTAAGAATTAAGATTATTCAATGATATATTGGCGTTTTGTTCGACAACCTTTTGCTATCTTTTACTAAACTTAATATGTTCTTGTTCATAGACGGACCTGTCTTTATCGGCCAAAAATTAACAAGGTGCTCATTTACAGCCTTATTTCAACTGAACAGTATGCCACACAAAGAGTTTTGAAGAGAGAGAAAGAAATAGAAGTCTGACGGATCAATGTTTGGCGAGTATGGCGGGTGTGCAACACATCACAGCCAAGCTCCAATAAATTGTGATTGCTGATCAATCTTGTGTGTGATTTTGCTTTGTTGTGCAGGAACACGACTTCTTTGCGATTAACGACAGCTGGATGATGGAATCGTTCAAACTGTTCAATTTTGATGCTCGAAAAAACGAGGCAACTTTAAAAGCCACCACACATCGCCGTGATGAATGTCTGCTTTCGATGTCTGATGTGAATCATAATGTCGGCAACAAGACCGTTTGTACAACTCATTGCTATAAACAATTCACTCATCACCACCAGTCATCAGTCACTTCAAATAAGAGCGATATCTTCCCGTTTAATAAACAAATCGCAGATGTTCATACGCGCAGTTCATGATGAACCCAAGTATCGAGCTTACGTATCGCAGTTTACACAAGTTATTCAGCTAAACGCTTCCATAATGAATGTTCAATGTTTCTGCGATTTCTCGTGTCGTGTCACGTGGGTTTCTCTCGACCAATCCCTTTATTATGACGTCATCAAACGGTGAGCCTCCATGACCTCCAAGTCACCAACACAGAATTCGTCAACCATCGTTGGCGCTGATGTTCCTGTGCAGCAGTGATGCCCAACCTTTTTCGGCCTGCGGGCCATGCACATTTCCGACATGCGTGTCACGGGCCGCTTCACCGCAAAAATACAAAAAAAAAGAGATAAAAATAGAGCAGATACCATTTTTATTAGAAATAAGTTGTACTTACCATTAAGTATGTAGTAATTAGTGGGATATTTGAAGTTGTTTACCCGAAACCAACTTCTGAATGTCCGGCCTCATCGTAGAGACACCCAGTCGGAGCACTGAATCGAAATGTTCGTCCATCGAAAAAAAGATTGAGAGACGCCCCTACGTAGGGATAACTACTTCTTCTTCCCTTTTTTCGTTTTTTTTTTTTTTTTTGTTTTTTTTGTTTTTTGTTTTATTACTAACATGCCGATTTCCTGCACTGTGGGCAGAAGTTTCGCGGACCGGACGGTACCGCTTCGCGGGCCGGATATGGCCCGCGGGCCGTAGGTTGGGCATCCCTGCTGTGGAGTATTGTGAGAATTTGTGTTTAAGCTTTGAGCGACTTTTTCCGCGTTCTTCTTTTTACGATAGTAAAGCAGTAAAATATGGTGAAAATGCACAGCTCAGTCTTTCATCTTCAGCTTGTTTTAAAGTCTCTAAAACTGAATGAAATCGCTCAATTTTTTTTTTATTGAATGAACATGTTTTACAACTGTCGGCTGTCAAACGTGAAACACTAACTTTGATACGAACGACTCTCGTACTTCCAAAAATAAATTAGGTCCACCGGTTGCACATCTGCCTCGTGACCCTTCCGACAACCCAATAGCAACTTAGTTCACGTGATTTAAACAATTTTATGGCCTTTTAATCATAATATTACTACATTCTTCCAACTCATGATTTGAGTAATGATAATTGTTCTTAATTTGTTTTAAGTTGCTCTCTCGGTATTTTGGTGATTAGAGTTTTTATTGCTGATCATTGTTTCTATTGTTATATCTTTTGCTGTAGCTACAGCCATTCATTGTTAGCTATTGTCCTTGTTAGCTACCTTAGTTCACTGTTAGCTGTCATCATCCATTGTTACTATTTTCACTTTAAGTTGTTGCTGTTGATTGTAGTTTCTACAGGTATGTTTTAACTCCTCATTATAGCCCTCGTCTACTAATGGTAGTCACTACTACACTTACCTGAGCACCTGTCACTTGACGGATGAGTCTGACCACCATCTCGATCTGAGATGGGACACCGCGGATGATGACAATCTTCATACCTGGTACAGGTGAGGTGTAAGGGTAGAACTCTATATCAGTGCCTGTCTTCTTACTGATCTCTTCAAGTGGACGTTTACTTCCTGAGAAGCATGGGATGTATTTTAGTTGTAAATAATAAGTCACTCTAAATATGGCTACTTATTGTGTAATTTACTAAACCAAATCCAAAGTTAAATGTATTTTCATCATAAAACTACTTCACTCTTTCTTTCGTCTTTATTTTACTCACTGTCCTTATAGTGTTGCTTTCTCGAGACAACTACTGCGTGAAGTCGTTTAAAACACGTGAAATGAACTCACTGAGACCTTTAAACACATTTGCATGTCGACCACAACTCACCAGTATCAGTAAAAGCACCGTGTATATAAACACAACTCACCAACATCTCTAAGAAGTTCAGCCTGTGCATCAGTCACGGCGTGTAGGTAACCTTTGACCCGACATCCACCAGCGGCCTTCTGGCGTTTGACCTGTTGTTAGACACAGGAGAAGGAAATTATAATCAGGACACTATGTATGTAAACTTTTATAAAAACGTTCGTGACATGATGTGAACGTTAAGGTACGTAGCAGTTGATGTCACTGACTGTATTACTTGACAAAACCTCATAAAAATCTTTCCCACGGCTAGGACATAAGTTAGAATGATAAGTCTTAATGAAAAGGTCGGTGACTTCCTGCAATTTTTTGGGTACAGTTGAGGTTCCTGAGATTTCCTCGTGTTCTGATTGTGACCAGACTTGTTTGGAGGAAGGTGATCTGCTTAATATTGTGTTAAGTGTGTCATTCAGCAAATCTTTAAGTTTTCAGATATTTTTTGCCAATCTTGTGAGTTGCGAATATTAATGTTCTTTGTATAAAGTAAATGGCTGAGTGTACATGATAAGTTGGGGAATATCACGAACTTTTTTTAGCCAAAATGATTGCTAGATTTTTACAACTGTCTTTTTCTCTCAGTAAATGATTGCACTACGGCAGTAAATTCTCTTTACTTTCTTTTTTTGTTTTTTTTTTTTTTTGGTTCCTTTGCAAACTCTTGTCCAGCCTCAACATATGTCGATTCGCCTGATAACAGAGGACTGTTGTTCAGACATCTGAAACGAGAGTCTGATAATGCTGTTTAAGTGATGAATAATAATTATTGCGCTGCTCACACTCCGGCAATACTATCAGTAGAGGCTGTGTGGCTGTCATCACAACATACCGCCAGTAGATAATGTCATCTGGTCTCACCGGTTTGTGATGAAGGTGGCTGAGGTCCAGACATGGCTACAGATGGCTTCCTCTCATACAACAAAGTAAGTTGGAGACAGGAAAACCATTTTGCTTCTCCTCAGCACTGAGTCAGATGGAAACTTTCAAACCTGAGCATCAGGGACCTGTTTAGAACAGAGATTTCATTGTTCTCCAGCAGTGTGAAGACAGTATGAGCACATGAGAATGGAATGAGTATGTAATTGTGTGAGCGACTTAAAGTTTCCGGAGGGAAAAATTCAGTTAGGACTAAAGTTTCAAGTCGGTTCAGGACTTGTTACAAAACATTCGTCTGCTCAGGACACACTGCGAACACCGACGAGACTGCTACTCCTCCCCGCTCACGTCAAGCAAACAACTCCGTCTCTCAACAGCATCCAAACACACCCAACACTCTTTCCTTTGTTCTCTAACAAAATAATCCATCAACACTAGTTTAGAAGGGCCGGCCGGCCGATGATTTTTTTTTCCTAAACGTCTCACTGAAGGGAAAAACTTCGGAAGGGTGACATCAGCGACCTTGCACACTTCCCTGCTAAGCAAGCTCTCCCTTCACTCTTTGCCAGCTATGAAACTTGTTCTGGGGCTAATTCAAAACTTTTAAACACTATGAACGGCTGCATAAACTTTATTGCGACAGGCAAAATAGCTCAAGGCCTAAAACTGATGACAGGTAAAGGTAAAATAAATGAGATCCCAAAACCACACAGACAATGCTTAACTACAAGTAGCTTAAATTAGACAGCTCCGTGTTCAAAACTCGGTGAGGCGTTTTTTTTCTTTTGTGTTTTGTTTTGAGATGTTTTCGTTCTCTAATATGATCAATTTTCTGTCAAAGCTTTCACGAAAGTCTAGTGATTGCCAAGCGAAACCATATAATCTAGTGGGTAGAAGCGACCATTTGTTTGACATGATATCGACTATGTTAAAATCTAGGTGGAGCTAATTTTTTATGTATTTTGTTTTTTGTTTTGGTTTTTGTTTATTCTCTCCCTAATATAAGCAATTCTATGTCAACCATTTCATGATGACCCAGTACTATATACAAAGTGATCATAGAGGTGGGGGGGGGCTGGATTATTCTTTTAAAGAGGGAAATATTACCTTTTTATCATCAAAACGTACTTGAGACGATGGCCTACAGGATACACTGGTCATGATGCCCTGTTTTATAACAAATTTTCTCTGCCCTCTACAATCGAGTGCAATGTTAACAATCTCTTCTCTTCCAATTATGGACAGACATAGGGATTGGGAGAAGCACAGCCACGGAGAGCTGGTATAGATGGCACAGAGTTAGTGTGAGCTGCAACTGTCGTGCTGTTCAGTCAAATGTTTGTGTGTGAACTATTGCATTGCAAGAAAGTTTGTGTGGGGAAAGGGTACACACATATGAGTGAGTAGCTGTTAGGGTCAGGAGGTGTTAGACTGACTGTTAGATAAATATATACGTGCAGATATGAGTATATATGTAAGGGAGGCTACATGTATATATATACACACACATATAAAAGCAGAAATGAGTATGTAAGAGGGGGGTTCTATATATATACAAGAAGATATAAGGCTTGGTGTGGGTGGGGTGGTTACACATGTATGCATAAGCAGATGTGTGTGTGTGAGGAGGGGGGATTATATATATATATGTGTGTCTCTGTTTGAATATGAATAGGTATGTGTTAGGGGGAATTATAGATATATTATACCAGGACTCATGTCAGGAAGGTTTAACTCCAAAGGAAGAAAGATCACCATCATCCAATTGTATGACCGCGCGAATTAGGACTCACTTCGTCGTGGAGGGTCACATTTATAGAAACAGTCTGTCTCACTTGGTAAGCAGTCTTCGTCATATGTCATAAGGTCACGTGACGGAGAACGAGACTTCGTCTAAGTAAAAGAAAAATGTAATTTATCTTTTTAAACACAACATTCTACAAAGCCTTCAACTTTTCCCATATGAACAGACGGGAAAATAGACAAGATTCAAGTGAACACTACTCTTTACGAGATTCTTAGCAGTTTTATTTTGCCTTACAATCCCTTTAAGACTAATTGAGTTCGTCGTGGAGGGTCACATTGACACATACATACCAATTCTATTCTATTCTGCTCATGCTAATTCTTAGCACTTCATGTTAAAAGCAAGTTTTATGCTTTCTAGATGATCGGCACCGATTTTTTTTCCAAACTTTTCGATAACCAAATACAACCAATTCTGTTAAATGTCTACGAAATACGGGGACTTTTTGCTGATATCAACATTATAGAAAACATTTATCTGTTTACCATGAAACGTTTCGTGGGCGTCACTTCAAATGCTGTAGTTTAGGGTTAAGGTGGAAGATGCCAGCCTTATATATGTACATATACAGGTAGTCCTCGACTTACGACGGGGATCCGTTCTTAACGCGGCGTCGTAAACCGAATTTCGACGTAAGTCGGATCATACGTTCATACAGTACTGTACCATAATACAGTACAGTACTCCAAGACAACACTTAGCCTATCCAAACACTACCTAACACAGTACCTACATAATTATCAATAACAACATAAGTACAGTAAAATATTGTAGTACAGTCGTTTTATATGAAATACTGTACTGTAAGTGCTGTAAAGTAATAAACAGTGTTACGTTAGGCAGACGTTTTTCCAACACAAGCTGTGTCATCCACGGTTGAACACACTTGTTGAGCACAGTAACCACCCTCCTCAATTATCTAGCCAATTTTACGTTTAGGAACTCAGTTGCTGCTTTCTCATCAGCACTAGCAGCTTCACCTTGCACTTTATCAACATGTTATGGAAGTGGGACGATGCCTTAAACCTCATAAACAACCCCTACTCGCCACAATTCTTCACTTTCACTTTATTCCCTTTTCTTGTCACGCTAGACAGTCGCTAGCTCTCCGAATACGCATAAAATCACAGGAACGGCGTGATTTTGGTCTTCAACAACATGCAAATAATCTTTCCATCTTCATAATAAGTCCATACTGTCGATTAATGGAATTGAGTGTCGTAACCACGAACACGTAACTCGAGACCGTTCGTAAACCGGGACTACATGTAGATGTACATCCATGCTGGATTGACTAACTCATCTCCCTACGAAGTGTGTATCTAGGAAAGCACTATTAATCTTAGAAGATTCAAAATATATACAAAATGTGGCTGACCCATATAATGATAATACTTAAAATTATTTTGTTACGTTTGGGAAAATCAAGGCGTTGAGGAATGTTAAATTTTGTTGATGCGAGTCAAACATCAGGTAATAACTGTCATAAAGGACTGACACGATACACTCACAGTGCTTATGTTTTCTGTATAGTTTTTAAAACAGCTTGTATCAATACTCCCATATCTCTCACCTCTTAAATAACACTTTGAGACCCTAATTTAATGAGTTATCATGAATGTTCAGTGTCCACAACCTTAGCTACTTTAAACACGTTCTTCGAATGCAACATTGTCCTTCTAGTCTACAGCGACGAGACTAATTGACATTGCACTAGGTTTATAGCACATTGTAGAGAAAAGCTATTCCCAAAGTTTGAAATTTTATACTCACTTAAGATTGTCGTGTTACTCACGGCGATATAATCAAGAACAAGATGTCGCCCGCTGTTTACCCTCTTACAAAAGATGGAGAGGACTAACCACCTAGTCTTCACTTGCCGGTGCTTATTCTCTATTATCTTTATCCAAGGAAGTGGTACGACAAGTACAGAAGAGATACATTAACAGTGGAGTTTTTAAATAATTTCTTGCTCGCGTGCGTCATTCGAGATAAGACAAAAATGTGAAGAAGAACATTATTCCAATGCGCTGAACTGTTTACATACAAAACAATAGTAAATAGCGGGTTGTTACCCGCTTTACTGCTCTCCTACTCTCTCTCAAACACACACACACACAGCACTAACACACTAACATACTAACACTGACACACTAACACACACGCTAAATTTCAACCAATCGTAAGCACGCAACCCACTAAACAAACACACACAAACACACTAATACTAACACACACAACATACACGCTAACAAACCACTAACTCTAGCACACACACTCTAATATTAACACACAGAGACACAACACCACACTAACACTAACAGACACACGCACATCCAAACAAGCACAACACACACTCAGACACTTCCATGGTTAGCACACAAGGCTAAATGCATAATCTCAATAGTTTTAACCAATGTTTTTTACTGCAGCAAGTTTCAAAAGATGGAATTCGTTAGACCATGAGCAGACAGAAAGGTTGCTGGTGTCTTTGAGGAGGCTTCTCTGTGGGCTTTATAATTAGGGGCTGATTGTACACATTTAGTTAATTAAAGTAATCATACTTGATTTACCACAGTGGAAATAGTATGAGATCTGATTTGTGGGTCATGATATTTCTGTTGAATGGAAGCACAACTCATCTGGGTGTGATTAATTCTGAATTATGCATCATACTTCTATTATTCCTCTTCTGCATCAGGTTGCACATAAGGCCTTTAACGCATAAGTCCGCCACCAGATGTCGAAATCGCTTGAAACCCGCTACCCCAAGGTTAACGCCACGTGTCGCAGGCGCCTTTCATATCTACTTAGAATTTCAACTGTTATTTCTCCAACTTTCCCTGTGGGCGCCTTGGTTTTCCTTCCTGCCGTCTGGAGTCCAATCTGCAGGGCGCTGTGGAGAGGTCTGCTGTCTGCTGGGGAAGCACATGTCCAATCCATCGTCAACCCTTTTGTGCGTTTCTTTAATTGTTGTATCTTGCAGATTTTGGCTCAACACATAGCCCATCATAAGTTCTTCGCTAAACATGGACGGCTTATACGGGAAGTTCTGTGGTCCCGAGCCTCGTTTCTAGCAGTTAAGTGGAACATAAATCGTATCTGCCAGTAATCCAGCGATACAAGTTTCGTGATCACCGCAAATGATGAAAGTCACTCTACAAGAATAAAATAATACTTTATTTTTTTCCCCAGTGGGCTATTAGGGGCACCCTGAAAGAAATACCACAACACATTGTCATACTCCTCAAAAAGTGATCACACATCGAACATATTCGATTTCTTAAAGTTTGAAACAGTATGTCACATGCACCATATCTGCACCATATAAAAGAGAAGCTAGAATTAGTGATATCAATTTTCAAGATGTGATGAAGAGGATCCTCTCTGGTGTGACATTGACCTTTGTTTGAATATTTTAAATGTCAAAGTGACCTTTGTGTTATGAATGACGTGCATATGTAGCTGGTAGTTGTGAATTGTCAGTTGTGGTGATAGCAAAAATGGTTATGAAATATTTTCTCTTTGGTGTGGAACACATCATTAAAACTCCTCCTCATAAACATTCTCCGACAATGCAAAACGACAAACCACCAGGGCATATGTTGTGGATATTAAGTTCCTGGACAAAACTGATTTGATCACATGCACAAGCAGAACCGACCTACGCACATCACTCCATCAGAGCTTTTCCAAATTCTGACAGACGACTGACCCAGGACACGCTGACTCCGAGGGTGACAAACAACATTTTGGCTGGGGCTGAAATGATAGCCAGCGCCGACAATCATCGGACACTTTCATCTCCAAGCTTTGCTCCACAAGAGAACATGCGCAACTCAAAGATAAAGAGGCAATGGACAGCACAGCAGCCAGACAAGTACGTTAGAAACAGCGCTGAGTCCACACCTCACACCACACACCCACCACACACACAGGACGACTGGTGACGTCAAACTAACAACAACGTGCAAGCTGATTCTTATCTGCCCTATCCCTCTACAAGCAGGATAAAAATAGCCTGCGACACTGACGGCTGAGGTTCGTCTGCTACGAGCGCGTCCATCGTAAAGTGCCTGGATTACATTTCACGGAAATTACTAGAAAAAATAGCAAACAAATGTTCTGTTGACGACATGTAGACAAATAATTATACTGAGCAGCTGACAGCTCATCCGACAGTGATGTCCATGTCGCCTAACTGAACTTAAGGGACTGCAGCTCTCTTGTTCTTCGATCTAAGTCTCACTCTTGACTGTGTTTTTGTTGTGTATTTAACACTCATTTGTGTTGCTCTGTCTTTGTCTGCACCTATACCGTGTCCCACTCTACACCAACTTCCTATCAACGTGCCTCCTTCTTACATCCCGCCATAATGATTTCTTCATACAGTTCGCCGGTGAAAATGTCACACAGTCGATGCAGTGTCCTTTATGGTGCAGACAGCAATCCAGGGATGAGCTGATCTGTGGACGATTTGCCAGAATGTGTGTTTGTGTGTGTGGAGAGGTAGTGTGTTGTGTATGTGTATGTTTTGTAAAGCACCATCAGCTTGCCTGGCCATATTCAAACCACTTTATCTATTATTTTCTTTGCATCTACTCCTGCTAATCAATTGACGTTAGTCAGTCCCCTATAAGACAAGATGATCGCGCATAGTAAAGGCCTGTCTCATTCGGTCACAGAAACATAACAGACGGTCTTGTACGTCCACACCGGAGTCTCAGATGCTCACACCGCAGGTGAGTCAACAAATGAAGTACCCCCCCCCCCCACACACACACACAGTGTCAGTGCGAGCTTTGACATAAGTATTAAGGTAGTAAATAGCGGGTGGTCTGCCCAGCGTTTGCTCTTGTCACTATGTTCTTATCATAATGTGTAACAAAATAACATGAGTATACTGTCATACTGACAAATCTGATTGGCCGCTATCCCCGGTGTGGCTTACATGCTCCCATGTGAGTAGAGAGCTAAACACTTCTCAGCTGTAGCACAGTGACACAAGTATTCAGAGATAACCCTTGACCTCGGCATGGCATAGAATGGAATGGATATTTTTTCATCCTGAGCTTGTGTGTTCGTCATCATGTCGCTTTGAACGAATGTCACGGTCAGATTTAGAAGAAAGAAAATATTTTTAAAATCTGCACAAACACATGTTGTCAGTGTAGTTAAATTAATGTGCCGACATCCTAAACTGATTTTGTGAAAAAAAAAGATTACGATCACACGATGTCTCCAAGACCCAATGACGTACCGTCTCTATGGCGACGGCAGTTTTGACACTTGATTTACCTTTTGTCATATGGTCTTCCTGCTGTGATCGAAGATCAGGTATGTAACTGAAATATTTACACCAAATAAGCATTAAGATAATGTAGACAGTTAATAGTATTAGTACAAAATTGTGACTGTGAATATTAGCATTAATATATATTAAGACTGTCTCTGTGGATCACTTACACCTCTATGAAGCTTCGACATCATGTCTTCCGACAGCGACCTGTATCACAACAACAGGGTAGAACAAAGGCACAACTCTCTCTACATATTGCTATAGCTATACCAGATCCTGTCTACTCTAGTATTGTCGCTGTCGCTTTCTTCATCCTGAAGCGGATATCTGGGGTGGAGCTGCCCTCCGTGGAGAGGATGGCTGTCTGGTATAAGAAGCTGCTGATCTCTTTTAACTGTACCCCGTTCATAGAGATCTCTGCTTTATCACTTCTATTAACCATATCTTTGCAGGAACGGCTTTATTATGAGTATGCGACAGTTGAAGCTCTGCTCTACTTTGCTTCTACGTGGTCTGAAGCCAGCCTGTTGTGCGGTGGTTGTCATGTGGTTCTGTATGACCTTTAGCATGAGTTTGCTTGGATGGGTGATAATGCTTATAGTTCTGTCGTTCTGACACTGTTTGCTGCTTACTTTGTTTTGGGAGGATATGATTAGTGATTGCGTCCATTCTTTAGACCATTCCTTGCGTTTCCAGACTCTTTGGCACAGGACAGTCGTGGCCTTTGCAGTTTTCTTCTCCATCCTGCTTGATCAGCTCTTGAACAATATCTAAGTCTGGTGACTTTCCTCTCTTCAGATTAGGTACAGCTCTTTCAACCTCTTCCTTTTTTTAGTGGTAGGTCTGCAGGTTAGCTGTCTCTAGCCCTGTTGTTTAGGAGGATGTTGTGTTTGATCTTCAGTTGAAAGTTGTACAGGTCCTTGCAGTACTCAGTCCATCGGTTGAATACAACATTGATTTCTGTGAGAAGATAACCATTGCTGTCTTTGATGACTGGGGTCTTGTGACCTGATGACTGAGAGGTTCCAGCAGTGTTCCCCCGACTGTAAGTCATGTCTATCGGTGCTGAGCAAAGACTAGCTGTTGCAGAGTTGACTTTTCTTGAACGAATAAAAGTGGGAGCAATTTTGTTGTGGCAACACACTACCACTTCTTATAATTGTCAGGGTGCGAATGGTCCAACCAACACACTCACACATGACTATTGCGCGTTCTTTCAACAACAAAACAAAATGATTGCATCGGGCTGCCCAGATAAAGCATTTGTTATTTCTTGTGTGCTCAGGACTTCACAATAACACATGAGTGACAAATCGCAAATCGACACCTTGTCATTGGGTTACCGGGTCACGGACTTTACACGACAGACACAAATACTGATCCACCAACACTGTGACAGTCAACGTCACTACTACAACATTTGCTACAACTACAACCGCCTGCGACGTGGGTACAGGTACGGGAGGTCAGAACAGACAACACAAAATCATGAAGAAAACACAAATAAACAATCGTATCTTACAGGTCAATACGTTCTTCCCCGTCGTACATAAATCAAAAGACTGAATATCTTGTTATGGTGTTAACGGCAAAAATCTACAGACTGCATCATAAATCCACAGGTGTACCTTTCATGCCCGTCCACTCTCTCCATTAATCGACTAATGAATTAAATCTCTGTAGCTCAACTATTCGAAGTCAATTTAAATACTTAGCACTGGTGTCCGCGTGTCGCATGAACAGTTCCAAAAGATCCAAGAGGTGAAATTTATACAAACCAGTGTTGGGTCACTGATAGATAATTCAATGTCAACCCGATCGTGTCAGCCCTATAAATACATATATCCCATCCATGAATAACTACACAAACGCTGACGTAAGAGGAGAAGCTGCAACGGTTGACATTTCAAAAACATTTCTGATTCGCTCCCAGGCTGACCCTGAGAATTTCCACCAAAGATTAGTAACTAAAAATGAAACCCGGGTTCATCACTTCGAACCTGAATCAAACATTCAAAGCAAACAGTGGAAACATTGTGGTTCTTCACCCCCGAAAAAATTCAAGCAGTCTTTTGGCAAGAGGGTGGTTTCTGGTTTAGGAGGATTCTGAAGGCGTAATCATGCGAGACTACTTGGAAAATGAAAATACTATTAATAGACAGCACTATGCATCAGAATTCACATAACTGAAGGACGAAGCCATGTTGAGACGGAGAAGGAAGCTGAGGGCAGATGTGTTCTCGCTGAAGGATAATGCGCTCGTTCACTCTGTCGGGTTGCAATAGCTGAAGCAGCCAACTGTGGCTTTGAATTCCTAACCCATCTCCCTTACTCATCAGACTTAGCTCCATCTGACTTCTACCTGTTTCGTAAACTCATATGCCATCTATGTGGTCGCTACTTTGGAAAGAAGATGTGTTCATATGTGCTGTAGAGGACCAGAATGCTAGTTTATTTCGGTGATAGGATTGCAATGCTTGACCATCGTTGGACCAGGTGCATTGATGTCAGCGGGAACAATAATATATTATTTTTAAAATCTGAAAAAAACTGTCTTGTTTTGGCAACTCCTTCTAGGTGAGGATTTGAGCATTTTAGAACGACTCTTGTATACTGCACGCACTCAGTTTACCTAAAAGCAAAGTTTCACGGTTTGGCATCTCTACGTCCAGCAATAACCAGTCCTGAGGGATGCAACGTGTCCAAAGAGTTTGTTTTTTTCAGGGACGCCTACTGCCATGTCTGATCACCAGTCATCTGGTTCACAACAGGTAAGGCAGGCTATCATACTAACAGGCATGTTTACGATAAGAAACGCATAATCACTTATTTCATCTCAGCTGTAATTACCAAAGAAGAACCATTACACACACACATATAAAGACAACAGTTTCGCCAGTCTGTAGGTTCACGTTTTTAGTAACAAGACAAGACTTTTAATCAAGTGAAGCAGAGGATATATCAATTACCGCGCGACAATTTCTGAGGGAATACAAAAAGACAACAAAAAGCTGAGTTACTGTAGTAATATGATGACATTAGACAACAGAGTACCTATAAGTATGCAATGCAATTACTCTCAATCGTGATGATGACAATTTGAGTTGGTAAGAAGTTTGTTACGCGGATAGTATGTTAGATGTTAGTAACAGAAGTAGCACAGTAGCAAATACCATTGATGTAACTGTCAGCAATTAGACTAACCCTAACCATAACCCTAACAATCTGTAAGAAATCTTCAACAGTTTTATCGACACACAGCTTTGAAGTCCTTGTCTCCGTCATCTAAAATGATTTTATTTGTTCTTGCCATGGTAGTGAATTCACACTACAGTAACTCACAACTTAGAAAATTAGTGTGATCAAGTGTTAACATCACATTTAATTTTGATTGCGTACATCGTGGTCATGTGTCTTTGTCCTAACTGTCGAGTCTAACAACAGGGCAAGAGCCAGAAGAGGACAGGGGACAAAGGTGGTCGGGTTAAAAATTACCAACACGCCGTGAAAGATGCACAGAATACCCTTCTTACAAAAAATAGTGAGTTTTGTTTGACACACAATGTGTTTTTATACTAGCGAGTTATGTCTGACAAATGAAATCATACAAATACTGAGTTTTGTCTGATAGAAATGGGTTTTTACCTATCTTAGTGAGTTGTTTTGGATACACAAATGAGTTCTTAACTTTACCAGTGAGTTGTGTTCCTCCAATGTACAGAAAACACAAAAAAACCAACCGACAAATCAGTGTAGAAAGAGGATTCCACGGAGGTTAAATAGGAGAAGTTGAACCGAAAGGAGTTGAATGATAAGAGAAAGACATCGATGCTTCGTGAAGATTTTGTAAAATGAAATGACAAAGTGCATTGCCCGAGTTACATTAAATTGCCATAAATTTCATTTTACGCCTTTTAGCGTTTCTACTCAGTGAGATCCGAAACAAGACAGGCGCTGAGGTAGTGTTTGACCCTAAGCCGTCACCTGTACCAGGTATGAAGATTGTAAACATCCGCGGTCTCCCATCTCAGATGGAGGAAGTCGTCAGGCTCATTCATCAGACGACTGGCTCTAGGGTTAGTGTAGTAGTGATTACAATAAACGCCGAGACCAACAAAGAACAAAAAACAAGATAAAATAAAAGAAATTAACGATGAAAATGTAAAAACATAAACTATCAGTGAACGGATGTTACTAAAAAAGTATACTGAACAAACAGCAATAATAAATATAAATAGTTTTAAAATGCTTAGATTAAGAAAAAGATATAAACATAAAAACTATGAAATAAAAAAACAATGAAATTCAATTAAACTTAAGTCTTGTTCGCACAGGAAAAACTCGCAGAAGAAGCTCAGACATTCTGGCTCCACTGGGTTGAGGCCGCGTTCCCTGACCTCGAGTCTCGCGCCTACTTCCTGCCTCCTGTCTACTTCAACCGCGTGCCGATGACCACAGCGACAGTTGCTGGTCAAGATGTCATGGTATACCCGACTTCCATTTCTCAACCTGCTGCTGTCCGGGACAGTGACATCAGATATGATGTAGCTATGAGACGAGTTCTCTTTTATCTTCAGGACATGTTAGAAAAGGAAAGAGAAGTGCTAGTTGGAATCACTCGACTCCACTTCGGACAATATCTGAATAAACCTTGTTTTGATGTCGCGGCTGCCCAGTTACCCCGAGCCTCCAACTTCTCTGGATTGTCACAGAACTGGAAACAGGGAAACTTCGATGTGCTTCTTATTCACCGACATTACGGTCTTGTCGTCTGCAATGTCATGTCGTTCGGTGACATTACAAACGACCTTAAAATGTCACAGGAGGATATTGTCAAGACCATCAGAAAGAAGCTGACAGACGCCGTGTCACAGCTGAACAAAGCGGAGGCCATGTTGTCTCACCTGGTGTCTGATGTCTGTCCCGGTCTGCGCATCACCAAGACCATCGCCGTCCCTAACCTCACGACTCGTCAGGTACAGCAGGCCATCTCTCACGACCCACAACTCATTGAGGTAAACATCCGTCTCACTGTTTTCGAAAGACTAAATTAGTTTATTAAGGTATAAAGTTAAATGTTATGTGGTGATTTTAATGCGGAAGTTTCAATCCCCCCAGAATGAATTGTTTACTAGTTAGATACTTCTTATGTAACTAAAGGGATATGTACCAGTCTATAGTTGTAATATCAGGTAGAAGCACAAAGTGCTCTACGGGATGGTTACAGCCTTAAGTGATTACAATAAGCCAAGCGGGACTAGGAATTTCACTACCTGTGAGAGGTAGACGTTTGACGCCAACGCTACCAGAAGTCGTCGTTCTCAAATGAGAAAAACGTCTTCTAGGTGTCCGCACTCTAAAGGTACAGAGAACTTTGCATGGAGGTGGTGTTCGTTCGGTTGCTGTACGTGGCATTGCAGTCGTTGGAGACACCACGTGTGTGTCCCTGGACTGGGACAGGTTCGACTCTGTGTCGCCGGGAAAGCAGTCGTCGTTCTCTGACGAGGTTGGCAGATCAGGCGGGAAGGACGACGGACTGGCTGAGTAACACTTTCGAGGGAAAATCATCGGAGTGTCGTTACTGTCGGCTGAAATCTAGGTCTCCACCCAACCATCATTGTGAACCCACAATAACAAGAACAGCTTTAACATCAGAGCTAAGTTGATGGGCGAGTAAGAGTGATTGGTAGAGATAGAGAGGTAACAGCACTGGAATAGTGGAAGTACACTTAACTTGGATAGCACTTGGACTACCCCTAGACGAGTCTCTTTATAGTATGATTTTTATGTTTAATAAATCGGTTATTTCTATACGTTACATCACACACGAGTTTTGTGTTGGGGGAACAACACGGGTGGGGGCTCGTGAGCCACGTAGCTAACTGTGTGATAGAAGTGTGAGTATTGTACGTGTGGTTCCCTGTAAATTATGTTGACATGACCCACGTGCCATGTTCTTCAGGGCCAGTATTCACATTCAAGCTAAAAACCGCCGGAATACTGCAACAATGAAATACATCTCTTTCATTACTCTTTTGCGTTCATTTTTCACTGTTGTTCTTGAAAACTTGTTTATAATATTAACACATTATTTGATATAAATACTGGTGATTTATAGGCACAAACAAATAAATTCCAAATGTAGATGTAAGCAGCTTATCATAGCTACATGCTAGCTAAACGTGTTAACTTCAAGAAATGGGGTATATGGCGACTAACAACTTTTGCAAAAACTGCTGCAGTCCTCTGCCATATGTCTCACCATACCGGCGGTCTATATTTACCTTATGTGCTAAACAACAAAGAAGTTTAAATTCTATTGCTAGAATGTTTTATACCTATCAGCTTCTTGTCTTAAAACTATTTTATGCTATTGTCTATAAACTAGATCATTCGGAGCTCACCCATCTAGCCCTAAGAAATGTCATAAGGCAAAAACTTGAACTTCTTCAGAATATTGAGATTAATATTATCTAATTCCTATAGTTTTTACCATATTGTAACATAGACTGAATTTGAGAATTCAAAAATGTTTCAAAACACCTCTAAACGCGTGTCATTGTAGGATCTAAGAATTTTCACTATTAGAAATAAACATTTTCTCCTCTCTTTGCCATGTCCTGAAATGCAACTGTTTAGCAGAAAACAACAATCCTAGATATTTATAAACATTAATAGCAGGTATTATAACACTATAACACTATAACACCCTAAAAATCCACCCTGGTGAAAGACTACAATATCAATTTTATCCTAATTTACAACTAATTCTAAATAGAAGATATACTTAAAATACTTAGCTGATTTTGCAAAACCAGTCACTGTTTTCACTATCAAAACGACGTCATCTGCAAATAGTAAAATAAACAGTTCTAAGTAATCTATAAATAGGGAGGCTGCATGTTTTATGTTCTGAATTATCTTACTCGCCAATTTGTTTATTAAACTAGAAAATAATGAAGGACTGCACACATTCATTTGTTTGACCCACTTACGACAATTTATATAATCAGTTAGCTGTGCTCCATACCCAATTCTTTTTTATTTATTTCTATATATGGCTTTCAGGGATCTTAATAGCTTGCCTGTAACTCCATGTTTAACAAAATATACCGTAATAAGTTTATATTTATTGTCAAATGCTTTTTTAAGGTCTATAAATCCAAGATATAGTTACAGTGAAAGAATCAAATTCATCAAGGTAAACAAACATTTGATCATATTTGGAGTAGCCTTTCCTAACACCAGCTTGGTGGGTTGGTGTTCGCTGGAGCTGTTCGGCAGCTGGGACAATGTCCCAAGTAGTTGTTGGTAGTGGCTGGTTCGAATACTATGACAAAACGCTATGTTATTGTGTAGATACTTACATTATAATTTATAAGCATATTTTAGTGTCTCTGGTTAACGTCACAATCGCATTCTCGGTTAATAAGAGTATTAAAGTCATAAAGAAACAAATCTGAAGGCAGAGTCTGTTGAAGTTAAGGAATATGTCTATTTTTATAGTCAAATTATAGACCATTTATTTGATTTACTATCTATCACAAGCTAGTTCTCTCTTTAAGAGTGTGTGCAAGTGTGACTATTAGGCATGACAATGTGATGGCCTATATATTTGTGTCATGAATATTTAACTTTTTAATGTAATTATTAAATTTATTATTATTATTTAAATAGCTATATTACGGTTAATTTACTTCTCAAATTGTAATATTTGTATTTGTAAAACATTTTTATGAATAGTTTGTTGCTATGCTCTGTTGAAAGAACATAAAAAATTGGCTGTTAAAAGTTTATGCAGATAAACTCATTAATACCCAAATAGTTCCTACACAAGCTAATTTAATTATACTTAAAGTATGAAACAAAAGATCTTAAAGAAACATCATATTGAAGATTTTTTTATATTGGTCTCACACACACACACACACAAAAGATAGTGCTCTGTTCCCATGTGGCAACAAAGGGCCGATGTGGTACTGTGTTTCCATTTAAGAACAACACGGTTGAAAACATCTAGTCTAAAAATTAATATCATAAGTAAGTAACCTCTCTCTTCCTTCTTCATTGCTTTCCTATCCAACAATGAGGATTGATTCAGCCTGTTCTAGACTACCAAATGATTGGGAATAAAGTTCAGAATGAAGAAATCTTGCTGATCGTAAATGTAATAATATAAAGTATATGTGTTTCCACACGGGAACATTGGGTGCTCATGGGTTGTCACGATCCTAATTATGGACTGCATGAGCATGTTCACCAACCTGCTTAGCTGAAAAAATTAGTTGATGTCAGCGATATAAATAAATTCATCCATCGACCGTCTGAGGCTTTTTTTTTTTTTTTTTTGGCAAACATATCTTCAACCAATGAAAACTGCGCTATGTCGTTGTTGCCTTGCTAACTACGTTCTCCTGAAACCATGAAATTCACATTTGCACGATGGTTGAAACCAAGACGAAGGCGAGATCCGCAAACTGGAAGGACAGTAAAGTGTTAGTGCTAATGAAATCATATGTTTCAAATGGATTTGATCGATTCCTAAAGATCCTGTCTCTTCTCAGTTTCCGATGCAGGGCAAATGGGTAGAACGCAGGATCAGGTGCCATTTTTACTCAAGAAACTGCCACGTGCGCATGCGTACGCAGATCGTCTTCGCTACGCAAGCCATTACGCCCGGGGGAATGCTGTCAACTTTTAGCAGACAAATGACTAGTTTAAGGAGTAAAAACGGTCATCCAACACGCTTTTTTGCCATCAAAAGACAATTTTCTTATCTTTACTGCAGTTTTAACTTAAGACCGCCTATACTTCGCATTCATGATTTCTACAAAGAACAAAACATAATTAAAAGAAGAAAAAAACAATAATGAGAATGTGTTTGAACGGATTGGATTGTATAGAACTGATACCGCTTAAATTGTTGAAAGATTGCAATTGATTCTGACAAAAGCAGAGCTCAAGTTCACGATTAAAAATATAGCTTAACTTCAATACTGTAACCAACATCTTTCACGGAACTCATTGTGCTTGTCACACTGGGAATGAATTCATGTGTTTAAAATGTACAGTTTTGCTTGCTTTGACTACAATAGTCCTAACGTTGAAACTTTTTACATTGTTTGTAGTAGCAAGTAGAATCTTATTCTCTTTTGAAAATATTTCTATCCTTTGTTACCAGATTGAACACACCAAACAAAGTTAGCTAAGCTCAGTTTGTTATGCTATGGACATACTCGGCACTACATCTCTCGACGGACAATATCTTTATCTCTGTTTATACACTTTACATCACGTGGTTTGTTACAGAACCTGTGTCAGTGTCTGGGAACAACAACAGATACTGCCAACATCACTAGTCTGTGTCTGTTCCGTGACCAGCTGTCTGACCACCAGACACCGTGTGACGTCAGTAGTCACGTGCTGAGGGAACTCGGACGCTGGTGGCAGCGATGTGTGGCTGGCGATGGGTCTTACCGTCAGATGACACCTGAAGTATACAAAACATTAGTAGCACGGTAAGAAACAATAAGCGCCTTGATATAATTATGAAGGAAACGTTTGCTAATGAAAGAAATTTTGCACAAACATTGAATAAATCTTTCGTTACTCGTGATGAGAGGTGCTCTGTTGACTACGGACTTACTATACTCAAAAGCTGCGGGCTTACAGGTACAATGAATTTCTGAAACTTGAAACTACTCCAAAGAAGTGATTTGTAAAGTATTTTAAAAAACAGCAAGATGTCTTTCACAAGCGCATACAAAAATTGTCTTGTTTAAATAGTTCTCTCTTGTTTCAAACAGTTTGGTTTAAACAAATTGTACAATTGTGTCGTGAATAGTGTGTCTGTAGAAAGTTGATCTAATAGACACTGACTTCACAGAAGTGTCTTCGACAGTGTCCTTGGTAGCCTCGTAGACGAATGGTTGTTTAGCTTTTACGTTTACTTGGTACGAGTTCACTTTTTCCTGCTCAAAGTGAGCAGAAAAAGAAGACAGAATAAAAAGGAATATATGTCAGAAAAACTTACATTAGTTGTTCAAAAGTATCGACTTTAGACAGCATTTAATTGATTTTTTTATTTCTGTAATGAGGTTCTGTGGTCCGGCGACAACAGTGACTGTGCCATGCACATGTCCTCCACGTGTGAGTGTCAAGACCCTGGGTGAGGCCGTGTGGTGGACAGGAGAGTGCTACACTGCTGTAATAACACTCTTCCCGGAGCAAGTTCACCTGCTACACACGGCGCCTCCCACACTCTTTGTCACCGGACCGCCCGGTACAGGTAAAACTGTGGTGCTGCTGCTGATGGCCATACAGTGGCTGCGATGTGGTCACCACGTCTACGTTGTCAGTACGTGGATAGGGAGTCTAGCAGCGTGCATCATGTTGTATCACCTGTTGCTGCAGACAGTAAAGACACAACAGTCAGCAGGTGTATCACCAGGTCAGCCTCACCTCCTGCAGTATGATCTTAATAATGAAAAAGACGAGGAGAAGATCGTCAACGAATTGTCACAAAATTCAAGGGAAGGATTGCTGTATGTCATCGCTGATGAAGCAGTGAGTGATTACAGGTACGTTGTAGGCGTGGGATGTTATGACAGATGTGAATGGCGCTCTCTTTTATCTCATCACCAGCATGTGCTTGACAGATGATAATTCCTGAAATAGCTTTGACATGAGGTGAAGTTGATGTGATGTGACAATAGATTTGTTCTGTTACATCTACTGTTACTCAGGTTGTCTAGCAGCATGTACTATTATTGGTGGTGGTGGTGGTGGTGTTATTATTATTGACTGACGTTACAGAAGGTACACAAAAGAAAGACACAATACAACACACAATTTAACACGTGTAGCGACATTGTATGCTACTGACTTGCACAGGATCAACTACTTCGAGAATTTCTGTAAGAAGCTGCTGACACGAGTTCCTCGTCTCCATCTTTGGGCGGCAAGTTGTTACCATAAACACGTACCCGCCGGCTGGCAAGTTGCAAATTTAACCAGACCCCTCCGCTCTCCGCCATCCGTCCTCAGAGAAGTTGAACAGGACGAGTGGATCTTCACTAGACAGAGTCCTGTCCAGCCATACAGTGAGCGAGGTGTGCCCGACCACACAGACGGCCCGCCAGTCACACGACTGTATCACCGAGGTCAGGTTCACTCAGGTAGCTGGCCAGGTCACTGTGTCACGTGTGGTCGTGAGGTGGCCAGCTTCCTACACAGTCTCCGTGTTGGTGTTACAGGTAGGTGTGTGTATTGTGTGGTTTACCGAGTTTTTCAGGTAAACACTTACCTGTGTGATAAATAAATAACAAGTGAGAAACAATCTGGTGAGGCAGCTGTTCTCAAAGTGTGGTCCGTGGACCACTAGTGGTCCGCGGGCATAAGTCAGGTGGTCCGCTGCTGACAGTCGTCATATGTCAGCAAAGTGATGTTTAAAGTGATGCATTCCTCGCATTAACATTTTAATTGCAAAGAACGAGGTATCCGTAGTTTTATGTCAACTTATTACTATACTACTGTCAAAGAAGTACATTTAATTTTGAATTGTAATTTGAAATTCATAGTACAGAGTGATTTTTAGGCCTTGGTGGTCCGCCATACTTTTTACTTAAGTAAAGTGGTCCGCGGTCCGAAATACTTTGAGAACCACTGTTGCGAGGAAGACGTGTTTGAGTCGGTTTATATGATGATGTTATGATGTCATTATTTATATTGATGTGTCTGTCCGAGTGTACACTGTATCTTACATGTGACATACCGAATACATAAATTGCGATTGTTGACAGAGAGTTGCACAACATCTACAACAGTCAGCTCCACCAGCGAGGGAACAACACCACCTTGTCTACAGTGGAGAGATGTCCTGGTGTTGGATTGGGGTGACATTACTAAAAGCTCGGGTATGGTGAAAGGCCTACAAGAAGCGGGTATCCCAGTGCGGGTGATGAAGGATGATGACATCAAGGACGTGGCCACGGCCCGCAGTGACGTGGTGTGGGTGGCGGATGGACGTGGTGTTCGTGGTCTGGAGAGAAAAGTCGTCGTCTGTCTGGATGGTCCTGCGATTGACTTGGTTAGGTCTGGCTTCAGGGTGTTTTCTATATCTGACATTTCAAGAGAGTCAGATCGTAGATCTCCCCGATTTGACCTCATGTCCCGCTGTACGTCACAACTTGTGATTGTCTCCCCTCAAGGAGAATGACACTCACACACCTGTCACCTGTTGTTGTCGTATGTCTGTCTAACATCAACACTTGTCTTCTCTGTTTCTCCTCTATCAACTCTCAGTCTATCATCACGTCATCACCTCATGATATCATGATGTTGTCTCACAACACCAGGTCCCAGGTTTCACCACAACATCAATATCATACGGTCTGTACACTTGGTTTTGTTTACACAAGAACTAGTATCAACATCAATATCATACGGTTCACACACCGGGTCTTGTTAACCAACAGAGTTAAGGTTATGATAATTGTTTTACATCGTGTGAAATAAAAAACATTTTAATGCTAGTTCATAAACATTGTCAATATAAAAGATATTTTCTTGCAAAGGTTACCATGTGTATGTGTGTGGTTGTCATTTATTTATTTATTTTTTTGAAGTACTCTTTTTTTTTTCTCCTCTTTGTGACATGTTGTCCTAATCTCACTGTGCACGAGATTGGGTAATTTGTACTGCGACTAGATGTTCGATGAGTTACATTTGTAAAATCCCTGCAGTTTTGCCTACTTAATTTACTTTTAAAGCTTTGAGATTTTTGTCAAGAATTAGTTAATTAGATAAGATTTGTTTATGTAAGCAGGTAAAGATATGTCGCAGGCCGGTGAAGGGAGTTAACGAGTCAGCACGGCGAAGGCGGCCAAGTCAAACGTATTGAATACATTTTTTTTTTTTTTACGATAGTTGGGAGATAATACAAAGGGGGAAACATATTTGTCATGTGTTAACTTAAAGGGGGATGTAACAATCGCTCCAGTTGGCTATAGGGTGGCTTGTTGACAAGCCTGAGTGCCCTTATCTAAGGTGTGGGGGCGTGTGTGCCAGTGTAGAGGTGTTGTGTAGGAGCGCACAGGTGTTGTAAATGGGAACCAACCCTAAGTGGCTACAGTAGCCAAGCGGGACCAGCCGGATGGTACAGGTGTCAATGACATCTATGAAGAGAGTGACAACTCAGGGGCTCACACACCTGTCCGTCAGGTTGACGGGGAGTGGGGTTAGTCACCTGTCCACCACTCGACTGTAGACGGGAAGGAGAGTCAGTAGGGTGGTCATTCTTTTGTCGATGTTGGCTACTGGATTGGTTTGTGAGTGAGTGACCAATATCATCCACGTGCACCGGCTCACCTCAGGGCTGTGTTCTATCCCCGCTTCTGTTTATTCTGTACACCAACAGTTGTCGCAGTAGCCATGAGGGTCAACATCTTGTCAAATTCTCTGATGACACTGCACTGCTGTCTCTCCTTAGCGGGCTAGTGCATAGCCACGGTGTTGCTTTGGAGGAATTCATTGTCTGGTGCGATGACAGCTTTCTAGAGCTTAATGTGAGTAAGACGAAGGAGATTGTCTTTGATCTCCGTCGGAATTCTCCACCATGTCCCGTATGTGGAGGTGGAAATGTTTCTGCTTTTAAATACCTGGGCACCATCTTCGATAGGCTACTTTGCTGGGATGTCAACACTGAACATGTCGTGAAGAAGGCTCAACAACGCCTCTTCCTTCTCCGGAAGCTGAAGTCTTTCTCTGTCTCCCACCAATTTCTTCAGCTTTTCTACAGATCGCACATAGAGAGCATACTTTCCATCTCGTTTATATCTTTCTACAACAGTTTATCGGTGAAGGACAAGAGCAGCCTGCATCGTATGGTATCCACCTGCTCCAAAGTCATTGGGTCAACTCAGAGTTCTCTTCAGGCTCTGTATAATACGTGGACTCTTCTGAAGGTGTCTGACATCCCTCGTGATGACAGGCATGTTCTGTCGACAGAAATTGTCCGGCTCCCATCGGGGCGCCGATGTTGTGGGCCTGCATGCAGGACAAACAGACTGCGGCTGTCTTTTGTTGTTTCAGCAGTTCGACTTTTGAATGGATTATGAATGAGACATGAATAGTTTTGTGCCTGCAATTGTTTATGAATTCTAATTTTAATCGAGCTGCACCAGAATTGCCCTCTGGGACAAATAAAGTCTTATCTCATCTGATCTGATCTGATCTCATCTTATCTTATCTTATCCCTCGGTGTATGTGACGTGCGAATGCATAAAGTAAATTAGGGAACAGAGAACGACAGGTTATTTCTTAGCACGACATCAGAATGAACGGAGCAACTGGTCAGCAGTCGAAGAGATTTCAGCATCTCTAACCCCGACTTCATTTGTATCTGCGTTAGTATTTCTATTTATAACCTGTCAATTCGTACAACATTGAGGCCTGAAAAATGTCTCGGGAAATTTGGCTTAGAGTATTTATCCATAAGGGTGCTCCAAGAGCAAATAGCCGTCAGAATGACCCTATAAGTATTTGGCCTAGCTAAATTTTTTTGAGTATATGACCTAGTAAACTACCAGTAGCGACTGACCTCAGATGGAGAAAATTTATGACCTAAGAGTTGTTAAGAAGAAAGAAAATCGAAACCAACCCAAACCTGCCTCCTCCAAGCGCCTCCTCACTTGGACTTGTTTCCCCCTCGCCCTTTGCTTCTTTTTTTAGTAACCGTTAGCGACTTTAACAGCCTGTGCTAAACTGAGCCTTAGTTTCAATCATTGCACGCTATGAAATCTTGTTATGGCGCTAAGCTGAACATCGCTTACAAAGTAGGAAAGGCTACATAAAGGTAATGGTGACAGACATCTTAATTGAAGACCTAAAACTGACTACACCGTGTGAGAAATGATTTTGCAAGTTTAGCTTTAAAAATAATAAAGTAATGAACTGCACAAAACAAAGACTTCACAAACACATTACACAGCATCATGACCAAGGTAAATTTTTTCAGCAAGGTAAATTTCATTCTCAGTAAGGAGCTTAAAGATTGATAGTACTTGCTGATTTTTGGTACAATATAATCATTAGGCGAAACCATCCGTCCCAAATACTTTATTTGAATGTTTACAATGGTGGCAAAAATAAACTTGTAGATACCTTAACTTTCAATGGTATGGTCAGGGTAGAGGGTAAAGCACCGCTACCATAGCGCTAACGAACGAACGAACGAACTTTATTGATTAGGCCATTGACCCATTTCAAGGGGTGAGTAGTTTTGGAAGGAGAGTACAGATCACCCTCGAGACTACACGCGTTTCTGAGTGCTCTGGATGAAAGCTTGAGAAAACCTATTTATTTTAGTTTATCTACATCATCTGAACCAAAAAAAGTGTACCATACCGCTAAAAATCATGTAAGGTCAGAGCGAACTGATGAAAACAAAATTCAAGATTGAAGTTTGGAAAATACACAGAATTTTTATTATTGCCCCAGCGAATAGCAGGCGTACATTCTGTACAGCAACTCAGTTGCTACGTCCCGAGCTCCGTGACAAACTTTGCCAGAGAAAGAGTTACAGAAAGAAAGGGCAAAGTTCCTAACTGTTCTGAGCCCTTGCTGAAGACAGTCATTTATCCCAGAGCGCAGGTCATTCTCTAGACGTACAGTAACTTCCATAAAGACAATGTTTCTCTCGCATATGAATGAGGATCGTTTTGGTGAATAACATCATTAATTTCAAATTAGAGCTGGCGGTCACATTATTTGTGTGTAACCGAGTGGTGTGGGGGGAGGGGGTTGAACAGTCACCACAACAGTCCAACACTCAAACCAGAAAGGCAGGAACCTGTCATCAGCTGCACAACTCTTTAATGCAGGCTAGAACAACAGCCACGGTCATACACAGGAATGTGAAGGGTAGCCATGTTTTATCACCAGGTAGCCTACAGGTGTGTCTCACTGACCTCCACAACTCTCTTCCTTCTGATCGTTGTAAGGCAGCCAGGGCAAGTTATTTCGTTATTTGTTTGGTTATCGCTTATTTATTTTATTATTAGTTAAAGGTTGACTACCGTTCTTTTCACATCGTTGTTGTCAGCTTTTCTTTTTAGATGAAAGACACTGCTCGTTAGGGATGACCTTCTGTTGCCTGCTTCCTGAGTGAGCGGTGTTATCTTCATCGGTAGCAGCGCCTCTTTCTTTAGGTTTAGTACTCGGTCAGTAATCTTACTTCTTGTGATGTGAACTATCGAAAACAAACACGTGTCTTTGTTTGCTGGATGAGGTCTACTTTGCTTTTACATTTTATTGCCTGACTTCTCTCACTGTCACCCCTCTATTCCTTAGCATTATGCAGTTTTCTGGGAAAATATAGTCACCGTACGCTGGCTAGTACTGGTTTCGAGATTTTTTTTTCATCCTTTTTTTTTGAGACCTTTTTGTTAAAAAAAAAAGAGAGAAATCATACAACACAACAATAACCAGCAGTATTTAGTCTAAGAGTTCTGTCCGCTTTGTTTACCACTGGCAGTAAACAATATCAGACTGAACACTTTACTGCACGGAAGTGACATTACAATCTGCTGAGGCCCTTTGACAGCACGTGTACAACGTCTTATAAACACATTGAAACAGATATCACACTTGTAGACTGACACACGCACGTATATGCTGACACATTAACACAACTCTGAAAAAGACAAACTTGTTGACACTTGTTATTTTGTAAACAGAGACACGGACATAACCGAAACCAGGGTCCTCCAGACTCACGACGACTTTTCTCTCCAGACCACGAACATGATGTCCACGCGCCACCCACACCACGTCACTGCGGGCCGTGACCACGTCCTCGATGTCATCATCCTTCATCACCCGCACTGGGATACCC
The DNA here is from genome assembly GCF_003073045.1 of Pomacea canaliculata. Classification (NCBI taxonomy): domain Eukaryota; kingdom Metazoa; phylum Mollusca; class Gastropoda; order Architaenioglossa; family Ampullariidae; genus Pomacea; species Pomacea canaliculata. The sequence continues at coordinate 840,529 of NC_037603.1, read as the reverse complement.
GCTTCTTGCAGTCCTGTGACCACCATCCGGACTGATCACTATGTCAATCCCAGTAACAACACACAGCAAGTCTCTCCACTGTAGACAGGGTGGTGTTGTGCCGCCACTGGTAGAGGTCAAGTGTAGACTGTTGTTGTGCTTCTCCCTGTCAACTGGATATTAAACCATAGCATTCGGGACGTCATCACGTAAACTGCAGATACACCGTCACTAACGCAGTCTTATTTACAAGATTGTTTCTCATCCATTCGTTATTTATCACACAGGTAAGTGTTTAACTGTAAACAACGTTACACTACACAATACACACACCTACCTGTAACACCAACACGGAGACTGTGTAGGAAGCTGGCCACCTTACGACCGCACGTAATACAGTGATCTTCGAAGTAACCTGAGTGACCCTGACCTCGGTGATACACTCGTGTGACTGGCGGGCCGTCTGTGTGGTCGGACACACCTCGCTCACTGTACGGCAGTACCTGACGGTGTCTAGTGATCCTCACGTCCTGCTCGATTTCCCTCACTACGACCGGAGGAGAGCGGAGGGGTCTGGTTAAGTAACCCACTTGCCAGCCGGCGGGTGCGTAGTCATGGTAACAACTTGCCGCCCACAGATGGAGACGAGGAACACGTGTCAACAGCAACTCACAGAAAGTCTGGAAGTTTTAGATTCTGTAGTCATGACTGTAACATAGGATGTAGCTACACGCGTTACACTGTATACTATTATTATTGTGTGATTCTATTAGTGTATTATGTGTATTTTGTTACCAATGATGTCATCAAGTAAGTGATGTGACAATAATGACACGTATTACAACACAATCTGTGTAACAGCCGATGCTTCAAAACAAATCTATTGTTGACAACACACAACCTCCATCAGGTGTCACAACTGTTGAGGAAAATCACCTGTTAAGCACCAAATAGTTGTAATCCAGTAAATGTAGCAGCATCTACCTGTGTATATCGTCACTAATTACACGCTGTCAACTCACCTCAATTCATCCCTACTTCATCATGCATGACGTACAACGACCCTCGCTCGCTGCCTGTGACAAGTCGGTTGACGGCCTTCTCCAGATCATCATCGCCATCAAGGTCATAGTGCAGGAGGTGAGGCTGACCGGGTGATACACCTGCTGACTGTTGTGTCTTTACTGTCTGCAGCAACAGGTGATACAACATGCTGCACGCTGCACGACTCCTCCACCACGTACTGACAATGTAGACGTGGTTTCCAAATCGCAGCCACTCTTTATGGCCATCAGCAGCAGCACCACAGTTTACCTGTACCGGCGGTCCGTGACAAAGAGTGTGGGAGGCGCCGTGTGTAGCAGGTGAACTTGCTCCGGGAAGAGGTTATTTACAGCAGTGTAGCACTCTCCTATCCACCACACGGCCTCCCAGGGTCTTGACACTCACACGTGGAGGACATGTGCATGGCACAGTCACTGTTGTCGCCGGACCACAGAACCTACAACAAACGAGTGTGATCATTTGATGTTTAAAAATTCTGGATAACCAGGCAATCCGCGATTGCTTTCGCCTTTTTCTTTAGTATCTGTCGACTGTTGGGCACATTTAGTGCTCTTTTGTTTACTTAATCCCTTGAGTAAACAGTTTTGAGTCAGTGAGGTCAGATGGACCGTCACGGGAAAGAGGAGACTAGAGTCAGGACAGAGCATCTTGTTTGCATGAAGATCAGATGTTCAGCACTCTGAAGGAGTAGCACTACTCCTCAACAAGAAAACTGAAAAGGCACTGCTGAAATGGAAGCCTTATGGACCCAGGCTTTTGATAGTGAGATTCCATTCAAAGTACACCAAGCTGACAGTGTTGCTATGCACCTACAGAAGAATCCGAGGCAGAAGACAAGGATGCTTTTTACGATCAGCTCCAGGTAGAGAGCGTTCCAGCCCACGATATGTTGCTCATCATCGGCGACCCCAATGCCAAGGTGAGAAGTGACAACACCTGCATGTCATGGGCAAGCATGGAATTGGTACCATCAATGACAATGGAGAGAGACTGGCAGACCTTTCTGAAGAAAACAAACTACTGATTGGAGGCACACTCGTCCAACACAAAGATATCCACAAGGCAACGTTGACATCACCAGATGGGATCACAAAGAACCAGATAGACCATGTCATCATCAACCGAAGATGGAGGAGCTCACTTCAAGATGTCAGAGCATACAGAGGAGCAGACGTTGCCAGTGACCACACTCTTGTGATAGCCACAGTTTCTCTGAAGCTAAGTCGATTGCGAGGAAAACAGGCGTGCCAGCAGAGAGTGGACTCCGGCAAACTGAAAGATCCAGCCACCAAACGGACCTTTGCTATGGAAGTAAAGAACAGGTTCCAGGCACTAGGAGACCAACAAGAGATGACCTTAGATGACTTCAATTGAGTCTTACAGAAAACAGGAGAGAAAATACTGGGCTTCCAACGGAAGAAGAAAGAACAGTGGATCAGAGAAGACACGTGGAAAAAGATAGACGAGAGAAAGTCAGCCAAACAAAGCTCAACAGCACTAGATCCGAACGCCTGAAGGAACAACACAGAAAAACATATACAAAACTAAGCAAAGAGGTAAAGAAGATGACAAAAACCGACAAAAGAGACTACATCGAGAAATTGGCAGATGAAGCTGACATCAGTGAGAAGATCAAGCTGAGAATCTTCAAGTCAAATGTGATCAGCACCCTCCTTTACGGATCAGAATCATGGAAGATGACCAAAACCGTCAGTAATAAGCTTGACGTCTTCCAAAACAGATGCCTCAGGCGCATACTTAACATCTTTTGGCAAATACCATCAACAACGAACAGGAGACAGCAGACCTCTCCACAGTCGCCCTGGGATGAACTTCAGACGGCAGAAGAAAACGAGGCCGCCCAAAGGAAACTTGGAGAAGAACAGTGGAAAGGGAGATGAAGGGAAAGGGCTGGACATGGGGTCACTTAGAGCGGGTTTTTTTCCGATCGACATCGTCGACGGACTCTGGTTGAGGCCTAATGTGCAACCTGATGCACGAAGAGGATTAGATAGATAGATCTCAGTATCCATATACCTTCACTGGTGCCTGACAACACACTGGCAAAGATACAAGGTCACGTGTGCAAACAAACTGTGGGTCTGCTACTGCGTTCAGGTTTGAGTGTAATGTAACATTAAACACATGACACTGGTTACATCTGATATAATGAACCACTAAACATGTAGCATTTAATAAATAACTCTGGTTAAAGAATAAGGAATTACACAATTAACAAATACAATTAAAATGAGTAAGACACTAAAGAGTTTTCCCTAGTTGTTCACAAGCTAACCTTACTAGTCCCAAAAAGCTTAATTAATGATCTTATCCTCGGCAGACACAATGAGGTAACAAGCGATTTTAAAGTAAACAGACCAACAGAGCCAATGACTTCATCACGACCCATGCTGTTTTCTGGACAACAAAATACCATAAATAATAAACTTTTTTATATCATATCATACATTTCTACAACTCACCTGGCTACCAGTGTCTTGTACACGTCACGTGTCATGTGACTGTCAGGTCCAGCATCAGCCACACGTCGCTGCCACCAGTGTCCGAGTTCCATCAGCACGTGACTACTGACGTCCCACGTGTCTTGGGTCAGACAACTGATCAGAGTCAAACAAAGACCAGCCGCGCCGGCGGCATCTCTGTTTGTGTTTTCCAAGGCAGCGACACAGGTCCTTTACAGAAATAAAATTCACGATCAGCAGCGAAATGTACTAAACAGAGGTTTCCAGCTGATATTTAGGATGCTTCATAAGACCTTTGAGCTCCATGCTCTTCACCCCTGTCTTAGCCTATGCTTTGCTGAAGATTGGAAACTTTCCATAGTTCTTACAAACTATACGTTAAGGTCTTGCTAATTAGTTGTGTAAACTGTTGACACCACCTCTCTATCCATCACACTTTTCATGTCAATGAGACGACCTGAATTACACATTAAGGAAACACAACTACTTCTCATTCTTTGTGAAGAGTACGCAGATAAGTCCTGATTCGGCTTATAAACTTTAAATAAAAGATCCTAATAATTGTTTTGACACCTAAAGTACTAAATTTATGTATTTTAGAACTACTATATGTCCCTCATAAAATTTGTCATTCTTGTCTGTTATTTAACACGGCATCTATCAGACCTCTATCATCAGGAAAACGGTTTAGAATTAATATCGATAAATTACACCTACGAATATTACCTGAGTGAGTTGTTTGTCACCAGCGATTGCCTGCTCTACTTGATGAGCCGTGAGGTTTGGGACAGCGATGGTCTTGGTGATGCGCAGACCGGGAGCGATGTCGGACACCAGGTGAGACAACATGGCCTCCGCCTTGTCCAGTTGATCGATGGCTTGTTTTAGTTTCTTTCGGATGTTGTTTTCCATATCCTGCTGTGACAGACAAAGCTCTCTTACGTTGTCACCAACAGCCTTCACCTCACAGACCACAAAACCGTACTCCCTGTGAATAAGAAGCACATCAAAGTCGCCCTTTTCCCAATTTTTCGGCAGAGAAGGGGGAAGACTTCTAGCTAAGGGCACCTGGGCTGCTGCAGCAGCATAACAAGGTTCTCCCAGGTACTCCCCGAACTGAAGTTGACTCATTGCAACAAACAGTTCACTGTTCTGTTGAGACATTTTCTGCAGACAAAGGAAAATGCGCTGCATGGCTGCATCATCTCTAACATCACTGTCCTGAACTGAAGTAGGTTGAGGAATGGAACTTTTAGCAGCGGGAGATGGATTCACCGATACTTTGCAGGACTGACCCGCCTGTCCAGATGGTTTCTGAAGGACAAGAACATCCTGACCAGCAATGGTCTCGCTAGTCATGGGCACGCGGTTGATGTAGACAGGAGGCAGGAAGTAGGCCTGTGAGTCAAAGTCAGGGAAGGCGGCCTCAACCCATTTTAACCAAAAACTCCTGTGCTCGCTGTAAAACATCTTCCTGCATCAAAGTAATTTTAGTGAAAAATGCTTACAAGACTTGTCGGATTATTCTTGAATTATATAATTATTTTACTATGCAAAGAACACTTGTTGCTTTATTTGTTTTTCTTACACTTTACATAAGAAAGTAACAGAGTGTAAAATACGTCTTTTACTTTTCTTGGAAATAGTATATTATTTTAAAATTACTATTTTAATAATCTTAAATTTAAAATGATATTAATTATTAACACATAAGCTTTCTTAACATGGTAAATAAAACTCAGATGGGGTTCAACCTTTGCACCATTTTCTTTAATTGGCTACATATATTGTTAAAGGATGATTACTAAATAAAATGTCAATGACACGGCAGTGAATGTCGATGCCAGTATCTACCCTTATAACAGCAAGTACCGATTGAGACCACGGGTAGGCAGTGGGTTACAACGAAAGACAACAATGTTGACATAACCAGTTGACGTTCACCAAACAGCTAGAGGACCTGGACTTAGCAGATGTTAGTCTTCTATATCATCGGCAACAACATGAACAAACCAAACTGAGTAAGCGAGGTAGAGAAGGCTGGCTTAAAGGTCAATAGAAAGAAGACTAAAGTAATGAGACTCAACAAGCAGAAACTCCCAATCCAACTTTAAGGAGAGAATATTCTTGAAACAGATTGTTTCGTGTGTCTGTGGAGGATTGTCAACAAGGACGGTACAGCGAAAGATGACACATCACATCAACAAGGCCAGGCATGCTTTCAGCCCATCTAGAACTGCAGAGCATCAACCTTCCGCAGTAAGACCCACATCTTCAACACCAAAGTGAAGACGGTCCTACTGTATGGTTCTGAAACCTGGAGAGTTCCAACCAATATGAACAACAAGTTCCAGACCTTTACCAACCGATGCCTAAGCCATATTCTGGGAATAAGATGGCCTGAAAAGATTTCCAAAAGCAGCCTGTTGAAAAAGAAACAGAAGGCTACTATCCAAGATATTAAAAAGCGCCAATTGGGGATGGATAAGACACACCCTGCACAAACCGGCTGGTACCGTTGCGAGGCAGGAACTTGACTGGAACTATTAGGCGAAGAGGAGAGTTGAGAGACTAAAGAAGACTTCGAAAAGAACAGGAGAGCGAGACAAAGAATGCCGGATTTAAATGGGCCCAACTGAGGCGGGATGATGAGGTGGGTGGAGAGGTGCTCAACACTGGGTCCGCTGACAAGAGCTGAAACAACCACACAGACAATTGTTACTTCTGCTTGGTTCCAGCGGGATAACGAATAGTCGAGAATAGTGTCCTCCGACATTCCGTCTGCATTGAGATCAATTCCACATGGTGAGGGTCTTCTTATTCAAGAACTGGTTCGTTATCTGGACTTGTCCAAAAGCAAGGCAGAATTGCTAGGTTCAAGAGTCTAACAATGGAATCTTCTAGAAGACTAGGTTTCCTGACAATTTCTTGAAAGTCATGGACCGGATTCCCAATACCTAAAACATTCCCTCGACACAGCCAGGGAAAGATTAGAAACTAAAGAGGGAACTTTTGTGGGTCCTCACATTTGGAAGCTCTATAAAGATGATCAGTTCAACAACTTGCTTGTAGGGTAAGGTGAAGCAAGCAGGGAATGCTGTTCGTCTAATGTCTACAAAGTTTAGCATGATGTTAGGGCAGGAAGCTACAAGGAACTAGTAGAAGACCTGCTGATGCAGTATCAGAAACTTGGCTGCAATGTGTATCTAAAGATTCATTTTTTTCATTGTCATCTGGATTTCTTTCGATGCCAACTGAAAAGTTTTCATCAAGATATCGCAACAACGAAAAACGATAACAGGGAAAACTGTCCTCTACCATGCAGGCTGACTGTTGCTGGACACTCCCCAGAGATGCTTCCAAACAGTTGTAGACGTAGTAAATCTTAGACGTAGTCTGTGACTTGATATTTTACAGCTATTAACCGGAGGACAATTACTATTAGCATGAATTTTCTGATAAACACAATAATTATTGACGATTACGAAAAAGAGCTAACTGTGCATTTTGATTAAATTTGTGTTAAATACATAAAAATAGACCAGAAATGACTAATTTTATGTCAGTAACATGATTTTTTTTAAAAACCATTGTTGACCAGTGTATTAGCGTGATTTTTTATTGACAATGATGACTTTATCCATCGTCACTTCGTGGACATCTCTTTTTGATGAATTTAAACTTAATGTAGTTACTACACCTGCGATCCAGTCATCTGATTGAGGAGCCTGACAGCATGGTCGATCTGTTTAAGGTCACCCTTGATGATGACAGTCTTCCTGTCAGGTACGGATGATGGGTTGGGGTCAACCTGTACATCAGCACCTGACCGAGTCCTGACCTCCTGGAGTCGGCGCGCGTTACCTTCAATAATGTAAACCATATGAATTATGTTAAAGGATTCCAGTACAGTAGTACAGATTATCGTTTGTGTCTTCATATTTTGTCACTTTTGTTTAAACATTTACGATGCTGACATTACAGTAACCTGTTTGTCACGAACTCCACGAAGGTGTTATGATCTACTGTCTTGGTCCCAATGGGCAATTTAAACATGGACAGGTGCTCTAGTTACAGTAGGTTAAAAATAAAAGTAGAACACGTTCACTGCAAGCTGCAGCGTTGATGTGTACAGTGAAAGGAAGGCAAATTATATATATATATACACTATATAACAAACAATAACATTTATCAAGAATAATCATGTGCGCACCACCAACGCACACACACACACACCGACATTTATCTGAGGTTGAGCAGCTAGACCACAGATGGCACAAACGATTTCAGGTGTCTGTTACTTTTACATATTGGCAAGGAAAAGCGTTTACCTCAACTAGAAAATACAAATTCTCTCGTTAGTAAATGTTCAGGTATATATAAAATTCCTGAAGCTTCCATGTTTGTTGGTGGCAAAAAGACGCGAAATCCCTCTGTCCGACACCAATTATCTATTAATAGATGTGGACAATACTGTTCAGACCCTTTCTATCATGGACAGAGAGATTGCAAAACCAGCATACAAATGTAAAGTATAAAAGACTCTCAATAAAGAACTGGTAGAAACCTGGTACAGTTATACAAATATAGTATACAGACCAATATGTACAGATTTATGTGCAACACAATCCACCCCGTGTCTGTAAGACTTACACCCTGTCTGCTCACAATGCCACTTGTCTCTGTATTTGCAAGAAAATACAATCACCTGGGTCTGTTAAGACAAGCAGCCTCAGCATCAGTCACGTGGTGCAGGTAAACTTCGACTTTGCCTAAAGCTCCTGTACCAACAGCCGCCTTCTTTTTGTGTTGCCCTGTTGGTGAAAACATCAGGTGTGACAATGAGATTAAATTAAATACAAACATATTCTAGATGTGAGGTGTACGTGAGAGGAGACCTGCTGAAACGGGAAACAATTTGATGATTAGAGTAACACGAGTGACACTATACCGACCCAGACTGAACTAATTAGATGTCAGAATGTCGGAAACAAACTTTGAAGGATTACGGCCATACGACTGTGTGTGTGAGAGAGAGAGAGAGAGAAAGAGGAGGTGGCCAAAGTATACCATTCTCTTCAGCAGCTACAGCGACTTTCCTCTCTCACAACAGGTAAGCAGACAGGTAACAGTCGTCTGCCCTCAACAGGACCCAGTCTGTAGGGAGCATCGTCTGTCGTCTGCAGGAAACTCAATGTAAGCTGTTCGCCGAATGAAGCAGATTCTGAAAAACAGCCAGGATGTCTCCCTACTTACTGTCACAATCAAACACAATGCTTTGCTTACTCACAGACTTTTGTATATTGCATGTACTTTGCACAAGCAAACTTTTTTGTAATAAATAATACTTTGATTTCTGAGCTCTAACTTTATACGCTGGTGGTGCGCCAATTTAACTAGCGGTTTAGTGTCTTGTTAGGAACGTGGGTTATTCCCCTTCTTGAGTTGTCACTGTCATGTGATAACTAGTATAGTGCTCTAGTGTTGGTGTCGCACTCTTGCTTTCCCGCAAGTCGAGCAGACACGCAGCCGGACGGACAAGCGCAGAGTAGATCCGGTAGTTCAATGGCGGCCTATCCTTCTGTCCATCAGAGGAAAAGGACGGTCGGTGTCGGGTCGCTCAAGGAGGGAGAGCGGCGATGGACTGTAGACCAAGCCCCGTATGCATGTAGACCGGAGAAGGGGTTTAAACGGGTGTAGCCTGCTCAGGGTGGATAACAGCGAAAAATTCGTATGCACGGAGCCTGGAGAAGCTGTCCGGTCTGGCGGCTCGCGTGTAAAGTTATCGGCGGCCTTCACAGTGTTCACTGGCAACAACGTCGATTGTCGAGACGAAATCGGGTGTGTTGGTGACAGATCGCACCCGTTTGAAGTGTTGGATGACTTAAAACTGTATTGTAAAATTTATTTTAGACGAGAGCACGTTCTAGCGCTGACCGCTGAAGTGTCATGCGAGATCGCTGTCACCAGTCGGCAAGGCACACTGACATCTCTACTTCAAGTCCTCATCACTTTACGATATTATTTCATATCAAACTTTCAAGAAGTGTGTGGAGAATTCACTGATGTAGACAAATCGACTGTTAGTCGTACTGTGGCGAGAGTCACCGATGTTTCGCATCAGCGAGCACCTAACGGAATTTCATTGCCGGATCAAGGTTGTGCTGAAAAGACAAAGAGATGCAGACACATCGGGCCTGTGAATTTCCAAAAGTAGTTGTAATTATCGACAGCAACTTCATTTCAGACTCCAATGGAAAATAAAGTAAACTTATATATAAAATTTTGATAACTGAATTTGTAAGGCGCTTAATTGTACATGTGTAAATGTTTGCTTAATGCATAACACACGAAAGGATTGCAAAGCAAACCTACAGTCCAGTACATGTAGACAAGAAACATGTAGACAAAATGAAACTCTAGAAATGAAAGGCTCTGCATACTTTGTAATTTCATTATCTTTTCAACTCTAAAAAACTTGCTGACCAACATACAAATAATTTATCATCTTACTATACTCACAATCCTAATGCCTGAAAGTTCCAATCTTTATGGACATCAACAAATGAAAAGACCTTTATTGGATGAGATAGATGAAGATGTAAGGAATGAACCAAATAGTGCTACATAACACAAAATATTTCTTCAAAAATTCTTAAACTGAAAGGTTATAAAATCAAATACCCACAAAAACAAGCACTGGTTAAACATGCCAAATGCTGTGCTTGTCTCTATAATAGAAACAGTTTAAACACTTGTAATATTTTTTATAATGTAGCACTACTTGGTTGATTCCTTACATCTTCATCCATGTACTTAGTTCATGTTTTTCAGAGTGTCATCAGTTTCTGAAGCTTCTGATTCAAGAATCTTTAGTTTTTTCACTTTTTTAAGGATATTGAGATATTCAAAATATATATTTATTCACACTCATGACTGTGCAATCGCCCTCATTCACACTCACACACACACATTCACCTTTTGGTCAGTTTGTAACAGTTAATACATTATAAGGTAATTTTTGGCCTCACTCACTTGTTCTTTCCTTCCTCTAGCCCTTTAATGCCAGTTGGATCACTGCATATGTAATCAAATAATTCAAAGTATATAAACACATGTAAACAGCTGAAAAGCTATTTTTCCCTATTTTTCATTCTTACCTAAACACAGATATATGTATACATATATTCTTACTCATATCTGCCTATATATATATACAGGGCTTCTGCTTACGCAAAAAATTGCGTACAGTACGCATTAAAAGTTCGGAGGACCCCTTCAATTTTCGTCAATGGTCCCATTCAAATTTGGGCGAAGAACAGGGACCCCTTAAAAATCTGAAGAAGGGGTCCCTGAGATCCCAAAGAATTTAGCCTTAGCAGAAGCCCTGTTATATATAATTCTCCTTACATACCTACTCATATTTACATATATATATATTGCCCCCTTGTGCACACAGCTACTTATATTCACACACATATATATATAATCCCCCTCTCTCACACACATCTGCTTATGTATACATGTGTAACCACCCCACTCACACAGCCTTATATCTGTATGTATGTAACTCCCCACACACATACACTCATAGATCTCTGCTTTTCTATGTATATATACATGCAACCTCCCTTACACACATAATCATATATGTGCATTTATGTATATAATCCCCCTACACACATTCCCATATCTGCTTATGTAGTTATAATATGTAAGCCCAACAATACACACACACATATCCATTTATATATATATATATTTTCTGATACCCCTGATACACACCTACTACACTGTACTACACTATACCCCTGACAGACACTATCTGTCTCTCTATATATAATCCCCACTTCCCCACACAAACTTTCTTGCGATGCATTAGTTTACACAGCAACATTTGACTGAACAGCACAACAGTTGCAACTCGCACTAATTAACATTGTTCCTTCTATACCAGATCTCAGTGGCAGTGCTTCTCCCAATCCCTATGTCTGTCCTTAATTGGAAGAGAAGAGATTCTTAACATCACAATCGATTGTAAAGGGCAGAGAAAAGCCCACGACCTGTAACGAGTGATGGAAGGGAAACAAAACTTCTTATAAAACACAGCAGCATGACCAGTATATTCTGTAGGCCATCGTCTCACGTACGTTTTGATGATGAAAAGTTAATAGTTCCATCTTTACAAGAATAATCCACCCCCACCCCACCTCTAAGATCGCTGTGTATATAGTAGTGGGTCTTCATTAAATGGTTGACATAGAATTGTTCATATCCGCGAAAAAGGATATGCAACAGACGTGAATACAAGTGACAATAACTGTGAAAGATTAGATGGAGCATGTGGAGAATATAAATGTACAGGTGCGTGCGTGTGTGTGTGTGATTAGGTACAAATGCGAGAGACTGTGTGGATACATTTTTGTACATTTCGATACTGTTCAGACTGCTCATTATTGTTCATACTGATTACAATGGCTATTATTAACCACACTGTCTCTTACTGCTCACACCGTTAATGACTGAAGACAGAAACACTTACAGTCTGTCGTCACTTGAGGTCCGCTAGTCTGTGGTGTCGCTGTATTCAAGTAGTTCATGTGTTCACTGCATTCCACTTACATTGGTGTGACTACACAAAATAACAATTACTTATCTTTCTTTTAAGTCAAACAGGTAGAAGGTAAAAGCATATATTTTTGAGAGTACGTGACTTACCCCTCACCCACTCGATCATAAAGAGGAATTCAAGATGGCGGAATCATGACAGGTCAGCAATAAACAAACGGTTGCTGTCAAAGTCTATGTTATCGGGTTTTTCCAAAGAATTGACATGATTTTAATGGAGATTAGTCAGAATAATTTATGAGCAGATAATTAGGCATGTCTTGTTCTGTTTATATAGAAATTACAAGACATTAAATGTTTTATTAATGACAACAGACTATAGGTTCAATATGTGAAGTATGTTTGTCATCATTCATGCTGCGTCTCTGGTAAAACAGGACACAGACTAGCAACACAGGCTTATTCACCCTGATCAGTGTCCATCTTCATTAACATTTTTATGAATTTTAGTGTGAAAAAAAAACATACAATTCATTTTCGATAATACAAATAAGATTGTCGTAAACTCTGGGGCAGGATTCCGTAGATTGGGTAGGGGTATGATTTCTGTCACCCGGTCTAACACACCGTCGATACACCCACCAAATCACTTCAACATTTCCCGCACTACGCACTCACCGATCAGAGCTTTTCCAAATTCCATAATGAGGGGAGAAAAAACTCGTTTATTTACCCAAACGGCTTAGTGATGGATCTTGTCCAACAGTGGCACCGCCTGGCACGTCCGCCACAGCCTGCTGCTGACAGACGACTGACCAGGACACGCTGAACTCCGAGGTTGACAACAACATTTGGCTGGGGCTGAAATAATAGCCAGCGCCGACACCATCGGACACTTTCATCTCCAAGCTTTGCTCCACAAGAAACATGCGCACAAGGATAGAAGAGGCAATGGACAGCCAACAGCCACACAAGTACGTTAGAAACAGCGCTGAGCAGACGACTGGTGACGTCAAACACAACAAACGTCAGCTGATCTTTATCTGCCCTATCCCTCTACAGCAGGATAAAAATAGCCTGCGACACTGACGCTGAGGTTCGTCTGCTACGAGCGCGTCCATCGTAAAGTGCCTGGATTACATTTCACGGGAAATTACTAGAAAAATAGCAAACAAATGTCTGTTGACGACAATGTAGAGAAATAATATACTGAGACCAGCTGACAGTTAAACCGACAGTGATGTCCATTCGCCTAACTGACTTAAGTGGACTGCACTCTCTTGTTCTTCGATCTCAGTCTCCTCTTGATCTGTGTTTTTGTTGTGTATTTACACTCATTTGTGTTCAACATGCGTTCAATTGGTCAGTCACGCCACATGACACACCACAACCAATCACGCTTTGCAGTTATCACAAGACTAAGTTCTCATCAACTCTTGCGTGTGTTACGTCATTTCTAGAGAAAAGAACAGATGTCTCCACCCAGCCCTGTCCCCACTCTTTCCAGACAAAGATGTACAGCAGCATCATTATTTTACATCCTAACATGGACAGTAATTGAGAGTATGTTCACATAGCCACATAAACTAAATGGAGAAAATGAAGACTTCAACTAGTGCCAATGAAACTCTATAATGTAAGATTCAGACTCAGAAAGTAGGTATTTCAGTATGTATCCGATTGATTGATTCTTAACTGCTTGAAGGGCTTAGCTTCACCAAAGGTGTGAGTATTTCAGAAAATAACTACCGTACATTCTAAAACAGTTGTACATATAATCCAGTAATAAGTAATATCAAGACAAGTTATTCTCAAATTCTCCACACACATACATATACATGCACTCAATGCAGCATGTATGAATATAAGTATCCTCTTGCACATACACTGTACATACACCATTATCCTAAATATCAAAACCATATATGGAGAATCCTTACGTATTCACACATGGAACTTTAGGTACTTTAGACCACTTTGTCAAGCAAACGGAGACAGTGCAAACCTGAGAGTTATCCTGTGGATTGAGTTCTCCATCTTGAAAACACAGGTTGTTACTCAGACACGTGTTTGGCTAAAGACACAAATCGAGAGCAGTAAATGCAATGCATCGACTTCATTTGGATTCTACTCACACAGCTGGGAAATTTTTTCTTATTCATTTACATCATAAATTCGAAGAATCAAAAGCATAATGTGAAAAGATATAACTTTCAGAACGAAAAAATGGGGAGAAAAGCTACTAGTTTCCAGCATCCCTCCTGTGTGCAGCTCTGACAGGACGAGTCGTAGACAGTCACGAGCACTGCGTTGCTATAGCGATCGCCATCCATGGTTATAAAATGGATATAAAACCGCTTAATTCACTTCTCTGAAGTTTGTTAAAACGCTCTTGACTTTTTATTTGGACACTTGTCTTCTTCCCTTATCATTATCAGTACAGTCATCGTCTGATTTTCAACCAGTACTTATTCCTAATACATTCTAGATATCATTATAATATACAACGTGTATGACTGTAAAGCAGCAGCAAATTATTTCTGTTTTTCCAGTTATAAACATTAATAAATGTATTGCATTTTCGTGTTGTCTGTATGCTCTTTTTTATTTTCTTTTGGCGTTTTCCTACAACTAAGATGACTTGATATATTATTCCAATCTAGCTTTAGCATGTGTTATAGTGTTTTACTGCGCTTTATCACGAATTGCCGAGTCATTGTCGGATGACACAAAAAGACATACACCGAACTTCCAGTAATTGGATTTATCAACGGGAACCTGATTAGAATTCAGGCTCCAACTGAACAAGAGCTTGAATTTGTATACCACAAGGGATACCATGCCATCAATGTTAATCAAACAGTGGCGGCTAATCTACGTGTATCCGGTGAGTGAGTGAGTTGTGTAGAAGAGGTCGGGTCCTTAACATTGATTCTCTCTCACCAAACAATGGGCTGAATACTTAGATAACATGTTGGATATTCTCAGGAGCTAAGAACCGTACAAAGAACATTTTTTACAACCTTTTTTATTGTTAACATTGACTACAGAAGACACTTTCCATCGTCATACTGCGACAGTTTTTCTCCTGCTATCAGGGATCCTGAAAAAACAGAAAGATTACGGGAATTATACATTTCGTGTCAATAAATATGATTAACAGCAACATTTTTGTAGTGTCCGCTTGAAGAAGGATCCAGACACGTGTGTATAGGATACAGATTACAGGTATACATGCATAGACATATGTGACACATCCACACCGAGAGAGAAAGAGAAAGACGGGGTACAAAACAAATTATGAAAATAAAAAGACTCCATACTCACTGCCATTGAGATAATATTGCTGACCATATAGGGACTGAAAACACCACGGTCAGTGAAAATTGAGCGCACACGACAAGCCACCTGTACATGTGAACAAACAGAGTAAACCACTTGTAAATGTGCAAAGATCCCGCTATAAAGATGAAAACTATGTTTGTTAGAAAACTGAGTAAACGAAGTGCTGCTTTGTGAGTGTCAACAGAACAAACACCAGTCTACCTGTCTTTGTGAGTAGATAAAGTAATGTCCATCTGCAAGTGTTACAAACCTCATGCTACTGTGTGCTTATCACAGCTATTCTAACATCGCCTATGGATAAACTATCAAACGTGTAGTACATATGTACAATCAAAATACGACTGAATGTTGTCAAGATTTTACACTCATTCACCCTCTCAGAAAAAAAAAATATATACACACATTCCTTTTTTTATGTGCAATCTCTCTCACATTTTTACTGATAAGTTTGTAACAAAATCACTTGTTCTACACTTATTCTAGACTTTCAAGCATGTCACTTGTCTCTGTGTATGTAATTAAATCAGCCAGGCAGACGGTATCTGTCACAGACCTGATGACAAAACGTGATGACTAACGTCCGACATGCTGATGGCAGCCTCCAGATGTCCACTAGGTATGACCAACTCTCGAAGCCAGTCGCCATCGACACCCCAGGCCATCCGGAAGCTGGCTGTGGGCTTTGAGGCATCAGCGTTGACCTCACATCTTAACTGGGTGTTGTCCTCTGACCTGCTCACGTTCACTGATGTAATGAAGGGATATTCCACTGAAATAATAAAAATTGGTATCACAGGTCGATATGTATTCCATTTATCTCACCCCTTTCTGCTCTGCTGAATTTATTGTATTCTCAAAAAATCAGCTCTATGTAATTTATCAGAAGTGGGAGTTTAAAAATAGGACTAGATTGAACTAGAGCTATTTTCAGAAATATTAACATTTCTTGAGCTAAAATAAATGTAAGCCGATGACAGTGAACTTTGTAAAACTACTCCCACCCTCCTTCCCACGAAAAAAGACAATTAACATTGAAATATCAAGGACTTTCTCACATTGCACTGTCGGAACGGGAGATCACTCTGTCGTGCTAAGGGAGACATTGCAGACCTGCGAGTTATCCTTCGGATTGAGTTCTCCATCTTGAAAACACAGGCTGTTGATTAAGCACGTGTTTGGCTGAAAACAAATCGCCAGCATTTATTCCTTTGAACCGACTTCATTCAAGAAACATCGAAAACCATAATCGTCTTTGCACTTCTATGTAATTCGTGTAAAGTCTACAAGTTCTAACATGGCGAGTGAAGCAAAGTATAGAAAGATGAGTTTGAAATACTAAATCAAAAACGAAAACAATAATAAAGATCAAAAAGTTTAACTGAAACGAACTTTTTCGGCACTGTGGATGAGGTCATTTTTCTATTTTCTGCTCTACAAGCCAAATACATTTTTGCTGCATGTTTGGAGACGAACTCAAAGGCTTGATTGGGGTTACTGCCGCCGAAGGTCAGGTCACAGGTGAAGTAGAAGGCGTTCTGTTCTATTACTGGTCCATCGAATATCGGCGGGTCAGTCAGACGAGGGTAGAGCTCTGCCAATAAAATAAAATCAGGTGACAGACTACGGTTGGCCGACAAGCCCATTGCAAAGACTTAGTCACACAGAAGTCGTTAATAAACAAGAAAATACCGGACAGCAGCCGAGAACAATGAGATTTGCTAAGATTTAAAATTAAAGGATATTTTTACTTTTGAAGCATCATTATCCAGTTTTCTCACCATAAAAGTGCCCATTGTGCATCGTTTTCAAATCTCCGTTCACACACAGATGTTCATTTTAGTGTCTACTCACTATCTTCCCGCCATCAGTCCGACGCAAATGTTGTTTAAGACACAATGAGGACAGTTGATCGTCGCTAGGAATAACTTAGGGAAACTCCATTCTGACAAACGGTTTGAATAGAGGCAAGACTTGTGTAACACAGTGGTAAAAAGTCTGTATTTATTCTTTAAGTCTCTGTGTATCACAATAGAGACAAGCATTCACACAGCTTCATGCACAAACTGTTTGACATCCACAAGCATAAAAGCGGGCACACACACACACACAGAGTACAGTGACAACAGTATGCACACTACAACATTAAACAAACATATTGGAACAGACGTCCCGCACTGCACACATGTATTCACGTAAAACGAAATATGTGAGTGCGTGAGTGAGTGAGTGAGTGAGTGTGTGAGTGAGTGAGTGAGTGTGTGAGTGAGTGGACAGGGTGTATGCCTCACGAGTGTACTTACCACAGACAAACAGAGAAAAAGAGAAGCAGGTATAGAGAAAACAACGAAGAAAATAAAAAAAAAGAAGGAATGAATAAATCAAAGAAAGAAAGGATGGAAATATAAAGTTTCCAAAAGTCTCTCTATCGTACATGTAAAGGATCAACACAATGCTCAGACATTTTGCTGTCTACGTCGACCACAAACCGGTACCAGCCGGCGGTGAGGCCATCGTCACACAGTAAAGGTTCTGGGTAGACCGCCTTATAGGCTACACTGCGGTGGATGTCCGTCAGGTTCTTGTAGTTGCCATGGACACAAAGGTCAGACGCCGATTGGGCAACGACATCTGGGCAGAATGCAAACAGTAATTAATGAGCAAGTAGTATCCACTAGTATAAAACTGTGAAACACGTGGAATGAAAACAAATTCCACACACCCACTCATTTTCAAAATCAAAGCGTTGGACACCTTGAACTATTTGTTAAAACTTTTAAAAAGATACTCCAAGACTATTATCAGCAAAAATGTCATTTTACTATATCTTCCCATTAACGGTGTAATTTCTATAATTCGTTTATATCCTCTTTTACTGATAGTCATCATCTGCACTAAAAGTGCTTTAATCAGATTTACAGTATGTGCCTCTTTAACAAAAGTACATACCCTTAGGCACTTACAATAGGTTATCTTCGGATTATAACTGTCCATTTTGTGCAGATATAGATGAAACAGAACTTATTTGTCCAAGGTGTACCAGAGAAATATATACCTTCGAAATTTGCCTCTCTTTCAAATATCAGACTATGAAGATAACAATTTCTCTGAGAGATTTCCTTATGTTCACGAAAATTATTAGCTACAAAATAACACAAGAACAAATCTGGAAACTCGTTTAATTCGTTACAAAACCCCATAAATACTGATTGAATAGACATCATGAATACTTATTGTTTTGAATGACCTTTCCATGTCTTTTTAAAATTAGAAAACTGCATTAAAGCTTGATGTCTACAAGTGATTTCTACTTTTTCTTTTTGTTATATATCTATTCTCTTTAAAATGTTCAGAAAGCAGCTCAGACTATATTAAAAGATTAACTCCATATCGAACTGACTTACTGTGAAACGTTGTAATGGTCAATAAGGACGACCACAGGAACCATTTTACTGTTTGTAAATACCTCATGTCCGAATGTAAGACCTAAACTGCCTTTAGTATTTATTAGAACACCTTATCTGCTTTTCAGGCGGAGGAACACACTTGAAGTCGGTGTACATTGTATTACACAGGCAACCAATCGTTTGTCTTTTGGGATGTCACTATGACACACATGAATTTTGTTTTCGAAGACAAACTACTCCAAGAAACAACATAAACAGGTGGAAATAATTTCTGTTTACCATTTGATCCATTTCATGCTCATCTCAATCGAAGTTTTCATCAAATTAAACAGCGAAATAGAGTTGCGATGACCTGCCATGTAACCCTAACCCTGTTTTATCATCGTGCCAGCTTTTCGTTTAGGTACGATTGAACTGCTGTAACAATGTGTGTCAGGTACAAATCTTTACTAAAACATTCTGTTTAACCTTATTTAGGATATATTGCAAGAATGAGAAGCCGATTCTCAGAAGAAGAAAAAAAATCTTGCGTGGTAGTCACGACTCTGTAAAGTGAGAGAACGAGTGAAAATGCTGAAGAGTACTGAGAAAAGTGGAGACAACTGAGAAAGATGGAGACAGGAAACAGTTGTGGATCTGTGTGTTTGTGAGTCTGCTGTTTGAACACAACTTTGTGCTTGTGTTCTGTATCTGAACACTACTTTTAAAAGTTGTTTTTTGTTTGTGTGCTTGTGTGTTTGTGTGTGTGTGTGAGAGAGACAGAGAGAGAGAAACACGTCATAACGTTTGCATGACTGTGTGTTTACAAATTTTTAAATATGTTTTCAACTGATATTAAAATACAAGAAAACTTGCATAAAAATGTACGAAATAATTACATTCATTATATTTTCATAACAAACACGATTTCTACTATTTATTAACAATAAAGTATCTTGCAACATTATTGTGTATAACAGTAACATTCCACTAGCTTTAGTTAATGTATTTTCTGACTGTACATGTAAACATCATTTGGGAAGAATGTAGATCCTTTTCAGAAAGCATTTCATGCCATGGCTGACAAGGAAGAATCTAATGTTGATAACAACAAAATTTACCAACCAATCAGTAATGTATGGCAAAGTCTGAGAACTCCGCAGATGGTTCTGACCTGACCATGAAAACAAATTAAGATGTCAGCACACAGTCTTTTACTCGAAAGCTTATCTCCTACCTTGAACCCTTTCCGATATATTTATTTAATTATAACCTTGTCAAATTTTCCATTCTCATAGCGGTGATCAATTGTTATACTTTTGCTTTAAATTCATCATCATTATTCAAGTAGCATGTTCAGCATGTCTTCAGTTGGTTATCTTGAAAACTGTTGTCTGGCGTCTAATATATACAATACATCTTTATTATCTATTTATGTTTAAAGCAGATAGAGAAATTTTTCTTTGTTTGAAGCTCCCAAGCAATAAACGACATACAGTCGCATCAAACACACCAGTAACATTAACACACACATACCTCTTAAACACACAACCTTGTTGACACTTGTTGTTTTGTAAACAGAGACACGGACCTCGTGATGTAAAAATCTGTAATGACGTCATATCTATTACATCATAAGATGATGACGTGGTGATAGACTGAGAATAGAAGAGGACAAACACTAAAAGACAATTGTTGGTGTAAGAGACTGACACACGACTACAGCAGGTGACAGGTGTGTCAGTGTCAGTGTCCTTCTAGCGACTTCTCGTCAGGGGAGACAATCACAAGTTGTGACGTACAGCGGGACATGAAGTCAAGTCGGGGACAGGTAAGGTTGTACCGTTGTACCATCTTAGGTGTCAATAAACCGTAATCACGGTCATCCAGACAGACGACGACTTTTCTCTCCAGACCACGAACACGATGTCCACCCGCCACCCACACCACGTCACTGCGGGCCGTGGCCACGTCCTCGATGTCCTCATCCTTCATCACCCGCACTGGGATACCTGCTTCTTGCAGTCCTGTGACCACACCCGGCTGATTACTAACGTTATCCAAGTACAACACCAGCACGTCTCTCCACTGTAGACAGGGTGGTGTTGTGCCGCCACTGGTAGAGGTCAATGTTGTAGATGTTGTTGTGCTTCTCCCTGTCAACATGGATATAAACAATAGCATCGTGACGTCATCACGTACACTGAGAGACACACGTCACTAACACAGTCTTATTTACAAGACTGTTTCTCACACGTTCGTTATTTATCACATAGGTAAGTGTTTAACTGTAAACAACGTTACACTACACAATACACACACCTACCTGTAACACCAACACGGAGACTGTGTAGGAAGCTGGCCACCTCACGACCGCACGTCACACAGTCACCTGGCCTACGACCTGAGTGACATTGACCTCGGTGATACAGTCGTGTGACTGGCGGGCCGTCTGTGTGGTCGGGCACACCTCGCTCTCTGTACCGCAGTACATCACGGAGTGTAGCGATCCTCGTGTCCTGCTCGACTTCCCTGACGACGGTCGGAGGAGAGCGGAGGGGTCTTCTTAAATATTTCACTTGCCAGCCGGCGGGTGTGTAGTCATGGTAACAACTTGCCGCCCACAGATGGATCCGAGGAACTCGTGTCAGCAGCAACTTACACAAAGTCTGGAAGATGCTGATTCTGTAGTCAAGTCTGTAACACAGGATGTAGCTACACGCGTTATACTGTGTACTATTATTAATGTGTGATTCTGTTTGTGTATCATGTGTAATATTGTTACCTATAATGTCATCAAGTAAGTGATGTCACAATAATGACACGTGTTGCAACACAATCTGTGTAACAGCCGTTGCTTCAAAACAAATCTATGTTGACAACACAACACCTCCATCAGGTGTCACAACTTTTGAGCACCAAATAGTTGTAATCCAGTAAATGCAGACAGCATCTACCTGTGTCTATCATCACATCACACACTGTACAACTCACCTGTACTCACTCGTTACTTCATCAGCGATGACGTACAACGACCCTCCGCTCGCCGCCTGTGACAAGTCGTTGACGGCCTTCTCCACGTCTTTACCTTCATCAAGGTCATACTGCAGGAGGTGAGGCTGACCGGGTGATACACCTGCTGACTGTTGTGTCTTTACTGTCTGCAGCAACAGGTGATACAACATGCTGCACGCTGCACGACTCCCCCACCACGTACTGACAACGAAGACGTGGTGACCACATCGCAGCCACTGTATGGCCATCAGCAGCAGCACCACAGTTTTACCTGTACCGGGCGGTCCGGTGACAAAGAGTGTGGGAGGCGCCGTGTGTAGCAGGCGAACTTGCTCCGGGAAGAGTGTTATTACAGCAGTGTAGCACTCTCCTGTCCACCACACGGCCTCACCCAGGGTCTTGACACTCACACGTGGAGGACATGTGCATGGCACAGTCACTGTTGTCGCCGGACCACAGAACCTACAACAAACGAATGTTGGATACTTCAGCTCATCTTACTGTTCAAATAACGAAGCATATATATTGTAGAAAATAGGTTTTCTACTTTTGAGCTATTTTGTGTATTTAGTATAGTTTGGTATGTTAGTCGGGTGGGGGTAAGGTTGTTTGAAATGTTAAAGCAATGAACTGGTCAAGCTGGCGGCATATCGGCCCGACTGGCGCGCCAAATGTCTAGCCACCCATTCATTACCAGTGGCCAAGTCGAAGCCAACGACAACACCTGACGTAAGCGGCCGCGAGTAGACCATGGCCAGAGGGAGACAACCGGGTAACAGCCCGATCTTTCTTTGTCCAGCTGAAGGTCGGGGACCGCCTGAGGCGAACAACGCCCCTGACACCTGCGTCCAGACCCTTGCTACACCTCCAAGGCCAACGGGAGGAAGTTACGCCACCGGAAGAAAGGTCTGGCGAGGGGCAGAGAACGTCACTTCTCCAAGTAGCGAGCTGGTGAGCGGCCGCAAGAGGGTCCGTCTGAGGGATTCATAGCCAGACGTAAAAGTGTTCATGGGACGTGAGAACTTCGAATTAATTGCCTAGAGAACAGAGTAACCGGCGTATTTGGTGTATATGAACCAGGGACTGAAACTGTGAATTGTGATCTGTAATGAGTGAACAGTGAACTTGAATTGTGAACTTTAACCAGTGACACGTGAACAGCGACAAATGGAATTACCATTGTGCGAACGCTAACGGATGAGACAGCCGAGAGATAAGTTTCTTAGATTATGTCAGTACTTGTAAACCATTCTTTTTTTATATATATATATATGCACTCTTTTGTTTAATTATACTCTTTCCATTTGTTCTGAAGTCTCTTTATTAAGATCTGCACTGAATGCGTTGTAATTAGATGTGTGTGGGCGCATGCCAGATGATTGTACGAATGCACCAAACTAGCCATTGCCCACAGAGCCCCATTTAGTCCATTACATATATACTGAGCGATTTACATTATTTCCTACAAGTGGTTAGATACATTTAATGTTTTTTGTCTTGACGTACTCACGTACTTCTATGATAAGAAACAAAACCAAAAATTGGAAGTAGTTACTTCTGTCTCTCTCTGTCACTAACGGTCTACTGTCATCTAAGAGTTGTACATGTCGAGGTGAAGTATGAATTCTTCTCTCTTACTTTATTCTCTTCACCAATAAATACTGTCATTCTAACGCAAACCATGAAAAAATAGCTATTGTTAACTGTCATGTGATGTCTAGTATAGGGCTATAGTGATGGTGTCTCACTTCTGCTCCCTCCACGAAATAGGTGGACGCGCTGGTAAGCAAACTGTCAGAAGGTGAATGGGTATCCGTGGAAATATGGTAGAGGTGAGGATGGCGAGACGGAGCAGTCGGCACTGGACCGTCGGGTGGACAAAAGGCCAAGAAGTCTCACCCCCGTTTATCTCCCCTGCATTCCGTAGGCCTTTGACCGCGGACCATTTATGTCATGACGGACATACATCAAGGTTAGGGTGGAATTCGGGATGGTAGTTGTCGCTGCAGGGGACCTCTCAGGGAAGGAGCGAGCATCGGTCAGACTGTGCCCGTTAATCATAGAAGTCCGCAGTACACCTGAAACAGGACCACAGCGCTACCTGTTATTGCCACCCGTTGGACGCAGGAGTGAATAGGAAGGCAGGCGGGATGGCGCTGTAGTTGCAGATTGCGTTACTAGTGAGTGGGGGTAAAGAGGGAGGTGTAGTGTGGGCTGGGATAAGTCAAAATGACCACCTGTCCATCACGTGCTAGCTAAGGGTGACTGGATAAATTTAGATAGTGGAATAGTCGAAGTGAGTGTGTGGAATGTTTGACCAATCAAGAGAAAGAAGAACCCGCGCATATGAGAATTTCACATCACGATCGGCGAAGGATAAGGGTCTTTCGTGCCGGGTTCTCGAGGAGTAAAGTTGTAGCCGAAATCTGTTCAAGGCTGTTCAGATTCTCCGCTGTGAGTTTGTCTTGGAATCGTGACAGCTTCAGCACAACTGACTCAAAAGGTGCGTTAAGACCTACTCTAGCACAGAGTGCACAACACTTCATCTCGAGTAACTGTTTGGTCGCAAACACTAGAGGGAGCCTGGAGATAGGTGTTGTCCTGTAGGCTTGTTAAGCTTGAGACAGCAGACCGGCGTAGGGACGAGACAGACACGTGGTGGCACGTGGTGGTGACAGAGTCTCGGTGCTTGTGAAGGAGTCAGCTGCGATCGACAGAGCATCATCAACGGATTCTGAGACGTCAACCTCGGAGGGGCCTCTCACGTGACTACAGACTTGTGTGAACAGATAAGTGGCGAGTGCGTGTGTTGTCTGTATTATGTCAATGTTAATGTCCCAAACATTTCCCACGCCGAGGTCAAGCAGTCACAAGCTTTTAAACAATCTTTTACGATAGAAACGCTTGATATTCCGGTTGATCTCGTAATTTGTTCTTTACTTTTTTCATCCCCTGGCGTTTTTTCCCCGCACTTTCAGGTTTGTCAGGCAACAAAGTAGAAAATAAGCCAGTTTCGCTGACATTGATGGAGAAGCAGTCAGGCGTATGTCCGCTAATTAAAAGAGAATTCACGTCACGACGGACACAGAACGTACGGTCACCACGTATTGAGAGAGGCTAGTTGACGCCACGTGACATACTATTACAACCAATCAAGCACCAACAGTGTATGACACATTTCCCATCCTTCTAGCCATATGTCACGTAATCCGGCGCCTAATTGTCTGGTTTTATTTTCACTCTCTGGCGTTGTGACAATATTGCCTTCTCTAAATCATCATCAAGGGTTGTATTGTCGTCTGTTACGTCACTAACGCCCCGCGGCTGTCCTTCCCCTACAGTATGTGACTGTCGTGACGTGAACGTCTTTTAATTAGCGAACATACGCTTGGACCGATGACTGCTCTTACGCATCAGGCCGTAGAGCCCTCTGTCTGTCGGTCTCGGGAATAGAGCAGAGGTGCAAAAGCCACACTGTAGTCTATCACTCCTCTTTCGTGACGAAGGCCTTCAGTTCTTGTAGGAAATTTGTTGTCGCTTCTAACATCAGTGTAGTAATGACCTGTGTCTGTAGCCACTACATCCTATACCTGTGTCTCTAGCCATTATATCCTATACCTGTGTCTCTAGCTATTGCATCCTATACCTGTGTCTCTAGCCATTACATCCTATACCTGTGTCTCTAGCCATTACATCCTATACCTGTGTCTCTAGTCATTGCATCCTATACCTGTGTCTGTAGTCATTACATACTATACCTGTGTCTCTAGTCATTGCATCCTATACCTGTGTCTCTAGCCATTACATCCTATACCTGTGTCTCTAGCCATTACATCCTATACCTGTGGCTAAAAGAACTCCTCAAAGAGTTTCACAGGAGGATGTTGGCCTCAAGTGTGTCTCACATTATTCTCTGCTCTAGCGGCGGCCTGTCTGTCCACTCAGTGCACGTGACCTTAGGAAGGCCGGACTTTCTCCTTTGTGCAGGACAGCGCAGGACAGGAACATTTAATGTTGTTTGGGAGTTTTGTAGGATGGGCAGAGCTTTTTATGTCTGCAGCATACAAGTTTTATTTGTAACTGAAAATTGTAGGATTTCTGATAGCACAAAAGATTTGTTGATATTGTAAAATCTTAATTCTCTTCTGGTTCAGCATTATTCCCCTCATCGTCAAACAACGTGTTGTCTTCCATGTCTTCTTAAACCAATTCCATCTCTAACTCTCTAGAAATATCAGTCACAGTAGCTGCCGAGTATTCTTTATTGCACTGTTCAAAAAACGTTTCCACTTCCTCCATGGAAACACACTTTCTATGCATGTTTCAGTACACGAATAAGATAAATAAGACTTATGTCAGATCAACTCATTGTAAGCAATCATCATGTCAATGTCCTATTGACAGGACGATGTGACATGACACGATATTAACTTTGTTTCGTGTACTTGGAGTAAACTTTAGCAAAACGCACACGTGTATAGTGTGCTGACATAGCATCAATCTCTCAGTGTCTACAATCACTACACGTGTAGACTCTGTCACCTGTAGCCACAAGCCACAAGCTGCCGATACAGTAAATATTTAAGCTGGTGAGACAGACACTCACAAGGTGACGGGAGACTAGTAGACAGACATTCTTGAATACTTTACTGTGTGAGACTTGTTCAGTCTGTGTGTCTCTTGTGTCTTATAAACATGTTTATTTACAGCGCTTACACAACAACCAGCTACTTAAGAAATAAACAACATAAATAGCTGGTGAGTGGCTCAAAGCTCAAGAGTGTTTGGTGACGACTAAGGTGAGATGGAGGATGTGATGATAGTAGACCTAACATCTTGTCATCTCAATATCAATGTCAGTCTTCCACTGAATGTCACCACACGTACATTTGATATCAACATGTTATTTTCACGTAAACACTCGCACAGTGTTAGTTGATGTTGTGATACTAATTGTACACAGTGTATCTTACCGTGCTACTAGTGTCTTGTACACGTGACGTGTCATGTGACTGTCAGGCCCAGACACAGTCACACGTCGTGTCCACCATTCGCCGAGTTTCTCTAACACGTGACTACTGACGTCACACGGTGTCTTGGGGTCAGACAACTGATCACAGCACAGACACACACCAGCGATGTCGGCGGGGTCAGTAGTTTTTAGACAGCAATGCAGGTCCTTTGACAGAATTTTGATATGAAAAACTTTTCGAACAGGTCGGCAAAAGATCAGGTCACTACAAGTTTTTAACATAAAAGAGATAAAACTATTTATATTCCGGAACAACATCTCTGGATCTGAAGGTTAGATAGTTTGCTTACGTATATTTAAATGTAACTGTACATAAGATGCTTTTCAACAGGTAAAGATATGTGTATGTATATATAGGTAGAAGTATAACGAACATACCTGTATATGTATATCATTAATGTTTCTTAGTAAGACAATATGCCTGATTGTCTTATTACAGTTAGGTTTAAAGTGTATGAAAATATCCATTTGCCTATATTCCAACTACATCCGGGTACCTACTATGTCTGTACAGATGATACAGTTATCAGCTCGGTCTGCACAAGTCAGTAGGGTCCCTTGAACCCACACTTTCTCTCTCTACCCTCCGAATGATGTGACAACGCCGAACAGTAAATTTCCATCTCGGATGCTGTCTGCGTTAATGACTGGAGCAGGCCCGTTCTTAGCCCCCGCGGGGCCCGAAGCAAATTGCATGTGCGGGGCCCTCACGCCACGATCACACGGTTTTAGTTGGGATCTAAAGTCACTTTTTCCTCAGGGATATCTCGTCTTTTATCACTGACAGCACGCTGCATACACATTACAACATAAACCTACGATTAATTTATTTGTAACGTTTGTCAATAGGTTACAACGAAGGGAACCCCACAGTCTGCAGTCGTAGTTGAGGTTGAGTTGATGGGTTTGCATCCGCCATTAAGTAACACACAACACACACACCGACACACTTACATGCGAAAGACATTCAGATTTAGTAACCAAATAACATAGCAACACGTAAACATACGGCATAATATAACATGTAAGTTTTCAACACTAAAAAATATTTACAAGTGAACTTTCCTGGCCTTCATTGAAGCAAAATCATCAATCAGTTCACTGAAATCTAATTCCCGAGAAACACTGTTCTCGATGGTGATTATGGCCACAGGCCATGTTCCTCAGCCGATCTTGGCACATCGTTGACCGCAGGTAAGTTTTAATTAATTTCAGCTTCGAGAAACTTCGTTCTCCGGAAGCTACTGTCACAGGTATTGTGAGGGCAATTCTTAAGGCAATCCATAAATTCGGAAAATCGAATGATCGTCCTTTAATGGAGAGGAAAGTCAACATCTTACGAAGGTCTCCATGCACAGAATCTGGAAAAACATACTTCAATACGTCCATTTCCTCGGCAAGCATGTATCCATCGACATCTCGGCTTTCTCCATGTGTTAACACATCTTCCAAACTCTGCCCACATGACTTCAGCACCGACTTTGGCAACTCCTTGAAGTTGTAGATCAGTGATGCCCAACCTTTTTCGGCCTGCGGGCCATATCCATTTCGGACAGCCGTGTCGCGGGCCGCTTCACCGCAAAAATACAAAAAAGAAAAAAAAAATAGAGCAGATACCATTTTTATTAGAAACAAGTTGTACTTGCCATTAATTATGTAGTAATTAGTGGGATATTTGAAGTTGTTTTCCCGAAACCAACTTCTGAATGTCTGGCTGCATCGTAGAGACACCAAGTCAGAGCACTGAATCGAAATGTTCGTGCATCGAAAAAAAGATTGAGAGACGCCCCTACGTGGGGATAAATACTTCTTCTTCCTTAATTTTTTCGTTTTTTTTTAAGGTCTTTTTTTATTACTAACATGCCGATTTCCTGCACTGTGGGCAGAAGTTTCGCGGGCCGGATGGCATCGCGTTGCGGGCCGGATATGGCCCGCGGGCCGTAGGTTGTGCATCCCTGTTGTAGATAAATCCAAAAATTTGATTATGATTCCTTAATTGTTCAAATCTTCTTTGAAGAGACGGAATTGTTGTATCCACTATCATGTTGAAGCAGTTGATGCGGAAATCCTCCTGGGCATTTTTTCCTCCTACATCTTCTCCTTCGTATTGTTCGTAATCAAACATTCTCCTAGTTATTTCTTCCTTTTTTTTTTTTTGGTGGTGGAGAAACGGCAACAGAAAGTTTCAGTAACTAGGAAATAAAGCACTCGACCTCTCGCTTACAGGCTGCAAAGCAAGGGGCGGGGCTCAATCCGCTCAATTCACAGACTGGCCACACGTCAGTAACATACCTTATACCTACCTCTTCACTCAGTTCCAACTTGCCCCCTCCCCCCCTCCTAGTGGCACATAAATCCAGCAATAGCTCAATGCACGAACGTTCATGCGCGATAAATCCTCGGTGTCCAGCAGCCTTCTGTCTCCAAGCGCGTCCAGCGAGAATGTGATACGGCTGACTACACTTCAATATCCCTAGTTACCATATCAATCAAAAGCGCGGGGCCCTAGGCAGATGCCTCGTCCGCCTGCCCCTAAGCACGGCCCTGGACTGGAGGTTACTAAAGTTTCTCTCTCACTTCTTGTATTTCATTGGGAAGCCGCTACTTATCTAACCTCACTGCCTCCACCATGGTAACAGAGATTTAAGATGCTTATCAGCATGCAACTAACAAACTAGTTTATGGCCACCTACTACACAAGCGAACTTTATCATCCAGGTCGGCATAAAATGTTTTTTTTTTTCTTTCTAGTCGTCTGCTAATATCAACGTAAGTCCGACACCACTGACATCACTTTACTAAATTCAAAAGCAGTACGAAAAGGAAAGCAAAACGGTTATAAAATAGATACACTGTATGTACAATATTCAACATAATATCAACACAATCTCATATATTCTTTTGAAAATAGGGAGACTGATCCTTACCTCAGTGAGCTGTGAGTCGTGAGAGATGGCCTGCTGTACCTGGTCAGTCGTGAGGTTAGGGACGGCGATGGTCTTGGTGATGCGCAGACCGGGACAGACATCAGACACCAGGTGAGACAACATGGCCTCCGCTTTGTTCAGCTGTGACACGGCGTCTCTCAGCTTCTTTCTGATGGTCTTGACAATATCCTCCTGTGACATTTTAAGGTCGTTTGTAATGTCACCGACCGACATCACATTGCAGACAACAAGACCGTAATGTCGGTGAATAAGAAGCACATCAAATTTTCCCTGTTTCCAGTTCTGTGGCAAGTCAGGAGGCAGGCTGGAGGCTCGGGGTAACTGGGCAGCCGCCACAGAAAAACAAGGTTCAGTCAGATATTGTCCGAAGTGGAGTCGAGTGATTCCAACTAACACTTCTCTTTTCCTTTTTGACAAACTCTGAAGACATAAGAGAACTTGTTTCATGGCTGTGTCATTTCTAATGTCACTGTCCTGGGCTGTAGCAGGGTGAGAAATGGATGTCTCAGCTGTTTCTGATGGAGTCATCACCGGCGTGTTTGAAGGTAACACAGCTTGATGTTGTGGTTCATGTGTTTTGGATGACTTCAGTAAAGATCTAATTTTTGTTAGAAGACCCCTTCGTTTACTAGCTTTTTCAGATGGGGAGTCAAGAACCATGACATCCTGACCTGCAATGGTCTGTCTAGTCATCGGCACGTGGTTGAAGTAGACAGGAGGCAGGAAGTAGGCGCGAGACTCGAGGTCAGGGTACGCGGCCTCAACCCACTGGAGCCAGAATGTCTGAACTTCTTCTGTGAGTGTTGCCTGTACGAAGAGGACCTCAGTTTGTCTGACTGCAGTAACTTCATTTTAGTTTATTTTTCCATCTTTTTACTTAGCATTTGCTCGGTGATTAGAAGAAAAGTTTATGTCAAATTATCTTTGTTTAGATTTCTAACAATTTTTAAGATGGTATTACTTTATTCTGGTATTTGTTTATTTCCAAAATATAAGCCTTGTCAAATGTGTTCAGTTTTCTGTTGTGTAATTTGACTGTTTATAACGCTCATTGTTATTCACTGTATTTATAGTGATGCAGCAAAACCACTTATTATTAGTTATTATCATTGATTATTAATTGTTATCAGTCAATGTTACTCCTAGTCGCTCTTGCTGCCTGCTGTTGATTGCAGCCTCTACTGTTTAGTGTTGATAGCTGTTTGTAACTCTCTGATTATATTGTAGTCACTACTGCACTAACCTGACTACCAGTCATCTGCCTGATGAGCCTGACGACCGCCTCGATCTGAGATGAGACACAGCGGATGATGACAATCTTCATACCTGGTACAGGTGACGGGTTGGGGTCAAAGTGTACATCAGCGCCTGTCTTCTTCTTGACCTCCTCCAGTGGACGTGCATTCACTGTAAACAAGATTATTTGTCATCACTGTTCTGTCCGGATACTTTGACCTCTAACTATGACAGTTTGTTTTAAATTTATGTACAGTATATACGGTGAACTGTACGTGGTTACTTGTGGTAAATGTAATGCATTCTATGCAAAATATATCACCAGGTCTCAACTATGGCAAAGACATATAAACAGAAATCTTTCTCTTACCCATGAACTTGGGACAGATTACCTGTCAGTCACTGATCTTTGACCACCTTTATGCCAAATCTCAAGACATCTTTTATGAATGAAGACTTCCCTGTGACCCTGTTATGACCCTGAGAGTGCATAGAGTGTGTCTGTAATTACTTGTTGTATGAGTGTGTTTGTGTGTCTGTTATAGCGAAGATGGTTTAGTGGTTGTTTGTTATTCTGGTGAGTAAATTTTTTCTGTAAAGTACGTTCAATATATTATTGCAAATATGCTGTAATGTTCAATGTAATCTTTAGTTTTTTAATCTCAATAATTGTGCTCATCATTATGGTAATTATCTTAGTTATGTCCACTCTCTGACATTTACTGTTGAGATGGTGAGAGGACGAATTGTCTTACAAACGAGGAGAGGACTTATCGTCTCGTGCAAGACCTACTCACATCGTTAAAGACAGACACGTGTGACGGACCTTAAGCTCCGTGT
Organism: Pomacea canaliculata; assembly: GCF_003073045.1. Taxonomy (NCBI): domain Eukaryota; kingdom Metazoa; phylum Mollusca; class Gastropoda; order Architaenioglossa; family Ampullariidae; genus Pomacea; species Pomacea canaliculata. The sequence continues at coordinate 808,635 of NC_037603.1, read as the reverse complement.
TTATCCACGTGCTTCCCTAGTGACCGTTACAAGTATTGGGATGAATAAATAAATAAAAATTTGCACTGTGCTTCAAATGTATACATTGCAATTATCTTCTACGCTTGTTTTCGGTCTCTTCGCTATTTTCTGCGTCCTTCTGTTGTTCCTTTAGGAATAGCACAACCTAAAGATAGAATGTACCTGTATCCACAAGTAGCTCAGCCTGTTCATCGGTCACGGCGTGTAGGTGAACTTTGACCCGGCCACCGCCTCTAGAACCTTCTTGTTCACCTCCTCTTTTCTGGAGCTTTCCCTGTGATGGTGGTTACACAGTTACAGGTGAACATCAGAGAAGGAAGACATTGTGCACAGCTTGTGAGGTTAAAATACATAAGAAGACATGGCAGAACTATTATAGTTAATCTTTGAAACAGATACTTATATTTAAGGACCATGATGTCTTGTATATCAATAGTAAATAGCTCATTGTGCTGTAACAGTGACACCTAATGTTTTTCCACATCAAATCGCGCAATGAACACTCGTAAACACCAAAACCTGTTCTTACCTACATAATAAAATACGCACACACACACACACACTAATTAGCAATTTATGCTAAAAATATATAATTTATATTGTTTGTATAAAAGCTTAGGTTAAATAGCTTGACTGTTGCGCTCAGGTCATATTTTTTTTATTCTTGTTACCTCCTCAGGAGCAAGATGGTCACATGACGGAATTAAGAAAAGCTAAGTATTGTGTGTAAAATCAACGATGACTGATTACAACATTCTCAATGATAACCATGACTTACTGCCCTAGTGTGTGACAGGCCACATACTGACTTGTAAACTTGATTAAAGAACATTTGTAACTTTGATACAAGGATTGACCTCCTTGACCTCTCTCCGCCTCACCCCTCCCCTAATAGCAGGTGTCTCCACCTTGTCTCACCTGTTGTGGAGCAGACGCTTGTTTGTCAGACATGGTTGACAGTGCTCTCCTCTGTGCAGGACCAAGTGTCTCAGAGGAATCGTCTGTCGTCTGCGCTTTCCTCTGGACGGGAAGTAGACTGGTGTGTTCACTCAATGTGAGAATCTGGCTGTAACGCAAGATAACACACGTGGTCGACAATAATTGTGTTCATATATTAAATATGCAAGATTATCCTCGGTGAGAGCGCCACCTTTAGAGGCAACTTACGTGGCTTAAAGATTTGCCTTGAGGTAAATTGTTGTTATTGATGTTGTTATTATTATTGCTGTCAGTTGCCCGTATCTTGTTTTTTTCTTTTTCTTTTGTACATATTTTTCACTTGCATACATCTTTTTAACGCTGCACCTGGTAACGAAATTATTTTTAATTTTTATTTTGTGAGTCGATGACCTTCACATGTTCAACTTGCCCATTCGGACAATTAAAGTTGGTCATTGTCATTACCTGTATACGTGCACGTATACAACAGGTGTTGATGTGTGTACAGAGAAGGGCCCATCATTTCCTCTACGTGATAGGCACGTAGCTGTCACGATAGTTACTGGCTGCTTAATAAACTTAATAAACAGTTGTTGTCAAAGTGGGTCTGTGACGAAGGGAATCGACAACTGCTGATGACGACGATGATTCTAAGGACAGTAATCGTGGTGCACAATGCTGATAATCATAGGGATGTGCCCACTGGTGTTATTGATGTGCTCCTTGCATGATGGCCACAGTCCTGACTACACACCCGTCAATAAAATCAGTTATCTGCTTTATCTGCAGTTGTGTATGCATGACTATCATGATGATCTCAGTACTGACTACACACCTGCTACTAAAGTTTGAAATCACTCCATCCTTTTTACAATAGTTGACTACGTAGCTGTGTATTATTTCGCTCATTATCATCGAGTAACAGTTTGGGATGACTAAAAAGACTTGAGTGTTGAGTGTCTTGAGCAAATATTATATGCTTACTCCTCATTTTTAAATACTACCCCTCCTCCACTACATGTACAAGTAATTGACATAAATTCAGTTAGATTAACAAATACATGTTTCCTCTCAGTGTTTTAAATATGAACCCCCTCTGTCCTTCAAAATCCGATTTCTAATATTTAACGCTGCTACATGAGAGCTTCATTGTCTAAAATAAACAGTTCTTGCTGTCACACAAACCACGAACTTTAAGCAGCGAAATCTTACAAACTAATAAAGATAGAGACTCAGGTTTTGTTTTGTTTTTCTTATAATTTGTTGTCGTTACATGTAAACGTACAAATTTAATCATGAAGCGAAACAGCTGCATGCCGACCTGGACAATAGAGTAGGTTAGTGGTCGGCACGGATAAACTTATACACAGCTTGTCTCATAAAAATACGCATAAGAGTATATTTTAAAATAATTTTTTTCAAATCGTTAAATTTCTTTTTACCATTTATGCAAGTTGTAACCTCTTTAACCTTGACCCGCCTAACCCCAACAGACTTACAGTCCTGGGTTGACTACACCTTGTCTCACCTGTTGTGAAGCAGACGGCGGGGGACCAGACATGGCTGACAGTGGTCTCCCCTCAGCAGGACCAAGTCTATAAGAGGCAGCAACTGTCGTCTGCGGTCTGTCAGGACAGGATACAGACTGTCATGTCCTCTCTGTGCTTGATGATGGCAGACAGCTAGGATGTCAAACATGGGCGACACTAGATGTAGTGAGATATTTATTGTCCAAGGCATTCCACATTGTTAGCGCCACTTGTCAAAATATATCACGTGGCTAACTGTAGTAATTAATACAATTCCCGTATACCTACACCTATACAACAAAAGCTAACTATAGCACGTGTTATTTTTATACCAACTCATTTACAAAATCCGATTCATTTTTATTACATGTAATATTACTGTTTATACCTGATTATAACACAGCAGCAGGTGTTATAACGGGACAACACAAAGGTAGATCATTGACTTACCCCGCGAAATAAAAGTTCGTCTACCTGTACAGGTGAGACGGCATCGCTCTGTCACTAATGGCGTCTACACCATTTGTACAGGTAGAACTTGATCTTACTGCCAGCCCTATTAACCCCCTTTCTGTCCGTGCTGGCTTTGTGAAGCAAATGTTTAAACAACCCGTAGTACATCCAGAGCTCTGCCACCCCGATCCTCACCCTACAAACCTCCTCGTCCACCAAAGCCGGCAATACCTGAGACCTGAAATCTCACAATCTGTCAACTGTGTTTTGTCGCCTTTGTCTGTGGTGGTGGTATCCTACTATACAGGTACATGCAGGGCTGTGCTTAGGGGCAGGCGGAGGAGGCATCTGTGTCATGAACCAGCCTGGTTCAAGGCCAGACCAACAGCCGAAGCGGGGCTTAAGTAATTATAGGTAGGCGGGGATCAGTAACAGCGGACAGTGGGGGAAACCTTTCTGTCCGTTTTTACGACTTGACAGGGCGCCGTGACTTAGGAGGGGATCGAGAACTAGAGCCGGGGGTGGCAGATGTAGTAGGTACGGGAATAGCGCGGTAGGCAGTAGTAGCGTTAGTACTAGAGCGATAGCGTTAGGTACAGGTAGATTAGGTGACGAGTAGTCACGTGTTTGATTAGTATATAGTTAGGGGTAGATGTTAAGTCAGGGCTTTTTCCCAAAAACCAGCAGAGACTACCATCTCTGAGCGTAGAATCAGCTGTAAGCAGCAAGTCTGAGGGAGGCCCGTTCTACCGAACGCATCACGCTACTTGCTGGCACTTACAGGCTGGAACCGGGAGAGTGAGAAAGGGGTCTCCGTCCTCGCAGACGTCAAGAAGGAGGTACACCGTCAGAACCGGAAACGGCAACTCTGCCACCCGTTGCCTGGGGCAACCGCCGGGAGTAGTGATTACTGTTCCTGTGTACCTCTGGGGTCTTGGACGTCTGGAGCCGGTGCCGGACCACTGTCGCCTGAAATCGTCACCGCATCTGCGTCCGTTGCCTGGGGCAACCAGGGGAGCAGCAATGCCAGTGAGCTAGGGACAGTGCGTCAGGAAACTCACTCCCAACGTCGTCGCCATCGTCATTGCCAGGGGCATCGGTGTGTGACGGGTCAGCTCAGCCAGTAGTGACAGTAGTGTGCCAAGGCAGGTCTGTGGCTGTCCACTACTGGTTGTCTAGGGGCAGTCTATCGCGAACGACGCTGCCATACAAGAACTGTCTGAGACTGACGAACTGTACGCTTCAGGGGGAGCGTTCGTCGTATGAAGATTCAAAGTGCTAGAAGGAAAGTGTGTTGTTTTATTTACATTTTTTCTTATTTTTGTGACCTAATGATGGTCCATGTATTTGGAGACTCATAATACCTCTCAATTTGTGTCAACCTAAAATATTGGTTTCTTTTTTCTTTTCTTTTCTTGTCTAATTATAATCTTTTATTTTGTACGCTGTTTTGTCAGTTGTGTGTTTTGCGCACGCGAGGAGAGCGACTGTCAGCCAGTGAGCGTGCGGACGTGTGGAACGGATGGGTGTCTGAGCGTGAAGGGTGAAAGCGGGCGAAGCGAGCCAGCCAGAGGACCCCTTTCCCCTAAGGGCGGGTGGTAACACCATCCCTTTACAGACACGCGCCTTCCCGTTTCATCACAATCTGCCTAGGGCCCCGCGCTTCAAGGGGCCCCGCGCTTTTGATTGATATGGTAACTAGGCATATGGAAGTGTAGTCAGCCGTGGCGTGAGGGCCCCGCACATGCCCTTTGCCTCGGGCCCCGCGGGGGCTAAGAACGGGCCTGGGTACACTGATATAACTACAAGAAATAATATACACCTTTCTCTAAGTGAATGGACTGGGTTGTGTGTATAATATTCCGTGATTATGGCAATATCTGACTTACCTCTGTTACTCTGGTCATAAAAGAAAATGGAAAGATGGCGGATCAAGTCATTTCTACTCGGTTTCTTGCGGGTGTCAACGAAGTCTACCGTATCGGGTTTTCACACATCGTACAACAAAACTATAAATATCTGTGGTGGTTGGGTAAATAGGCAAATCTGCTGAAATGTTGAGCTACAAATAGAATCATTAAAGGAAATATTACTAACAGCGGGTATTTTCAATATGGAATAGACTTTCACTGAATGAATGATAAAGACGACTCAATATTTCTGTGCTGACTTTTAAACTCGACGGTTTGTGAAGAAGGTCCAATGTTTGCTGACCATGTTTATGTTTATATGCCATGAAAGGTGGAAATCAAACTCGTCAAGGCGACTTCCAAGGCTACGTGGAGCAGACACTTGTTGTGCACCTGAAAGTCTGTGTAAACATCTGCTCAACTGTCAGACCGAGTGCTGCTGGCATATGGAATGTTTGAGCAGAACTTGCTATTACTTTTGTAACAGTGTTTTCTGGAAAATGCCTTAAAATAGTTAAGAGAAGAACACTTCTGACTTCTTAACAACTACAGGGGCTGCAGTGAACATTTTGTTCAGTCATGTGCTCCTCTATGAATGATGCTCACTAACACTACACAAGAACCACTCTGATCCAGCAAATCTTGAGTATTTTTGAGGCTGCGGGTATTTTGTTGCGATTTTGTGTGAGTCGAATATTCTTCCGTTTGAATAAATTAAATGGGTTCTCCTAAATTATTATTTGTAATATTAAGGAAGCTTGACGCCAGAATAATTGTTAAATTTTTAGAACTGCATATTTAGTCAGTGATTTACTTTTTCAGGCTGTTTATGCTTAATGTTCTTGTGATCTTTGAAGTATGAAGCTAGCGTCCAATATCTATGGGATATTGTATAGGGCATAGGCTCTGTAATTACCATAAAAAAATGTGTATAAATCTGAATGCGATAAATAATTTTTCTTCATCGCACATGCTGACATTGCAACTGACACTAAAGGATTCTTTAAGTACGTACCGCCACACAAAATAACTTTTTGTTAAATGAGTATTTATATAAACTTGAGTCTCTATCTTTATTAGTTTGGGAGATATTATAATATATATAAATATATAAGCTGTTTGAAGTTTGTAATTTACATGACAGCTATGACTATTGACTGTGGACCATGTTTGAAGCTCCCATCTGTACATCGCGAAATCTTACAATACCCCAAAACTTTGTAATGTCTAATTTACTGAAAAGATTGGAATCCAATTTCAAACGCTGATAGAAAACACATGCATTGGTAAATCTGTCTTAATTTAGAGTAATTGATATTTGTTCGGGACACTCAAGTCTTCTAAGACGGCGACTTAACAAATAAACAATTTTATCAAATGAATGCCTCACCTTGTCAGTGTAAACAGTTCACCAACTTGTTTTTTCACAGTAGAGCAAGTCAACACTCAGCGATTGCGGTTTCTACTGTCAGACATGGTCAGACGTTCACAAGACACTGACAGTGAAGTCTGCTCCCTTAGCGACAACATAAACTTTCCCGTCGTCTACATGGTCACGTGAAGCCATCCATACACAGAGCTCAATGTGTCATTGTTGATACAGCCTTTCACAATACGACAGTTGAGCAACAAGTTACTTCGTGACATTCAGTACAAACAGTTAGATATTGTGTGTCGTATGTAGATGTGAAGAATATTTAGCAAGACCTGTTATTCATCAAACTTTGATATGCGATACATTTGCATCATCAAATTGACATAAACATTCAATAATGTAGCAGTGTTTGAAGTACACACTTTACACGATTATGAACACTTTACACTTTTATGAACCTTTTACCTTCAATAGAATGAAGTTCGTTTTGAATGAACAAGTAAAAGTCTTTTTCAAACTCAATATTAAACCATAGTCAAGTCAAAACTTCACAGTCCATATCTCGCCCACCTGCACTGTCTTGAAGCAAACTCCTGCTGTTTGTATCAAGCTCCATATTCAGCCTCTGTGAACACCCACCCTTAGCCTGTATGAAATACATGTTCAGTCGGCATGAAACACGCCTCATGTTCAACTAGTAGTAAGTAACAAATGTAGTCGTTGTCAAACCCTAAAGTATATCGCAGGTTCACGCTGTGTCACATGACTAGTGAGCACACACCTGCACGTGAGTAGAAGGTACAGTGTGGCTGGTTTATGCTGCGTTGTGCACCCCTCAGCGGGTCAGTCGGGGTCACCTCCTATAGAGACTGTTACACAGCAACCACGGCCGCCAGGTCAAAATGCTGTTGGTGATATTCGTTGCTTCCCGTCAGGACAGACATAAACGCGTTTGCTTTGTCTGAAGTGAACATGAACTAGATGCAGAAATATTCGTGGAAGGTAGAAGTAAAAGACAGTAATGTTGATGACATATCCTGTAATATCTTCTTTTGAACATTGTGAGTGTCTAAACCTTTCATCAAAACACTAAAGCTATCATCAGTGATACATTCACTAAGAGGCAGACTACTGACAGTGGGGTATACACGCACACGGAGGTGATTGATACACAGACCTAAAGAAACGTGCATAGGGAGCTTGAGATAGAACAGGTCCATAAAATAACAGCGTGTTGTGACCTCATTGGCTGTCATCAGTAAATGGTGCATGGTCCACCTGGTCGACCTCTGGCACAGGTAGTTGTTCTCTGACCTGCAGCCTCAGAACTCGTGTGATCTGTGTTGAATGACATGTCACGGTCAGGGTATAGTGTGTGTTCTGACAAAATGTTGGCAAACTATAACAGTGTCATGTGATCGTGGTACAGGTATTTTATCCTGTCATTGCTATTTACTGGTTTATTTGCTATCTGCTGTATATTTATATTGTCAGCCTGCTGTTTGACTTTGTTGAAACAGTGCGCACGTGGTGCCTGTGGGTGACATGACTGTTAAAACTATTTTAACCACTTAACAACAGTCTGTACCTGTTTTAAACTAACAACACAAATCTTTATTGAAACACTCATTGTGAAACGTGGGGCGACATTTATAAAGGATTTGAAACAACATTTGTACATCGTGTGAATGTGTTTGTGCCAAACAGTTAAACTTGTAACATGTGTTGTATAAGTGAGCCGCTAGTGTTTGTTGTGTTTACATCAATAAATCTCTTAACGCAATGAAGCGGAATTTGATGGACCACTCGAGTCTGTATTTAGTCTCAGAGTTCTGTCCCCTTTGTTTACAACTGGCAGTAAACAATATCAGACTGAATACTTTAGTGCACGACACTGACATTACAGTCTGATGAGGACCTTCGACAGCACGTGTACAACTTATACACACAGTGACACAGATATCACACTGGTAGACTGACACACGCACGGATATGATGACACAATAACACACACAAACCTCTGTAACAGACAAACTTGTTGACACTTGTTGTTTTGTAAACAGAGACACGGACCTCGTGATGTAAAAATCTGTAATGACGTCATATCTATTACATCATAAGGTGATGACGTGGTGATAGACTGAGAGTAGAAGAGGACAAACACTAAAAGACAATTGTTGGTGTAAGAGATGACACACGACTACAGCAGGTGACAGGTGAGTCAGTGTCAGTGTCAGTGTCAGTCACCTTCTAGCGGCTAGTCGTCAGGGGAGATAATCACAAGTTGTGACGTACAGCGGGACATGAAGTTAAGTCGGGGAGAGGTAAGGTTGTACAGTGGTAAATACTCAGATCTAACTAAACCGTACAGACAGACGACGACTTTTCTCTCCAGACCACGAACACGATGTCCACTCGCCACCCACACCACGTCACTGCGGGCCGTTGCCACGTCCTCGATGTCATAATCCTTTATCATCCGCACTGGGATACCTGCTTCTTGCAGTCCTGTGACCATACCCAGCTGATCACTTACTTTATACCAGCTCAACACCAGCACGTCTCTCCACTGTAGACAGGGTGGTGTTGTGCCGCCACTGGTAGAGGTCAATGTTGTAGATGTTGTGCTTCTCCCTGTCAACATGGATATAAACAATAGCATCGTGACGTCATCAGGTAAAGTGAGAGACACGTACGTCACTAACAGTCTTATTTACAAGACTGTTTCTCACCTGTTCGTTATTTATCACATAGGTAAAGCGGCGGGCACACGAGAAGCCAAAAGCACGAAACCAGCTGTCCCCAAACGGCTTCGTAAGCCTGCTTGTCTTTAGCTTGCGGCCTGCTTCGCGCTTTAGAACCTGTTCTACTTTTCCACGCGTTTCCACATGGCTGTGAAAGCAACAGGGTCTCTGGCGAACCTCAGCGAGGACCAGACCGTTCATTTGATCGAATTAATTAACTTCTTTGTCTCTCCTTTCTTTTCTTTTCCTTTATTTTAATAGCCAGCCATAGCACAATAACATCCAGTGTGTCCGACATTGTAGTGAACAAGGGACGCGACTCTCGCACAGTGCTTCGTTTGTGCTTCGAAACAGCGTTCGTGTGTGTGACCAGTGGCCCCCCCACAAGCCAGCTTATCAAGCAGCCCGCAAGCGGGCTCGGAAAAGCGCTGCTTCGAAAGCCAAGCTTGCGAAGCCGCTTTTGGCTTCTCGTGTGTCCGCACCTTAAGTCTTTAACTGTAAACAACGTTACACTACACAATACACACACCTACCTGTAACATCAACACGGAGACTGTGTAGGAAGCTGGCCACCTCACGACCGCACGTCACACAGTCAACTGGCCTGTCACCTGAGTGACCCTGACCTCGGTGATACAGTCGTGTGACTGGCGGGCCGTCTGTGTGGTCGGGCACACCTCGCTCTCTGTACGGCCGTACATGACGGTCTCTAGTGATCCTCTTGTCCTGCTCGACTTCCCTGACGACGGCCGGAGGAGAGCGGAGGGGTCTGGTTAAATATTCTATTTGCCAGCCGGCGGGTGCGTAGTCATGGAAACAACTTGCCGCCCACAGATGGAGACGAGGAACCTGTGTCAGCAGCAACTGACACAAAGTCTGGAACTTGTTGCTGATTCTGTAGCCAATACTGTAACATAGGATGTAGCTACACGCGTTACACTGTGTACTATTATTAATGTGTGATTCTGTTTGTGTATCATGTGTAATATTGTTACCATTGATGTCATCAAGTAATTGATGTCACAATAATGACACGTGCTGCAACACAATCTGTGTAACAGTCGATGCTTCAAAACAAATCTATGTTGACAACACAACACCTCCATCAGGTGTCACAACTGTTGAGGAAACATCACCTGTTAAGCACCAAATAGTTTTAATCCAGTAAATACAGACAACATCTACCTGTGTGTCTATCATCACACCACACGATGTACAACTCACCCCAACTCACTCGCTATTTCATCAGCGATGACGTACAACGACCCTCCGCTCGCCGCCTGTAACAAGTCGTTGACGGCCTTCACGTCGTCACCGCCATCAAGCTCATACTGCAGGAGGTGAGGCTGACCGGGTGATACACCTGCTGACTGTTGTGTCTTTACTGTCTGCAGCAACAGGTGATACAACATGGTGCACGCTGCACGACTCCCCCTCCACGTACTGACAACGTAGACGTGGTGACCACATCGCAGCTACTCTATGGCCATCAGCAGCAGCACCACAGTTTTACCTGTACCGGGCGGTCCGATGACAAAGAGTGTGGGAGGCGCCGTGTGTAGCAGGTGAACTTGCTCCGGGAAGAGTGTTATTACAGCAGTGTAGCACTCTCCTGTCCACCACACGGCCTCACCCAGGGTCTTGACACTCACACGTGGAGGACATGTGCATGGCACAGTCACTGTTGTCGCCGGACCACAGAACCTACAACAAACAAATGTTGGATACTTGACCTCATCTTACTATTAAAATAATAAATCATACATATATATTGAGTGATTTACATATTATCAAGTGGTTTGATACATTTATAGATAATACTTTTTTTTTATTGTCGTACTCACGTACTTCTATGATGAGAAGCAAATCCAAAAATTGGAAGTAGTTACTAAATTCTGTTTCTCTCTGTCACTTACGGTCTACTGTCTACTAAGAGTTGTACATGTCGCGGTGAAGCATGAATTCTTCTCTCTAACTTTATTCTCTTCACCAATAAACACTGTCACCTCCGCAATCTAACGCCAACCGGGAACAAATAGCTATTGTTAACTTTGTGAAAATAGTTTAGCTGAGTGAATAAACAAAGTAACCTCACATAACTGTTTCAAATTGTAAAGAATCGTCATAAAATATTTACAGTAAAACCTCGATTTCACGTTTCTCAAGGGACCGCCATAATACACGTGACATAGAGGAAACACTTTATTTGCTTCACGTGACATCAAGACATGGAGAAAGTATGACAGACACCGCATGTCACAATCCTGTCTAAACATATTACGATGTCAAAGTCCAACAGGTGAGCAGCCAGGTTGTGACCGTGTGTAGACAAGACTTTATGTCGCCGTGGGGATGAACTCATCCAAGGTGGCCTGTCCTGTGAGTTGTGCTCGTATTTACAACATCACGTGTCCCAACATGTCGTTGCCCCCAGGGGCCTGAAGGCAAACTTCCCTCGCGTGTCCAGCGCTGTGAGGACTTCGGACACTTGTTGGTGGTGGACCTGTTGATTCTCAATAGTCGTCGTCGTAACTTCCGGCGTCGCCATCATCTCCATCTCCACTGTGTGTCACAGACGCAGCTTCCTCGCATATTTTGTTAAGAGAAAGTTCACCGCAAGCTTCCAAGCTCTCGTCACTTATAAAAAAAAAAATTCCTCGAAGTTGAATTTAGATGCACCAGAGGTGACTATGTCCCAGTCATCTCGTACAACTTCATCATTTAGGCTTACATCGTCACTGTCATCACCGCCATGTACAATGTCCGACACACCAGACTGAACATTGAAACGAGCCTTCGTGATACAGTTCACATAGTTGACGGCTTATTTGCAGATCATGATGCGGCCACAAAGTTCATGACCCTTAAGATGTCAATGTCTATGTCCCATGTAGAAGCTAAATCCTGTAGAGATAAAACAAGTTGTCACGAAAGAGTAGTGATTGGGCTATAGTGTGGGTTTTGCACTGGTGCTCTCACTCTCTCTCAAGTGGAGGGTGGACGCGCGGGTAAACTGACTGACAGAAGGCGGAATAGTTAGCCCCTGGTAGTGCTGACCTTAAGATCAACAAAGGCCAAGCTGCTTCGCGGCCACTGACGTAGGAGCAGTCATCGCTTCAGGCGGATGTCCGCTAATTAAAAGACCATTCACGTCACGACGGACACATAACGTAAGGTCAAGAGGTTAGGCGAGACGTTTGTTGACGCCACTGACGTCACGGCGACCAACATACGCCTTCATTACGACTTAGAGAAGGACAATATTGTCACACGCGAGCCAGTGAATGGAAAGCCAGACAAAAAGGCGCCGGGGTTAAGTACCGTGTTACTAAGTGGAAACCCAAAGACTTGGGGACCTTGTCTCACACTAGCGGTGATGCGTGATTGGTTGTAGTGGTATGTCATGTGGTATGACTGACCAATCGAGTGCAAGTGTGGCTCATGCAAGCGTTTTAATATATTTTGAATCTGTTAATTATTTAATATAGCGGTTGTTTTTCTATAAAGCTTATTTACTTCATTATGTAGTTAATTTCCTTCCCTGTAAAGGGTGAGGGCTAAATGAAAAAAAGCGCCCAGTTGCTTATTTTACCCCTCGTAAATAAAGATTTGGAATTGGAATTGGAATTGTTTTAATATTGGGCTAGGACCCAAACCCTAGACTTTTTGCTACTGGACTCTTAGATGTTGATCATCAGAAGAGGAGTTCGTAACTCAAGTCTTCACCACCTCGTGGCCAGCTATCACCAGTCAGACAAGACACGCGCAGACCTGCTGGTGACGGAAACAAGGTTCACGCTGGTGCACGGGGACGATACGAGTGAGAGCTCGTCTCCATACTCGACTTCGTACATCTCTCGTCGTGGTGCCGGCCAACGGATGACCAAAGTCATCGGCCATCATTTCTTCTTCGTCGCGTCGGAGAGCTCTCCATACAATTGTGCGAAATCTCAAGTGACAGTTGTGTGTAGGTTTTGTGTGTGTCCATCAGAGACTAACACCCACACAGCAGGGCGCTTGGTTCAAGCTAAGTGGCGTGTGTATGTGTATTGTACAGAGTGACTGAGCGTGTAGTGGTGTGAGTGTGGACTTAGATTAATTGACTCACTAGGTATCTGGATTATTAAGGAGTAGGTTAACGGAACACAGTAGATAGCTAGTCATGAAAGGGATTTAGTTCATTTGCATATTCCATTCATTCCTTGAATGTATTGTAGGCTCTCGTCATTTGTTTCTTGTGACTTAATAAGTATTTGTGCTTTTACTAAAACTTGCGTTGTGCTGTTTGTTGGGGTGTGCGCTCGAGTCTGCGCTCGAGTCTGTAGCAACCGTTAATTAGTAATTTAGTGAAAGTGCATCGCGCTTATGATTATGTTGGCGTGGATGGCAGAGTAGTCGAGAGTGTAGTAACGACCTCACTACAAGGTTCTGCCCATCACACGTGCCTAGACCCCATAGGGTGAGCGACACAAGTCAAAAAAAGAATGCCGCGGGTAAGACAACAGAGTTGCGCCCCTGATTGTGTATAACGTTTAGAACACTTTGTAAATTTGTTTTTCAATAACGAAGATCAGCAGTAGTTCTTCTCTGTATGTTCACCATATGTGTGTGCCCGCACAATAAATGTCACAATGGCATTTTAATGTGACGTGTAGCACGTGCCATCTTGTAACATTGGGCAATATTCGTGTTGTCTCTGACAGAGGGAAACAATTTTTTACAAAAAAAAAGTTAAACAAATGATTTCCATCAAAACAGCAGAGAGAATAGAGAGACGATAGTAACACGAGAATGAAGACAGACCTGTTTGCCTCGGTTACATCTGCGAGGAGCACAAGGCTCCTGCCGACATCGCTCTGTGGATCGACAAGGCGAAATTATCACACGACTACAAGGTGCTCAAGCCACCACACCACAACACCAGGTGTTCAAGCCACCACACGACTACAAGGTGCTCAAGCCACCACACAACTACAAGGTCAGTTGCACCAACTGGTGGTGGGGCCCAGGGGCCGAGACCCTCCCTAAATTGAAAAAGAATGTATAAAAAAAGAGCGAGTCGCGTGTTTTCGCTGTTTCATAAACAAGACATGGGATCTCTCTTTTGGCACGCCCACTCTCAGTCGTAATTTCGCTGATTGATCGTAGTCACGTGATCAGCTGTATATGGCTGAGTGCACCTCGTGATACAAACGTAGAACGTAAGCTCAGACTTTGGGAAAGACAATCCTGCAGACCTCTATAATGTACTCGTGCGTGACGAAGCACTGGGAAACGACCATACTCACGTATCTATATTACTTTATCTATATACGTGTCTAAATTATCGTTGTATATGTACATCCCTACCTATATAACTGTATATACCTCTAAATCTATATACCTCTATATCTACATACCTCTATATCTGTACATACTTCTACATCTATATACCTCTACATGTACATACCTCTATATCTACATACCTCTATATCTACATACCTCTACATCTACATACCTCTATATCTGTACATACTTCTACATCTATATACCTCTACATGTACATACCTCTATATCTACATACCTCTATATCTACATACCTCTATATCTGTACATACTTCTACATCGATATACCTCTACATCTACTTACCTCTACATCTATATACCTACATTTGTGCCTGAAAACTGACAGGTCAAGATACAAGCACACGTGTGATGACCACCTGTAGGTCTGCTACTGCGATGACGTCAACCAACTACAGACACCCCAGGTGAGGACAGTCACGTGTGTCACGAGGAGACTGTCGCCGCTTTTGCGAAACATTAAACACACAACACGTGTGAAGTTGTCCGTGCAACGAAGCATTTAACACACAACGTTAATATAACATTCAGTATTTAAGGCTAATTAACACAGAGGTCATCACACTCCCAGTAATATATTTGAGGCTTTTGTATCCTTCACGTTGACAGCGCCGTCGTAGATGTACTCGCTGCCTCATGAATGCTGATGGCGGGTGTAAAATAGACATATGGACAGTGCCAGACTGTGTGTTAAAGACTTTCATTGTCCTGATTACCAAGAAAACAACACAAAGGACGTACAGTGAGCTTACAGTGAAAAAACGATTTTGTGGGAAGGATATGAAGTAAAATTTAACCATCTTAATCGGGTATCTTTAGTAGTTTAGAAAGTCTTTAGAAATATATCAGCCCACTTACATTCCACCTCCCACTTTCTAAGTGCAGATGGATACACTTTATTGTCTTCAAGAGTTTTTTAAAAAAATTGTTTGTAGAGGGTAAGGGTTGAACAGCTCCCAGGACAGTTCCTTTCTCACGCTGAGTACCTAACAACCGGCCTTACACTGTTTACCCGCGGGCGACTATTTTTTTTTTCTTTTTTTTTTGGTAATGTTAATCAAAACAAGCCAAAACTTTATCTTTTAATTTAACCATCAGTCTTGAAGCACATCCATCTCGGCATTTCTTACTCATGCCTTTTGTTTTGAATGAAAGCTTCGGTCACGCGAGCTAGCGTTTCTTTCGCGAGGTCGAGGTCAAGGTTTGTCAGCTTGGTAACCACGTGTGGCAGTTCGCGCATGCGTACAACAAGTCAGTGCAAAAATCATGTGCAAAAGGAATAGTCGCCACCCGCGGCTACTGGCTACTGGACCTGTTGTTACACCAGAAGTTACAAAGTTGCCTGAGCTACTTGTGGAGACTCTGACCAGACAGGCTGCATGGTGGTGACCACTGGCGCCACGGGGGAGGGGGGGGCATTGGTGTTTTACGCCGTGCCAGCAACTAAGGCTATATTACGGCAGGCAGCCAGCCCTGTAAACAGATGCCACGTGCAGAGAAAGAACAGCGTGCCCGAGACGAGAAATGAACTCTGGGCAGCCAACCTTCACTGTATTGGTGACAGGCGCTAACCGTTGCGCCACCGGGCCGCTTACGGGGGAGGGGAAGATCGTGACGAGACCATGGGAAAAGAAGATGGATGGTTCTGGAACGTTCGACGGGAAGAGAATAAGTCATGAAGCCTTAGGTTTGAAGTTTTTTGCTTTTAAAGTCAGACACGACAGGCCAACTGCCGAGTGAAACTCTTAACACAATCTACAGTTGTGAGGCGGTTCCCATCTTTCTTGTGTTCTTGCACGACCAGCCCACCCTACGTAGCCATCAGGAACTGACGTGTTAAATACACCTTTTTCTAATAATATTCAATCCACTAGTACAGGTTCACTCCGAGACACTAA
This sequence comes from Pomacea canaliculata, assembly GCF_003073045.1. Lineage (NCBI taxonomy): Eukaryota > Metazoa > Mollusca > Gastropoda > Architaenioglossa > Ampullariidae > Pomacea > Pomacea canaliculata. The sequence goes on along the minus strand of NC_037603.1, from coordinate 792,423 downwards.
CAGACAATTGCACTTCATTTGATAATATTTTGTGGACTGTATCAGGCCCATGTAGGTTAAGAGAGTAGTGCTAGTTAAGTCGGGATACCTAACATAATTCTTCAAGAGTCAGAAAGATACCATTGACATTAGTAAAGTCTCTTAATTTTTTAAGTTTTCCATCCAACCGTTTCTTAATATATAAAATTGTTCTGCCTCTAATAATATTATAATTAAAGTGAATGGGCTCCCGAGAAAGTTTTTACTGCATGTTGGAATGCACTTGTTAATAAACTTTTTATAATGCCTCATCACATCTTGCCAGAATGTATTTTGAACGTGTTTACTTACCATATTCACCACCACAAGTATCAAGCTTCGCTAACTCCGGAGAAATAACTGACATCAAGCTAGTAAGACTGCCACTGTTAAGTTTCAGACGACTTAACAGCTAATGTTGAGTGTGGCTATGAAAGAGTTAACACCCAATACTGTTAGTCCTAAGCGGCCCGGTGGCGCAACGGTTAGCGCTATTAGCGCCTGTCACCAATACAGTGAAGGTTGGCTGCCCTGGGTTCATTTCTCGTCTCGGGCACGCTATTCTTTCTCTGCACGTGGCATCTGTTTACAGGGCTGGCTGCTCTCCGCCAAGGACGGTCCCAAGCCCGGCCGAAAAAGGAGGAGGGTTGGGCGTGGGGCCAGCACCCCCACCCCGTAAAAACAAATCCTTGCTACTAAAACATCGACGACAGTACTAAACTGTCGTCGATGGCCTATGCACCTGGAGGTGCGAAGGGCAAAATTATTATTATTACTGTTAGTCCTCCTTCCTGATGTTGCTTTCAACTCACAGCTCTTTTAATTTGTATGCTTAACTTTATACAGGGTTAGGGAGGTAAAAGAGCGACAGAGAGGAACTTATCCCTAGTCACTTAAAGCTGGGCCCGAAAGAAGTGAGTTCTCTTACACCCAGGGCCGTGCTTAGGGGCAGGCGGACGAGGCATCTGCCTAAGGCCCCGCGCTTCAAGGGGCCCCGCGCTTTTAAATTAATCGTAGGCTTATGTTGTAATGTGTATGCAGCGTGCTGTCAATGATAAAAGACGAGATATCCCTGAGGAAAAAAGTGACTTTAGATCCCAACTAAAACCGTGTGATCGTGGCGTGAGGGCCCCGCACCATGCCCTTTGCCTCGGGCCCCGCGGGGGCTAAGAACGGGCCTGCTTACACCTCACCCTCCAAAGTCGCAAAGTCTATATGACCTTTACCTTTATATATACACATGAGAGTTTGTGTATTTGAGTAAAAACAAAAATATATATTTTTAGTTATCTATGTGTTTGAAGGGAGAGTTATCGCCTAACTGACTTAGTGGCAAAGTTGATGTCAATATGTGCATAGTTAACATGACAGATATACCGAAAAGAAAAATGGGGAAGGAACTGACCATCAGAATCAGCGATCTATTGTGTGTCCAGCCACACCACAGTACTTACTCCCATAATCTGTTGACTACAAATAATGTTTAGTATTTACCTTGCTATTAATGTCCGGTAAACATCAAGTGTCATGTGACTGTCAGGTCCAGCATCAGCCACACGTCGCTGCCACCAGTGTCCGAGTTCCCCCAGCACGTGACTACTGACGTCCCACGGTGTCTTGGGGTCAGACAACTGATCAGAGGTCAAACAAAGACCAACCGCGCCGGCGGCATCTGTTGTTTGTGGTTTTCCAAGGCAGCGACACAGGTCCTTTACAGAAATAAAATTCACGATCAGCAGCAAAATGCGCTAAACAGTTTCCAGCTGATAGTTAGGATGCCTCATACGACCTTTGAGCTACATGCTCTTCACCCTTGTCTTAGCCTATGCTTTGCTGAAGATTGGAAACTTTCCATAGTTCTCACAAACTATACGTAAGGTCTTGCTAATTAGTTTGGCAAAACTGTTGACAACACCTCTCTATCCATCAACACTTTTCTTGTCAAGTGAGACGACCTGAATTACACATCAAGGAAACAGAACTACTTCTCATTCTTTCGTGGAAGAGTATGCAGATAAGGTTGTGATTCTGCTTAAAACTGTTTTAAAACAATAGACCCTAATAACTGTTTTGACACCTAAAGTACTAAATTTATGTATTTTAGAACTACTATATATCCCACATAAGATTTGTCATTCTTGTCTGTTATTAACACGACATCTATCAGACCTGTATCATCAGGACAATGGTTTAGAATTAATATCGACAAATTCAACCTACGAATATTACCTGAGTGAGTTGTTTGTCACCAGCGATTGCCTGCTCTACCTGATGAGCCGTGAGGTTAGGGACAGCGATGATCTTGGTGATGCGTAGACCGGAAGCGATGTCGGACACCATGTGAGACAACATGGCCTCCGCCTTGTCCAGTTGAACGATGGCCTGTTTTAGTTTCTTTCGGATGTTGTTTTCCATATCCTGCTGTGACAGACCAAGCTCTCTTACGTTGTCACCAACAGCCTTCACCTCACAGACCACAAAACCGTACTCCCTGTGAATAAGAAGCACATCAAAGTCGCCCTTGTCCCAGTTTTTTCGGCAGACAAGGGGGAAGACTTCTAGCTAAGGGCACCTGGGCTGCTGCAGCAGCATAACAAGGTTCTCCCAGGTACTGCCCGAACTGAAGTTGACTCATTGACACAAACACTTCACTGTTCTGTTGCGACATTTTCTGCAGACAAAGGAAAATGCGCTGCATGGCTGCATCATCTCTAACATCACTGTCCTGAACTGAAGTAGGTTGAGGAATGGAACTTTGAACAGCGGGAGATGGATTCACCGATACTTTGCAGGACTGACCGGCCTGTCCAGATGGTTTGTGAAGGACAAGAATATCCTGACCAGCAATGGTCTGTCTAGTCATGGGCACGCGGTTGATGTAGACAGGAGGCAGGAAGTAGGCCTGTGAGTCTACGCCAGGGAAGGCGGCCTCAACCCATTGTAACCAAAACTCCTGTGCTCGCTGTAAAACATCTTCCTGCATCAAAGTAATTTTTAGTGAAAATGCTTACAAGATTAGTCGGATTATTCTTAAATTGATATGTAATTTATTTACTATGCAAAGAACACTTGCTGGTTTAGCTGTTTTTCCTACACTTTGCATAAGAAAGTAACAGAGTGTAAAAATACGTCTTTTACTTTTCTTGGAAATAGTATATTATTTTAAAATAACTAATTTAAAGGGATACTCAAGGCTTGTGATAAGGCTGTGGCGACGGTCAAACGTTTCAAAACTATATTTAGTTACAATGACAGAGCACGAGAGCGATACAGGAGAAATAAAGGATTCGTTTCTCACTTAATTACCACTTATTAGCACTATGTCGGTTGCCGATGTTTATACAAATTGAAAAAATCCAGTGAAATCGACTCTTGTGTCCTTCCGCCGAGAAACCACGATAGCTTCCCGAGATGGTCAAGCAGAGGAGTTTTGTTGTGATGTCAGAGTCTTGTTGTGACGTCAGTCTCCTAAAACGTCAGTCTCTGACAGGAAGTGTCTGAGGTCATTGCGAAGATTTGACGTCATTTTATCGTATGACGCACTCTGTGTGTCAGGCTTGTAAGACTCTGTCTTTCGGAAACTGATGAAAAGACAATTTTGAATCTTTTCCATCTTTTGGTGGTAGTCGGGTGCAGCACATTCTAGAGGCATGGTTCTCACTATGGAAACCACACGTCATAGGGTCACGTGACGGAGAACGAGACTTCGTGGAAGCAATAAAAAGAGTCCCGTGTAATTTCTCTTATTAAACACAACATTCTACTGAAAACCTTCAACGTTTTACACATGAACACACATATAAATAGACGAGATTCAAATGTATCCTACTCTTTACGCCATTCTAAGCAGTTTTATTTTGCAAATTACAATCCCATTAATAATCTTAAATTTAAAATGACATTAACTATTAACATATAAGCTTTCTTAACTACAGAAAAAAATCTTCACCGCTCTTTAATGTAGCTACTACACCTGCGATCCAGTTATCTGATTGAGGAGCCTGACAGCATTGTTGAATTGTGTAAGGTCACCCTTTATGATGACAGTCTTCCTGTCAGGTACGGATGATGGGTTGGGGTCAACCTGTACATCAGCACCTGACCGAGTCCTGACCTCCTGGAGTCGGCGCGCGTTACCTTCAATAATGTAAACAATATGAATTATGTTAAAGGATTACAGTACAGTAGTACAGATTATCGTTTGTGTCTTCATATTTGTCACTTTTGTTTAAACATTTACAATGCTGACATGACAGTAACCTGCTTGTCACGAACTCTACGAAGGTGGTGCAATGATCTACTGTGTTTGTCCCAGTGGGCAATTTAAACATGTTAGTTACAGTAGGTTACAAATAAAAGTAGAACACGTTCACTGCAAGCTGCAGCGTTGATGTGTACAGTGAAAGGAAGGCAAATTATATATACTATAAAATAAACAACAACTTGCATCCAGAATAATCATGTGCAAACCAACATCACACACACACACACACCGACATTTATCTGAGGTTGAGCAGCAGCTTGACCACAGATGGTGCAAACGACTTCAGGTGTCTGTTACTTTTACATATTGGCAAGCAATAGAGTTTACCTGAGCCAAAAATACAAATTCTCTCGTTAGTAAATGTTAAGGTATATATAAAATTCCTGAAGCTTTCCTGTTTCTTGGTGGCAAAAAGACGTTAAATTCCTCTGTCCGACACCAATTATCTATTAATAGATGTGGACAATACTGTTCAGACTCTTTCTATCATGGACAGAGACATTGCAAAACCAGCATACAAATGAAAACGATTAAAGACTCTCAATAAACAACTGGCAGAAACCTGGTACAGTTATACAAATATAGTGTAGAGAACAATATGAACAGATTTATGTGCAACACAATCCACCCCGTGTCTGTAAGACTTGCAGCCTGTCTGCTCACAATGCCACTTGTCTGTATTTGCAAGAAATACAACTCACCTGGGTCCGTAAGACAAGCAGCCTCAGCATCAGTCACGTGGTGCAGGTAAACTTTGACTTTCCCTAAAGCTCCTGTACCAACAGCCGCCTTCTTTTTGTGTTTGCCCTGTTGGTGAAAACATCAGGTGTGACAATGAGATTAAATAAAATACAAACATATTCTAGATGTGAGGTGTACGTAAGAGGAGACCTGCTCAAACGGGAAACAATGATAATTAGAGTAACACGAGTGACACTACACCGACCCAGACTAAACTAACTAGATGTCAGAATGTGGGAAACAAACTTTGAAGGACTACGGCCATACGACTGTGTGTGTGTGAGAGAAAGAGAAAGAGGAGATGGCCAAAGCATACCATTCTCTTCAGCAGCTACAGCGACTGTCCTCTCTCACAACAGGTAAGCAGACAGGTAACAGTCGTCTGCCCTCAACAGGACCCAGTCTGTGGGGAGCATCGTCTGTCGTCTGCAGGAAACTCAATGTAAGCTGTTCGCTGAATGAAGCAGATTCTGAAAAACAGCCAGGATGTCTCCCCACTTACTGTCACAATCAAACACAATGCTTCGCTTACTTACAGACTTTTGTATATTGCATGTACTTTGCACAAGCAAACTTTTTTGTAATAAATAATACTTTGATTTCTGAGCTCTAACTTTATACGCTGGTGGTGCGGCAATTTAACCAGCGGTTTAGTGTCTTGTTAGGAACGTGGGTTATTCCCCTTCTTGGGTTGTCACTGTCATGTGATAACTAGTATAGTGCTATAGTGTTGGTGTCGCACTCTTGCTTTCCGCAAGTCGAGCAGACACGCAGCCGGACGGACAAGCGCAGGGTAGATCCGGTAGTTCAATGGCGGCCTCTCCTTCTGTCCATCAGAAGTAAAGGACGGTCGGTGTCGGGTCGCTCAAGGAGGGAGAGCGGCGATGCACTGTAGACCAAGCCCCGTATGCATGTAGACCGGAGAAGGGGTTTAAACGGGTGTAGCCTGCTCAGGGTGGATAGCAGCGAACAATTCGTATGCACGGAGCCCGGAGAAGCTGTCCGGTCTGGCGGCTCGCGTGTAAAGTTATCGGCGGCCTTCACTGTGTGCAGACACATCGGGCCTGTGAATTTCCACAAGTAGTTGTAATCATCGACAGCAACTTGATGTCAGAATCCAATGGAAAATAAAGTAAACATGTATAAATATTGATAATTGAATTTCTAAGGCGCTTGTACATATGTAAATATTTGCTCAATGCACCTCACGAAAGGATTGCAAAACAAACCTACAGTCCAGTACATGTAGACAAGAAACATGTAGACAAAATTAAACCCTAGAAATGAAAGGCTGCACATACTTTGTAATTTCATTATCTATTCAACTCTAAAAAACTTGCTGCTCAACATACAAATAATTTATCACCTTACTATACTCACAATCCTAATGCCTTAAAGTTCCATTCTTTATGGACATCAACAAACGAAAAGACCCTTATTAGATGAGATGGATGAAGACGTAAGGAATGAACCAACTAGTGCTACATTACACAAAATATTTCTGCAAAAATTCTTAAAGTTAAAGGTTATAAAATCAAATCCCCACAAATACAAGCACTGGTTAAACATGCCAAATGCTGTGCTTGTCTGTCCATAATAGAAACAGTTTGAGCATTATTGCCCATTTTATAAGATTATTGGTGTCAAGCAGACGAATTAGGGTTTTTGTTGCAATTAGTAAATTGTCGGGAAATTGGCATCTACTCAATATCTGAACATGCCACTGTAGGAGAACTTGTTTTATTGAATTCATGCAAGCCTTATGCTATGCCAAAAGTGCAGAAGCAATAAATATATATATATACACACAAAATCATTTCCTTTATCATTTCAACTGCTGAATAGTAAGTGAAAGGTGTGTGAGTGTGAAGGGTATGGTCCTAGAAGAAGGAAACTCGTAAATTTTTTTTATCAACTCATTCATTCTTTGACAGTGTAACACTCTGTTTTGTAACCGAGCACTTGCTTTGTAACGTAGCAGACTGAAAATTAACCTCTGTTATTAATAATGCTTGTCACTGGTCAATGAGGTTATATTTTGTGTGTTTGAATCACCATATTAGGTGAATGTATTTAGCAGTTTTCAACATTGATTACAATGTTGCCCTCTCCAAATGTCACTCTGTGTGTTTAGTATGTGTATAGAAATTATGTGAAATGAACCCCTCCATCGGGAGGAGCTAGATGTGTGTATTTACTAAATAGTCACTTGCTCTCAATCGTTAAATAATGCGTCATCTGGGTTATCAGTGTAATAATGTAACAAATTTAAGACAACCTTTGACTGAACACATGCTATATTTGTAAATATTTACATTTCTAAGCTCTTCAATTGTCTTTGCGCGAATGTGGGTCGGGACATTGCCCCAATGTGAGACCTGGGTTGTGGAATTTTATTTTTTATTTAGAAAATGAATGAAAAATGCACCCACTTAAAACGATAGACGGGTTAGACACATTTTCGAAACTTAGTTTATTCAACTGTCACGGACCGTCCGCAGACACGCGCATTCGTTCCACAAAAAGAAATATACTATACAGTATCAGTATATCCCATTTTCTGTCTCTGGGCTATAAAACTGTCTACATCCGGTAATTCCATGTCTTCTCAAGAAAAATTTTAAAGAAGTGTATACTACAAAAGCAATACAAGAATAGTCAAAATAACCACCAATAATAAGAATAACAAAATTAATAACTTTGCAATTTCACAAATTAAGACTTATTGCAAACAATATTAATTCCTAGTAATCGTTACTGTCTAAAAATAACAACTAAAAGAACATAATGCTAAGTCCAACATAAACAATTAGCATTCATCAACAACTTACACGTGTCTAATTCAGCAAGGAACGTCCAAACAACAAATAACACACAAACAAAGATTCTAGGCTTAGGTTACTAGAGCTGGGGAAAATAGAGACATTTAACAGCAAGACCAGTCCTACTGCCCTCTCCGTCACATTCACACTAACAAAGTTTGACATGTCACTCTGCCGGAATCCACACGGCATCAATTGAAGAGTTGCAATACTAATCCTTGACGCAGTCCGACAATTTACATCCGCAGTGTTATCATCATACATACATAACACATGTACGTCTTTGACGAAATCCAACAAGTTAATAACCGTTTAGTCCCCGCAGCTCTCCAGTCCCCGGTTTTATGTAGTCAACTCTAATCCTCTTTCCTATAGTTCAATAAATGATAAAAAAAGTGTTTTTTACAATACCGATAAGTTGCTGTCAGGCGGGTGGGTAGAGCAAGATGTAGTTGGGATGAAACTAAGAGGAAGCCTCTCCTCCTCCGGCGGTTAGTCTCAGCTGACCGGTACCCTCCCCGGTGGTGGTCGGTGCGTCAGGGTAAGGAAGGGAAGGGTAGCCCCCTCCTTACTCACTCCAAGTCCACTGCTCCTGCTCGCCAACGTCGGTGTACAGTTCCTTGCCCACCAAGAAATTTGCACGGCCTGTTGCTCTCACCACAGAGCTCCCACGGCGATGACGCGGACAACAGCAACACGTCCAGTGATGTAGTACATACTACATACTCCACTGTAGTACATACACAGTATTACTCCCACGGTAATACGTCCTCACAGGTCGCAGCAGCAGCGAGTTGGTGCAGAAAAACCACAAATCCACCAAATTGTGTTCAGCCGGCCACTGGCCGCTTACCGTTCTTCCTACGTTATTCTCCTCTATTTTTGTCGTCACCTTTTTGCCGTTATTTTGACGTCACAACTTATGTCATTTGCCCCAGGACTTCCCAAACAACATCCAGCCCGCTACCCTAGACCAAGTCAACCGCGGTTGTCGACCTTCCCGCCATACCCTCTCTACTACGTACTTATCCGTTACATCAACTATCAAGTAACAGTTCGAGTTAAGTAAATAGACATGAGTGTCCCGAGCAAATATTAAATACTTAGTCGTCATTTTAAACCACCACCTTTACTTCACTACTTCCAAAGTAATTAACATAAATTAACATAGATTAACAGATATGTGTGTTATCTATTCGTGTTTTAAATTTAAACCAACTTTGTCCAGTAGATTAGAAATTACAGTTGTCTTAAGATATCCCTAAAACATTTTCGCCTAAAAAAATGATAATTTTGTAATATTTGAAGCCGCATATCTCTTAAAAGAGACCTTTAAACTTTGTACAAAAATTAGAACTTGTACAAAAATTAGAACACCAATTAAATAGTGGTTAATTTAGCAAAAAAAAAAAAAAAAAAAAAAAAAAAACCACGTCTAGGTGTATTTAGTAATTTGGTATTTGAAGCGAAGTACTTTTTTTAAAATATATTTTCCAGTACCTTTAGATAAACATACAAAGAAAAACACTCAAAAACAAAATACTTTTGTGTGCCGATAGTTATAAAAGGGTAAACAATCGGTCGGTATTTAGTTTGTTAGTGTCGCTAGGCGATGGCGATAGCAGACTACGGCAGTAAGCCATCATTCGTGTGAATGTATAAAATATCTTTTTGAAGGTGTGGAGCACTCTTCCCTTATTCCCCCTTACCCCTGTTCCTACTCACTCTGACATTGTGAGTTCTACATGAAGGTAACAGTCACTACGTTCTCCATCTCGGGTCTCAGAAGCTACCTTGGGGGTCGCAGTGTATCTGTTCTATTATTAGCTTGGCTAATGGCGGCTGAGCCGATGTTGTGTAGGTGATGCCGGACTAGACAGTCGGCTGACAGTCAACAGCCATAGTGATATGACAAAATGTAACTGAACAGTCATATTCTAACAATAAAAGGTCTTCTCGTATAGGAAAGATAGAAATGATTGCCCAGTCTTCTAATAACCACAACTCAAAAGGCTAAGCCGATAACTACAAAGCTTTTTTCTGTCAACAGAAATAATCTGCGGATTACCAGGGATATTTGTAAATAAAATTACTCAACGGAATAGGATTGTCTGATGAAAAGTTATCAAGCGAAGATATGTAAGAGACGTGAAATACAAATAACAATAACTGTGACAAGTTAGCTGGAGTATGTGGAGAACATATATATATATGCACGTGCGTGTGTGTGATTGATCAGGTATAAATGCGAGAGACTGTATGGATACATTTTTGTATATTTCGATAGTGTTCACACTGCTCATTATCGTTCATACTGATTACATTGGCTATTATTAACCATACTGTCTCTTACTGCTCACACCGTTAATGACTGAAGACAGAAACACTTACAGTCTGTCGTCACTTGAGGTCCGCTAGTCTGTGGTGTCGCTGTATTCAAGTAGTTCATGTGTTCACTGCATTCCACTTACATTGGTGTGACTACACGAAATAACAATTACTTATCTTTCTTTTAAGTAGACCAAGCAGTAGGTAAAACCATATATTATTGAGGGAATGCGACTTACCTCTCGTCATCTTTTTCATAAAGAGGATGTCAAGATGGCGCAATCATGACAAGCCGGCAGTGAGCAAATGTCTTCAGTATGTTTAAAGATGTTGTACAAAAGTCAATCCTATCTTTGTCGGTTTCAAGTTTTGATCACATTTACTTGCTTTTAATTACAATATCACGTTCAAGAACTTACATGTTATCATGCTTAGTTTCATCGGCGATGACGTATAACGATCCTCCCCTCGCCACCTGTGACAAGTTGTTGACAGCAAGGAGCAGTGTAGCACGATATAAACGACACGACCTGACCCTGAGTCTGGATCCACTGGTGCGGAAGAGAAAGTTGTCAACGATCCTCTCATACGCACCCAACATTCACGATGTCGTCCTGACATTAGCAGTTGTGAACAAACAACTACTTAGTGTTTAAGGAGGATGTAACGGCACTCGTTAGTGTGAAATACACGGAAGGGAAAAGAAACACTAGCTCAAACTCACACTGATTTCTGTGTCTCTGTATGTCTGGCTCTTACGCCAGCAATTTCAAATCCGTTAAAAGTTAAAACATCACGACTGTCAAGGGCAGATAATATGTGGGTGGTCACTTTAATTCAAGTAGTTTCAGTTCTGTGAAAAGGTCTGTATGTTGACTGAGCATGGGGAATGAGATGGTGCTCTTGTAAGTGGGTCCAGAGCTGTGTTAAACCTACTTTCTCTGTGATCTTTTAGAGAAAAGACAAGTTGGAAACTTGGAAAGTTACAACTCAGGTGTTGTGACGGGACTGGACGGAGGGGTATCCCAGTGATGAAGGATGATGACATCGAGGACGTGGTGTGGGTGGCGCGTGGACATCGTGTTCGTGGTCTGGAGAGAAAAGTCATTTTCTGTCTGGAAGACCCTGGTTATGATTCAGTTAGGTTTTTGTTGATAAGACAGTGCAACAACGCAACTCTCTCCGACTTGACCTCATGTCCCGCTGCACAGCTTGTAATTGTCTCCCCTGGGAACAAGTCCCCTGAAGTTGACCGACACTGACTCCCCTGTCACCTGTCCTAGTTGTGTGTCTTCAGTGTTTCTCCTCTTCTACTCTCAGTCTATCACGACGTCATCACCTCATGACGTTATTCACATGACGTCATTGTATTTTCTCACAAAACAAGGTACCTTACTTACAATCTGTTAATCGCAGGGCGTAATTATCTGCCCCTACTTTTACGTCTTCAAGGATGACAATGTGTTAAGGTAGAACAACGGATAAACAACTGTTTGGTGAGAAACACAATGAGATTCAATCTCTGGTGGTTTGGCAATACAAGGACAACAACAAGAACAGATAATGGAAGCCCGGCCAACTCCAGACCCAATGTGAGCTGTGAGGACACAGAAGCTTAAAAACTGTTACTGATTGTTCATATCATTTATGTCAAGGGCAACCTGCTCAATACAGGTTAGAGCAAAGCAATGAACTGTTAATACTCTAAAATAAACACGAAAATTAACTGACATTCAACTTTACAGAGTGTTTATCAGTGAATATAAGAATTCTCCAAGCGGGTACACACAATCCCTGTAATTATGTACCTGGCCGGTGGCTTGTTATTCGAGACTAGACCTCAACTGTAGGCGTCTGTCGTGTCCTAATTAAAGTGACCACGTGACAACCACATGCTGTCATAAACTCAGACCATTGTGTACATTCTTGGGTGTTCCTCATAGTGCCGTAAGCACATGATTATGGTGGTTGCTGCCTCTGGTGTGAGCTGATCACAGTCGATGAATAAATGCAAAAATATATTAATAAAGAAATCCTCACACGAAGGCTGACTTAAGTTCACTTGCCAAATGGCCAAATCTCGAGCCAAGAACTAAGGTAGAGTTAGGTTTAAACAAACAAACAGCTTCACTGTTTCAAAGTTCAAGGTTGCAACTCTGAATGAAAGCAATCAAGGATGGCAGTTGAGTGGTAATGTGGAAGGGAAATTCTCTCTTCACAGTCTGCTAATCAGTCCACATCAAGCTTTCCTGTTTATTTTCTCATCTGATGGCTGTGCTCCTTGTTCTCTCTCATTTCAATTACAAAAGTCAATTATGCATGGCGCTGCCTGTGGGCTGTAGCTGCACTACTGGGAGTAAGTTGACTGCCATTACCGCCATGTTGGTAGACTTCACACTAAACACCGAGGGACTTGCCTGTAACTCCACATGTCTTTGAGAAGGATGATGCCACTCAACAGGTCGACAATCTCTGTTTGGAAGAGATTTCAACGCCAGCAGGTGCAGACTGTACTGAGACAAGGATCATTATTTGAGTGAGTTTACGAGAAACAAACTAAACAAAAACACAAAAACACCAACAAACAAATATTATTATCAATGAATCATAAACAGGACCGCCATTGGACCATGGCAATACAAGGATAAGAACAAGTGGGCAGCCAGGGCAACTCCAGACACTTCCACAGCTATTGTGTGTGTTCACAGCTACTGTGTGTGTTCACAGTTATTGTGTGTGTTCACAACTACTTTGTGTGTTCACAGACTTATAGAAGTTCGTGGTCCAAGAAATTCAACTACGTGGTATGACTGAGTCCTGTCAGGTGGATGAGGCTGAAACAAATCACACGGCTCAACAAATATACTAGTAGACAGTATTAAGCTCTTGAATCAGGGTGGAATGATTAGTTGTGTAAAGAATCAGCAGAAAGATTCAACATGGACAGGATTTAGTTGTCAGTCTTGTCCAGAGTAGACAGAACATCACCGGTCACGGCGGGCAGTTTCAGTGGTGTGAACAGGACCGTAAACAGACTTTAACAAAGAAATGTCACGAAAGAGTGGTGACAGAGCTGTAGTGTGGGTTGGCCCGTCTGTTCTATTCATAAGACAAGCGGGCACGTAAGCAAACAAACTGGCTGAAGGTGGACTAGAACCTCGGGGCTCATAGCACTTGACACGCGCGACGCTTACATCACCTGGAAATGAAAGGCCGTTGACGTCATGACGGTCACGTAAGGCAGGGTCAGGTGTAGCCACGTGGCGCCAGTGACACACTCGACTCTCGCTTGCTCGCGCACGCAAGCACACACATATCGCTCGCTCGCTCGCTTTCTCCACTCGTTTCCCTTTCTCTCTCTCTCGCATGCGCACGTACATATACTGCCACTCTTTCTCTTGAAAGTGTACGCACACGCACACACACATAGAAAAAAAAAGAATTAAAACCAAGAGACAAAGAAAGTCGTGCACTATTAAGCATTTAACAGATATTACATTAAATATTTTTTGTGGTTTGTGTTCCAATTTTATGAGCTATGTTCATGTAAATATTTCTTCCAAATCTATCACTTTAATTTAAACTACAACAAAAAACAATTATATTCTCCCTCTCGCGCACGCATAGATCTGTACACACGCACACACTCTGTCATTCGCATTTAACAATAGTTACAAATGAAGTTAATGGCCTATCAGCTGACCCTTACCCCATCTACCCCTCTAGCAGCCCGTCCGGTCGACTTGTGTAGGAAGCAGAAGTGCAGCACAAACCCTGTGGTTATAAGGCTATTCCTTGTTATCTCATGACACAGCTGTCGTCGGTGTTTCTCCTATTCTACCTTCTGTCTATCACACGCAATCACCTCATACTGTCATTATATTTTCTCACAACACAAAGTCCACTTTCTGTGTTTTGTTTACACAATAACTAGTGTCAATAAAAATATCGTACGTCTACACACTGGGTTTTGTTTACACAACGACAGTTTTAAGTTACAAAAATTGTATTATCTACTTTTCATCGTCTGAAGTAAAATAATCATTCTCGAATATATTATGTATTGAGGCTATCTTATTTCAGAAGTGTTTGTGTGTGTAGTAGTAGCAGCAATATGTAAACATGCGCGTTTGTGTGTCAGCATATACGTGAGAGGTGTGTGTCGTGTTTATATAAATGTGTATGTAAGAGGGAGACAGCAACAGACGTCTATAGACTTCGTGGTTATAAGTTTAAAACACGATGTTGTCTACTGCAAGTGTTAAACAAAGGTGACAGGACTCGGACTAAATACAAACACAAGTCGTTCATCAAAACCCGTTGAGTGGTTCACTAATAAGAAGACAACAAACACTACCGGACTCAGGGACACAACACAGGCATAACACGGGAAGCTCTTTTGCATAAAAAAAAGAGTTTTACTAATATTTTTCTTAATCGTCTGCAAACGCTGCATGGGAGTTTTATTTATTTTTCAAAAAAATATTTTTTTTCTTTCTCTCAATAGATGAAAAATGTTCTATACAAGTTTAAAAAGCGATGACCACAGAATCTCTGAATCAGCTTCAAATAAACTCCAAATGTTTACAAGCAAACAACAGATGTCATGATGAAATAAAACTACAAATTATTATTTTTCTCAAAGTGGACAGGTTTTTGAATAAACTGATATAAACAGAATGAAGGAAGAGACCGAAATGATGACAGCACAGATCAGAAGAAAACAAATTGTTGTTAGAGACGCTGTGAACGTTTATCAATGAACATGTATTGAATAGTTCACTTGCAAACTTACTGTACTCGTGTACATTACCCCGGTGTTCAAAATAAATACCGTCTATCCCGTGGTCGAGTCGTCTTAACGCAGTGTTCAAGTCGACCTGTTGAGTCACGTGATCACACTATACAGCATTCTTATCTCCCTGTACTTATTGTGCTCACCACAGTAGTCACACATGTAGCTTTACATTTGTGTAATCAGACAGATCCGCTATGTTTTCATGACTAGCAAAGCATTGTGGACCATCGGTTAGTCGCGGCTCCTACAAATGCTGGCGTCTCTCAGTCCGTCCATCTTTGTTGCTCCAGGGAAGAGGACAGAAGATCCGAAGGAGGGTTTTCACTTCAATTCTAGTTCTTAGTCGTGGGTGGGCTTATTAATGTTATACTAATAATATTTTTCTTAGTTATTGATAAAACCTGAATAAGCATCATCAGACGTGAATACTATTTTTTTCCACACGCAAAACAAAATGATGAGAGTAATGTCCCTTGGCCTAACAGGCACAAGGGGACCAGTTGTTTGTCCTTTTCTCTTCTCTGTGTATCTACGTCGAGTTTTGGTTTCTCCTGCTCATCTGTGATGGTTATTACACCGTTTACCTCTGTTTAGGATGGTTCTTCAGTTCTTGTGCTGCGTCATTTCTTACAACAGACATCTTCCTCAACTAACTGCTGCTGTCTGCTCTTCTCCCATCTTTGGACTTTGGACAAAACTTGATTTTCCGTTTCCTTTACTGTCACTTACAGTTGTTTTAGCACTGGGAACCATTGTGGACTATTGTGTCTAAAGACTGACAAAAGTCATGTCAGACAAATCATCAACAAAGCATAGAGCTAGTGGTCACATATTATTTGTGTATAGACCTAGTGATTGTGTATATATAATACAGCTAGTGGTCACACATACCTTGCGGGGTGTAGTGCATGCTCTGCAATACTTACATACGATAGTATTGGATCTTTCAAGAAAAATCTTAAGACTCACTTGTTTAAACTTTTTTGAAGTTTTCATTTGACCTGCAGTTTGGTGGCTGCTGGGATCACCGCGCATTGAGCGCATCTTTGTGATGCGGATACTAGCGCGCTACAAAACTACATCATCATCATCATCATCATACCAAAGATGTCATACACAGGAATGTGAAGGGTAGCCATGTTTTATCACCAGGTAGCCTACAGGTGTGTCTCACTGACTCCACAACTCTCTTCCTTCTGATCGTTGTAAGGCAGCCAGGGCAAGTTATTTGGTTATTTGTTTGGTTATCGCTTTGTTATTTTATTATTAGTTAGAGGTTGACTACCGTTCTCTTCACATCGTTGTTGTCAGCTTTTCTTTTTAGATGAAAGACACTGCTCGTTAGGGATTACCTTCTGTTGCCTGCTTCCTGAGTGAGCGGTGTTATCTTCATCGGTAGCAGCGCCTCTTTCTTTAGGTTTAGTACTCGGTCTGTAACCTTACTTCTTGTGATGTGAACTATCGAAAACAAACACGTGTCTTTGTTTGCTGGATGAGGTCTACTTTGCTTTTACATTTTATTGGCTGCCTTCTCTCACTGTCGCCCCTCTATTCCTTGAGATTCTGTAGTTTTCTGAGAAAATACAGTCACCGTACTTTCGCTAGTGCTGCTTTCAATATTTTTTTCAACTTTTTCTTTTTTTTTTTGACACCTTTTATTAAAAAAACAGAAAACATACAACACAAGAATAACCAGCACCTCAGCGCAGTTCACCGCTCTAGCAAAGTGACCCCAAGACACAGTACAGCTGCAGTCAAACATACATGAAATGTCTAGTCCCAAGTTATACATGTGTTTGATCCATCAAAACACATCGGAAAAGGTTTCTTTAGTCAATAGATCATCACACACAGAGGTACAGACGCGTTTTACCTTCGCCCTGATCATCGCTTTCCTGACAGACGACAGTCGCTGTCCACCTTTATCCTCCATCCACATGACGTCACTGAGGGCTAACATCACATGTGACAAGATGTTGCAAACTGTAACAGTGTCATGTGATCTTGGCGTAGGTATTGTATCCTGTCATTGCTATTTATTGGTTTATTTGCTATCTGCTGTATATTTATATTGTCAGCCTGTTGTTTGACTTTGTTGAAACAGTGAGCACGTGGTGCCTGTGGGTGATATGACTGTTAAAACTATTTTAACCACTTAACAACAGTCTGTACCTGTTTTAAACTAACAATAAAAATCTTTATTGAAACATTCATTGTGTGACATTTATAAACGATTTGAAACATTTGTACATCGTGTGAATGTGTTTGTGCCAAACAGTTACACTTGTAACATGTGTTGTATAAGTGAGCCGCTAGTGTTTGTTGTGTTTACATCAATAAATCTCTTCACTCAATGAAGCGGGTTTTGATGGACCACTCATGTCTGTATTTAGTCTCAGAGTTCTGTCCCCTTTCTTAACCACTGGCAGTAAACAATATCAGATTGAATACTTTATTGCACGACACTGATATTACAGTCTGAGGCCCTTGACATCACGTGTTCAACCTCTTATATTGACATTGACACAGACATCACACTAGTAGACTCACACACTCACGGATATGTTGACACTAACACTAACACACACACCTCAGACAAACCTGTTGACACTTGTTTTGTAAACAGAGACACCGTGATGTAAAAATCTATCATGACGTCATATCTATTACATCATAAGGTGATGACGTGGTGATAGACTGACACTAGGAGACGAGAAACACAATTGTTGGTGTAAGAGACTGACACACGACTACAGCAGGTGACAGGTGTGTCAGTGTCAGTGTCAGTCACCTTCTATCGGCTTGTCGTCAGGGGAGACAATCACAAGTTGTGACGTACAGCGGGACATGATGTCAAGTCGGACAGAGGTAAAGTTGAAAAATTGTGAATACTCAGATCTATATAAACCGTAATCAATGTTCTCCAGACAGACGACGACTTTTCTCTCCAGACCACAAACACGATATCCGCTCGCCACCCACACCACGTCACTGCGGGCCGTGGCCACGTCCTCGATGTCATCATCCTCCATCACCCGCACTGGGATACCCGCTTCTTGCAGTCCTGTGACCACATCCGGCTGATCACTAACGTCATCCCAGTACAACACCAGCACGTCTCTCCACTGTAGACAGGTGTGTGTGCGCCACTGGTAGAGGTCAATGTTGTAGATGTTGTTGTGCTTCTCCCTGTCAACATGGATATAAACAATAGCATCGTGACGTCATCACGTAAACTGAGAGACACACGTCACTAACAGTCTTATTTACAAGACTGTTTCTCACCTGTTCGTTGTTTATCACATTGGTAAGTGTTTAACTGTAAACAACGTTACACTACACAATACACACACCTACCTGTAACACCAACACGGAGAC
Organism: Pomacea canaliculata; assembly: GCF_003073045.1. Lineage (NCBI taxonomy): Eukaryota > Metazoa > Mollusca > Gastropoda > Architaenioglossa > Ampullariidae > Pomacea > Pomacea canaliculata. The sequence continues at coordinate 774,074 of NC_037603.1, read as the reverse complement.
TGTGTAGGAAGCTGGCCACCTCACGTCCGCACGTCACAAAGACACCTGGCCTACGACCTGAGTGACCTTGACCTCGGTGATACAGTCGTGTGACTGGCGGGCCGTCTGTGTGGTCGGGCACACCTCGCTCTCTGTACCGCCGTACCTGACGGTATCTAGTGATCCCCGAGTCCTGCTCGACTTCCCTGACGACGGCCGGAGGAGAGCGGAGGGGTCTGGTTAAATATTCCACTTGCCAGCCGGCGGGTGCGTAGTTATGGAAACAACTTGCCGCCCACAGATGGAGACGAGGAACTCGTGTCAGCAGCAACTCACAGAAATTCTGGAAGGTGTTGATTCTGTAGCCAAAACTGTAACATAGGATGTAGCTACACACATTACACTGTGTACTATTATTAATGTGTGATTCTGTTTGTGTATCATGTGTAATATTGTTACCAATGATGTCAACAGGTAAGTGATGTAAAAATAATGACACGTGTTGCAACACAATCTGTGTAACAGCCTCTGATTCAAAACAAATCTGCTGACAACACAACACCTCCATCAGGTGTCACAACTGTTGAGGAAACATCACCTGTTAAGCACCAAATAGTTGTAATCCAGTAAATGCAGACAGCATCTACATGTGTGATTATCATCACATTACACGCTGTACAACTCACCTTTTCTGACTCAGCACTTCATCAGCGATGACGTACAACGACCCTCCGCTCGCCGCCTGTGACAAGTCGTTGACGGCCTTCTCCATGTCTTTACAGCTATAAAGCTCATACTGCAGTAGGTGAGGCTGACCGGGTGATACACCTGCTGACTGTTGTGTCTTTACTGTCTGCAGCAACAGGTGATACAACATGCTGCACGCTGCACGACTCCCCATCCACGTACTGACAACGTAGACGTGGTGACCACATCGCAGCCACTCTATGGCCATCAGCAGCAGCACCACAGTTTTACCTGTACCGGGCGGTCCGGTGACAAAGAGTGTGGGAGGCGCCGTGTGTAGCAGGTGAACTTGCTCCGGGAAGAGTGTTATTACAGCAGTGTAGCACTCCCCTGTCCACCACACGGCCTCACCCAGGGTCTTGACACTCACACGTGGAGGACATGTGCATGGCACAGTCACTGTTGTCGCCGGACCACAGAACCTACAACAAACGAGTGTGACCATTTGATGTTTACAAATTCTGGATAACCAGGCAATCCGCGATGGCTTTCGTCTTTTTCTTTAGTATCTGTCGACTAGTGAGCACATTTAATGCTCTTGGTTTATTTGATCCATTGAGTAGACAGTCCTGAAGGTTAGGAAGAGGTGACTTTTGGCTTTTTTTTTTTTGGTTCTTTTTTTAAATAATACTTCTCACTTACTTGCAACTTATTTTACAGAATAGTGTTAGCTCAAAAATTATCACTTAAGAACTAAAACAAAACACAGACAGCATAAGAGGGACAGGAAAACTAATATCATATTAACAATAAAAAATAACAACACCATTCGTAAAGAAAACGCAAAGAGGAAGAGAGAAGGGTATGAAAAGGATTACAAATTATGGAAAAGGTTGTTAGGAGGAATGTTTACGGAAGAGGTGTGTTTTCAGTTCACGTGTAAAGGATTCAATAGTGGGTAGGTGGCGGGTATGGAAAGGGAGAGAGTTCCGTTGTTTCGCTGCACAATCACTAAACATCCTGTGACCATAATTATGTTGTTGCTGAGGTGACAGGAAGAGTCAGTGGTGGTTAGTCATCTGTCCACCACGCCACTGGGGTGTCCGTTCTCTTGTCTACTTTGGCTACTTGATTCATTGTTGAGGGATTGACCAATGGTACCCCTTGCTGTGTGTGTCTTTGAAAATGTGCACAGTTAAATAGGCAATCGAGAACGGAAGGGCACTTCTCGACGTTAGAGAAGACGGAACAACTGGTCAGCACCTGAAGCGACTTCGCCATCTGTACAGTCAACTTCACTTGAACCTCGAAACCAGACCAAGAGGACATAACTCAGGAAGAAGGACTCTTTGGTTAGAGAACCTTGAGTAAGGGGCGAGTCAGTGACTGTCAGGACTACATGCTGCCGCCGTGGAGAGCAAAGGGCTGCGTGACCAGGACTTGCACTACCTGTGAGAGTCAAGGCTGACAAACGTCGTCGTTGTCAAGAGAGGAGAAAACCTGCTGGGTTCGTTCGCACCCCAAAGAACCGGAGAACTGTGCATGAAGGTTGTCGTCGCTCTCTGACGAGGTTGGCAGATCGGGTGGGAAGGACGACAGATTGGCGGGGCAATACTTTTGAGGGAAAATCATCAGAGTGCCGTGACTGTCGGCTGGAGTATTAGTCTCCACCAACTCACCATCGTGGACAAACAACAAAACAAGAACAGTTTTAACATCAGAGCTGAGTTGCAAGACTGGACGCAGGATGAAAGTGGCTTCATACACAGAATAAACAGAGGTGGGCCGACTACTGAGTCTTGAGGAACGCCACAAGAAAGAGGAGCAGGGCGAGATGTTTGACCATCAACAAACACAGTCTGCATCCTATCAGTGAGGTAGGAGTTGAACCCCGCTAGTGCAGGTCCAGAAATCCCGTAGAGGGTGTGTAGTCTATGAATGAGCAGAGAGTGGTCTATAGTGTCAAATGCAGCAGACAGGTCCAGTAGAGTTAAGGTAGAAACATCACCACTGTCAAGGGCAGATAATATGTGGGTGGTCACTTTAATTAAAGTAGTTTCAGTTCTGTGAAAAGGTCTATATGCTGACTGAGCATGGGGGATGAGCTGGTGATCCAGTAAGTAGCCCACAGCTGTATTAAACCAACTTTCTCTGTGATCTTTGAGAGAAAAGAAAAGTTGGCAACTGGGCGATAATTGTTCGACACATTGACATCAAGCGTGGATTTCTTAAGAACTGGCTTCACTAGAGCATTTTTAAACAAAGATGTGAAAACATCTGATCACAAGCTGACACTCACAATGTTTGTGATGGAAGGAAGTAAAATGTGTAACTACTCAAGAAGAAGACTTGTGGATATTTGATCTAACTGGCAAGTTGTTGGCTTGGCTTTCAGAATAACCGCCTTTATATCAGCATCACAGGCTGGTTGAAATTTGGTCAGAGAGTGTCCCTGGGAAATATCATAGAGATGCTGTCAGGCTCTGATATCGAGTCCAAGGATGATCGAATGTCACGAAATCTTGTTATGAAAATAATTTCAAAACACTTGTTGCAACTGTGAAGCAGGATAGTGGGTGGGCAGTGCCATCGCCTTGCTATTTCTAGTCATTCGATTTTAGAAGTCGAAAAGTGTCCTGGGGTAAGTGCAATTAATTATTTTAGCCTGAAGATATGATGTTTTAACCTTGTTGATACATTTTGCAATCTTTCACTTCGCATGCCAAGACGTGTTGCCATGCCAATTGTCTTTACTTTTGGGTTATTATCAACCTCGGTAATTATATCCACATTATCTGGAAGCAAAAACATTTTCCTTTTAGTTGCCATGGTTATAGAGCTGTTTACCACAAACAACAAAACGCGTGCGGCTACATACAGGTCTCGAGTGGAATCCGTTTTATGATGGGGGTAGAGAGGTGGTTGTGGCCAGATGAATAACACGTTCGCTGTAGGTAACTGGAGTGGCGGTACATGTACACAACACTGTCATAAAATACAGGTAGCGGGGACTGGAGTTGAGATGTCTTCTTTGATTCTTAATCTCCAAGGATCCCTAGCGACAAGCTTCGAACTTGGGTCTAACCCCAATATTAAAAGCTGGCTTGTGGCCGTACGTGCACGCGATTGGTCAGTCGTACCGCATTGTCTGCCACTACATCCAATCACGCACCACAGCTAGGTTTTCCTAGTTGTTCACAAGCTAACCTTACAAGTCCCAAAAAGCTTGATTAATGATCTTATCCTCGGCAGACACAATGAGGTAACAAGCGATTTTAAAGTAAAGAGACCAACAGAGCCAATGACTTCATCACGATCCATGTTGTTTTCCGGACAACAAAATACTTACCAAAAATAATAAACATTTTTATATCATATCATATATTTCTACAACTCACCTGGCTACCAGTGTCTTGTACACGTCACGTGTCATGTGACTGTCAGGTCCAGCTCCAGCCACACGTCGCTGCCACCAGTGTCCGAGTTCACTCAGCACGTGACTACTGACGTCCCACGGTGTCTTAGGGTCAGAGAGCTGATCACAGCACAGACACAGACCTGGGATGTCGGCGGGGTCTGATGTTGTTCCCAGACACCGACACAGGTCCTGTAATACAACCACGTGATCAAAAGAGCGTATTCTTTGACAGTTGTGGTGTTTAAACTAAGCAGGTTTTTGAAAATTATAGTATCATCTGATGTCACCAGCCAGGGCTATCCCCCTTGGCGGCTTGTAAGTGTGCATGTGTGTGTATGAGTAGCAGTGTACTACTTCACCCCACAGAAGGGGTCATCCAGTGCATGACGATAGATTGTCTTCAAGGAAGATAATTGTTAAAGTATGTGAGAGAGAGAGATTGCCATATAAGATTACTTCACAGCTCATTCGAGCTACTAACTGAACGTAAGTCGCTTACGAGTAAAAAGAAAAACTGTATTTAATTGGTCTGTAAACAGTGAAATGTAACACAAATACTTTAACTTTCATGATGTGAAAACAGTTTACTTGAGCTATGCGGGTCGTCCGGAGATGGCCTGTTGAAAGTTGACGAGCCGTGAGGTTGGGGAAAGCGATGGTTCTTAGTGATGCGCAGACCGGAGCGATGTCGGACACCAGTGAACAACATGGCCTCGCCTTGTCCAGCTGTGACACGGCCTTGTTAAGCTCTTCTTTTTATTTTGATTCATCATATTTCCTGCTGTGACATCTTCAGGTCCTGTAGGTTGTCACCAAATGTCTTCACCTCAATACGACAACCAAAATGTCGTGAAGAAGAAGTACATCCAAAGTCTCCTTGTTCTCACAGTTTCGGGCAGACACGACGGAAGACTGAGGGCTACAGGTAACTGGGCAACTGCGGACTGAAACAAGGTTCACTCAAGTACTGTCCGAACTTCAGCTGACTAAGTCCTACCAAAACTTCTTTGTTCCTTTAGACATTGTCTGCAGACACATGAGAACCCGATTCATTGGAGCGCATCGTCTCTGTAATCACTGTTTAATACTCTTCAGTCCGACCCAGTAGTGATGGATGGGAGCCTGACCGACAGCAGTGTCAGAGTCATAGGGCGCTGTTTGTTGGACTGACCGGCCCGCTCAAGGTGCTGGTCCTGAAGGCCCACAATACTCCTCACCAGTCAATGGAGGCTTGATCTTGGTCATCGGCACGCGGTTGAAGTAGAACAGGAGGCAGGAAGTAGGCTCAGGGAGTCGAGAGATCAGGAAAAGAACGCGGCCCTCAACCCATTGTAACCAGAATGTCTTTGAGCTTGTTCTGTAATGTTTAACTGCATCAAAGCCGCTTTAGTACATGAAACTGAAAGCTTGACGTATATTACTATAAGTCAATTTATTTCAACTTTTCTTTGACAAACCTTTATCATTTACTTTTACAATAAACGATTCCAGTTTTTCGAAAAGGAAATATTAATTACAAATTACCAATGGCATTATTGTTTACCACTTAGTATATTTCATGTTCAAATCGCTTTTTTTTCAACTTCACACTTTTGCTTATATTTACACTGGTACATCCTCATGTAGTTTTTATTTAAATAAATGTGTAAAAAAACAAACCTCTCGATTGATGAGCCTTGTGACTGCTTCGTCGATCTGAATTGAACACCACGTATGGTTTGACAACCTTCTACGAGTACAGGTGAGGAGTTGACATCAAAGATTACGTCAGCGCCTGACTGTTTGCTCACCTCGTCAAGTAGAGATAGGTTTTCTGTAAAAAAAATATATTTTTTATTGTTAAAATCTAGCCGACAGTTGCATTTCAAACTGTAATTAGTACAACAAACTAATGGTAATAGTTTTAATGCCATGGGGGCCTAAGGCATGCGATACAAAACTTTAACATTGAATAAGGTCTCGTCCACACAATGTAGAAGACCTCAACGACCGCGACAATTCTAAATAGTCCTAATGCACTATCTCTGCCCCGACAGTCATAGTCCTCAAGGGCGCCCCTAGTGCTTTGAGTTTTTTCAACATTTTGAGTAAACACGGTGCGCATGAAAATTTTATATCCAGAGCGTATCTCTAAAAACATAAAAAAGAAATTGCAGGTCTTTCTCTCTCTCTCATATCTTTTTCACTCCGCGGAAGACAGAACTGTAGCGAGCAACAGTATCACATACACTCTTTGAAGAGAACTGGAAGGTAGCTGGTGGAGGATGTCAGCTTTAAGGCATTTACACTGTAAGTGTAGGTGTTAAATTATAGTTATTTGTTTGCATGAAATCATAAAGAACATCAGTGAATAGAAGGAAGAGCAGTTTGCATGAAATTTTTCTGGTATTTTTTTCAATTTTTTGCATTGCGCTTATCTGGTCTGCACTCAGTCTCACCGTACTTGTTGAGAATAAGTAGAATAAAGCATTCGAGTGCCAACATTTTGCCTGAGGAAGAAAACCAAAACTCACCTGTATTCTGAAGTAGTGCAGCTGTTCGTCGGTCACTGGGCGTGTAGGTAAACTTTATTCGACTCTTCCGCCGCCTCTAGAATTTTCTCCTCCAGGGCCTCTTTCCAGCATTGTCCTGTAATATTTATTACAAATTACATGTACCATCCTAGACTGAGAACTCCATCTATAAGAAGGTTATTGTGTGTGATAAAAATACGCATAGAGTACATTGTTTACTTATAATTATACATTCGTGAAATTCCTTTTTTACCATTTATGCAAGTTGTAACCTCTTTGACTTGACCCGTCTAACCCAACAGACTACCCAGTCCTGGGTTGACTACACCTTGTCTCAAACCTGTTGTGAAGCAGACGGCGGGGGGACCAGACATGGCTGTCTCCCCTCAGCAGGACCAAGTCTATAAGAGGCAGCGACTGTCGTCTGCGGTCTGTCAGGACAGGATATAGGACTGTTCATGTCTCTCTGTGCTTGATGACACAGGTAGAGTCAGCTAGGATGTCAAACATGAGGCAGACACTACATGTGTGAGATATTTATTGTCCAAGGCATTCCACAATTGTTAGCTGCCACTTGTCAAGTAATTGTATCACGTGACTAACTGTAGTAATTAATAAATTCCCGTATACGTACACCTATACAACAAAAGCTAACTATAACACGTGTTTTTTTAAGGGTCATATCCTTTTAACAGATTTCATTTAGGAAATCCGTCCGTTGTTTAATTTATTAACATGTAATAGTACTGTTACAGGGAAATAACCTGAAAAAAAAATTTATATAAACACAGCAGCAGGTGTTGAATAGCGGGACATAAACACAAGGTAGATGAATTGACTTAGCGCGAAATAAAAAGTTGCCTCCTTACCTCTGGTTACAGATGTAAGACGGCATCGCTCTGTGCACTTAACGGCGTCTACCATGTTTAGACTAGCTGAGTGTAGAGATGAACTTGAATCTTTACTTGGTTTTTTGCCAGCCCTATTAACCCTTTCTGTCCGTGCTTGGCTTTGTGAATCAAATGTTTAACACTAATCCGTAGTAAAATCATGGACAGAGCTCTGGGTATCAGGGCCCCAGACCCTCACCTACATACCTCCCTGGTCCACCAAAGCTGGCATATGAGACCTGAAATCTCACAAATCTCTGTTGTCAGTCCCGTTACTGTGTTCTGTCGCCTTTGTCTGTGGTGGTGGTATCCCTACCTCATATACAGTACATGGAGACAACTACAAGAAATAATATACACCTTTCTTAAGTGATCATGGACTGGTTGTGTGTGTAATATTCCGTAAACTATGGCAATATCTGACTTCACCTACCTTGTTACTCTGGTCATAAAAGAAAATGGAAAGATGGCGATCAATCATTTCTACTCGATGTTTCTTCCGGGTGTCAACGAAGTCTACCGTATCGGTTTTCACCCTAAAACACTAACAAAACTATAAATATCTAGCTTCAGCATCGAAAAAAGCGACCACTTGCTCCAGACATTATATTGTATATTGAAGGTAGTCACCTTGTGAGATAAATATAACTTTTTATATTTCATAATAATTCGACTTTCCATTGGGTCTAAGTATTGCTGTGCCAGACGAAAAGATTTAAAGTTGTAAAAAATAATCCACTATTAATCACCTAGTATAGCAATGTTTAACACTGCTGTGTTTGAAACTGCTCAGTCTGGATACGGTTCGCAATAGCGAGAGAGGTGTGTGTGGTGTGTGAAGAGAATAAATAACCTATTATAATATTTGCAGAAAATAGCATCAACCTGAAGATGGGAGGGTGGTTTTAACACTATAACATCATGATCAATATCAATCTTGCACAAATGTAAGTAAAGGAGATGATACAAAATTAATCAAATTACAAGGACATAAATATATATATTATGTCAACTCAGTATGTATTAATTTTGTGATGACAATTTAAATTCTTATAGGTTTATTTGATGTAAAGATATTTTAATTTCCATTTTGCTAATATGTTTGCTAATGGCATTTTCTTTTCACAGCAAAATGTGTCTTGATTTCACAGCAGGCGCAGAAGCTTTTGTTCTGGTGTTAGGTTGCTGTGTGAGTCTTTTAAACATCATCTTCTTATTATGAGAATTTAATTGCTCATTTTTTAACATTATATAGCACAATCCCAATATACTGTACAATCTCTATTTCCTCATCAGCCACCTCGCTTAAATCAGTTGCATACTGGTTATTAGCGAAAGTTGTAATTTTCCTTTATCATCATTTCAAATACATTAAGCAGATCCATATTGATGCGGAGATGGGATATGCCTTTCAATATCTTTACATTCAATTAAAAATTGCTTGTGGAAATTTCAATTGCTTTTTCTTTTGCAAGCAGTTTCAACCTGCTCTTCTTCACTATACACAGGTTAGAAACTGTAAATCATGAAGTAGTGCAGATCCTGAAAATGTATAGATATACAATGTTATCATTTGAAATAATTTAGAAACAGTTTATTGGTGCCATATTATTGATATATGAAAAGTGTATTTAAAAAAACAAAAATACAGTCGAACTTAAAATAATTGAATGTAGGATCAATCCCTTTCACATCATATCATTGTCTAGAGGTAAACGCACTAATAATATAAAGAAGAAAAAAATTGCTTCTACATACACTCAGTATTTGCTTCAAATTGCTGGTATTTTTAATACATTGTCAATAATGTACTCAAAACAGTGCAAAAATTTCCAGCTTGTATACTTACCACCAACATTAGGGATTATTTCTATACAGTTTGTCTTAAATGTTGTCATCTGACATCAACTCCCACAGAAGACTCTTCCAAACACTCCAGCAGACCTGATCATGCCAATTATGATTAAACAAACATTGTCTACAAATTTTAAGTAAAAAAGCAAAGAGATAATGAAGAAAATGGCTAGTTTTCTAACTCTATATATTTTTTATCCAGGTAGAAACTAAACTAAACAGTTCACTAAACGATTTGCCGTCTTGTGCATATTTATTTCACGGGAAACTAGACACATATTAATTTATCAGGGCTGTGTCCTCCGCAGAAAAAGATCTAGGTACCAAGAGAATGCAATGCAAAGCCTATAGTCAGCACACAACAAACGGTTTGAAACTAAGTATTTCCATCGAAATACATTTATTTAAAATAACTAGATACATTTCTGATTTAGTTTTTGTTACAGGTGGTGAATCATTTACGCTGGTTCCTCCAGAAGTCTTTCATGATATGGGAGAGTAATAAAATAATAATACTGACATATGTAGGAGGTGCAATATGTGTACTTATATAGAACACTCCAGTTCAATCTTCTAATTCAACAATGGAAATGCTTTTGTTAGAAGTATATGGAGAGTTATTATTTTCATGCATAACAAACAACAATGAGTTGAACATTTCAGATGATGATGTTTTCAACTGGGAAATTTTAAAAATGCACTTTATATCACATAGATATTCCTGATGGTATTTTTGAACAAAACATGAAATATTAAGAAAAAGCCGCCACGGTTTTTGTACTTTAGAGAAGGAAGCTACATATAATTTTCCAAAGCTGGCTTAAATTATAAAATGTTTATTCAAGTTCTAAACACAGACTATGACATAATTTGGGAGGTGTACACAGCAGGTTTGTCTTGACATCACAGTCAGTTTGACATGTAACAAGTTTTAGCCTACAAGTCTAATACATGTTACAGTACCAGTGTTCTACAGTTAGATTCCAGTAGACACTGATCAGTTTCTGAATGACATGGAAGTGCAGTGTCTACATTCTTAAACAGTTGCAAATAATATTGTTATCAAGTCTGAAATGGCTACACCTGGTCCAGTGAAAAGTGCTAAATATTAACTCTAAAGAGAGAAACATTGCCGTCACAATCCCACCAGCAGCATGTAGTAAATATCACATTACTGCTTTTTGCTAGTTATTGGCATCACAAAGAATAACAAGCAAGATAATAATCTATTATATAGAAACCTTTCACAGAAGAGTAATTCAAACAACACCTTGACATAACCTAATGTGAATGGTAAGTATCAGGCTCCCTTGTCAAATGTCATGAATCAATTGTTCTAAAATATTATTTCTTTCGTGCAGAATCAACACCACTGAGAGCCAGACAACAATATCAAAGCCATCAAAGCGGCTTATGCTAGACAGTTGCACATTTCTGAAAAAATCTTTTTGACTGTCAGATAAAAACACACAAGCAGGTGATGTTACCAACTGTAAGCCAGATTCCATCCGTCCAACTGGATCACCTGAAGAAACAAAATACCTGATGATGCAAAAGAATGCACAACAAAGAATAAGACAACGAAAACTTATAGCTCCTGGACAGTGAACTTGAATCGAGTTAAAAAGAATTGCAATTGATGGGAATCAAAATAAATCTGGCACAGGCTGAGGTAGCAAATACTAGATTGGAAAACAGATGGAAAATGAATTGGTAATGCTGGCTGCTCAAAGTGTGACCAACTGATTGAGGTGGATGTTGCATATTCAGCTAAAGTCAAATTGAATACTAAATAATTGACCATTATTATTTCAGTTAGAAATTATGACAGCACACTGGAACACATGATTTTTTGCTACTTTGGCAAGGATGTATCTGAAGTCCACTATATATTCTAAAGCATTGGATATTAATGGGGAGGAGTTTATGTATTTCTAAAGCATGATGCAAACAAAAGGTGCAATATATATACAACATGGAGTAAAGACACATACTAATAAGCCACAAGCAAAACTTGTGCATTAAGTCTGACAAAGCAAAGACAGTATTTACCTTAGTTGTACTGAAGAAAATGGAAACAATTTTTGGAGAACATCATTGGTTCTCTCAATGGTGCTCCGTGTTGAGCTGTGGGCACAGTTGAACTTTACCTTGTCTGGTATTTTAAAAAAGGGATACTAAGCAAGTCCCTCATAGGTAGCCACTGTCTCCCATATTCATCCCATGTCAATAGCCAAATGTGTCAGCCACTACACTTGCATTGTGCATGTAGCATAAAATTGTAATGCCACCATCACCTGCAAAAAGACAATAGGAAAATATTATTGACCCAATGATTTATATATTTAGTATTCACATCTCAACGAAACTGTCCATTTTTAGTAAGGACGATGTGAATCATTAACCTATTATGATTATCTACCTCTTGAGCCACATGCTTACAACTTGAGACATACTGCAAGTGTAACCGGACTGACCGACCCCACGCTAACCCTATGCTACAACCTTATCTTAACGCCAAATCAATCCGTTCCTCTTGTTGTTCCAGGGAGGAAGACGGAAGTTTCCCAAGGAGAAATTTCCACTCTATGAAAACCTAGCTGTCGTTAGTACGGTGCTCGCTCGTCTGTGGCGATCTTTTGCTCTCGCGTGTTCTTTTTACCTATCATTACACGCACCGAACTCAGCCGACCTTGGAGTCCACAAAAGACCTGCTTTACTTTCTAACTAAAGTGTCTTTGCAATCGGTGCATCAATTCCGCCGGACCTTCTCGTGTGTTCTTTTCTCTGCTGCTGTGTCATTCCCAGCGGACCACAGCGCCTCGCGGCACCAAGGTACTTCTCGCTAGCTGAGGTGTGGGGTGGAGGGACTAGGCACTGTCAGCTGTACCTGCTGACCTAAAGCTGACGTAAACAGCGCTCGCGCTACAGCAAGGAACTGCCTGTCAAATTGATAAACATGTCTTAAAGCAAACTATATAAGAGATTCGGGTGCTCTGCTACTTCAATCTGTGTTGTTTTACTTAAATACAATGACATCAATTTTTTAATAATGTTTACATACTCTAAAACAACACTCGGAGCACAGTGGATGGGCCAGAATCGTGAGTCTGCTCATATGACCCAAGAATAGCAAACTGTGAATTTTCTTGGATTATTGCTGTCACCAGAGTGAAAGTAGAAAATTTCATTACTTTTATTGCAAAGTTCAAGTTTTTCCTTTCCAGATATGTATAGTTTTGTGGTCTCATGTTTACCTGAGAGCAGCATAATAAACAACAAACATCACCAATGTCGTCAACACCGTTTAAGTTATACGCCATTGTTTTTTTATGTAATTATATTTTGATGTCATTCTAACATTATTAAATATTTTTTAACGTACGTTTCCAATTTTGTGTAGAATAGTGTGATCATATTTATTACTTAGATTACTATGATGATCTTATCATTACACATCTTTATAATGAAGACAAGTATGACACTATTAAAACTACAAATCTTATATTTCACATTTAATACTTTGCCTGATACTACAGTTGACCCTATGAGAACCAGTGCTCTTAATTGCATGAGTACATTTGTGAAGAGGATTCAGCTAACGGTCATTGTGTTGATCATTAAAAACAATAGAATCAGCCCTTCACTGCTCCTCCTACTCAGGACAATTAACCACGAAGCAACCAGGAACATAAAGTGCAGCAACAAATAGGATGAGTGATTCATCAGCGCAGTCAGCTCTGTTCTGTGCCATGAAAATATGTTTTATGAAAATGTGCGAGTTTTTCTAGCAGTACATGAATCAGTCTGTATCTCTACAGGATTACATAGAATGCATGCTTGCTTTTGTGTCCAATGATGCCCAAGTACAGGGTTGGGCGCTTGTTTATGCTCAATCCTTGTCGGGCCTCTCTAGGGATATACATATACCTCTTCTTTTGTACCCGCTTCCCGGCTCAATGCTTGAGACAGGATTCTTCACAAAGTGCGAAAAAGGTAAAAAAGCCGAGAAATGGAGAAACGGCAAGTCGTTATGTACGAGGGTAACAGAATAAGCAAAAGTTATACTTTTTTACCTCTAGCCCTCAATCTAAAGAAAAGGAAACTGAAACACTACTCCCCCAAAACGAATTAAGAACGAGAAAATTAAAGAAGGAAAGCACAATAGATGTTAACTCCGGCAACTTCAATCTCTGGTCAAAGTTTTGGTCAGATTATCATAAACAAACACGCCGATCTCGGAAGTTTTTTTTCTTTTATAACGTTCTTTAATATTATTATCTTTCAAAAACTATCTTCGTTCGCAATCCTATCTGATTTAAAATTCTAGCATTTATTGTAATTTTTGTCTCCTTGCTGAGCAAAATGCCGGCTGACAGCGGGTCATGCGAATTGCTGGTCTTGAAAATAATCCAAAAATGAACATGCCTTTATAAGGATTAATAATGTTCTCTCTGATTCTTAGTATAGCAGGAACATTGTACATGGTCATGAGATATAACAAAAATAGTTATACATAGATGTAAACAACAACAAGCAAACATACACTTCGTTAATACAAATTCATGTTATTTTACACACGCTTACCAAGTTGATCTCAAAGCAAATCATTTTCTAAAGATAAAAAGATTAAGATTTAAAATATTTTAATGCATTAAACTCGGTAGCTCTTTTTTGGGGTGGTGGTGGGGACAGAGAACTATGACTAGTCTCGTGTTTGATGGACAAAAATTAAACCCCACAACTAGGATGTTGACCATGTCGATGCATCATAACTCAAGCACCTTCATTCCATCTCAGCTCATTGTTTCGGCGGATTGTCAGAAAAAAACACGGCAATGTCGGATATTTTTTTAACGTTCTTTACCATCACTATCTGTTCAAGAACGATCCTCTCTCGCGATCCTCAGTTCTGGCAATTACCACAATTATCGTCTGCCTGCTGCGCAAAATGTCCGTCGACAGTGTATCACACAAATTGCACGTCGAGGAAACAGTCGATAGAAATACTGTTTAAAAGCTACTCAAAATGTACAAGATTAATTATTTTCAAGAATTAACGTACTGTGAAGAGCTGCTACAGCCAGTAAGAACGATGGAGCAACCCAGTTTGCTGTGTGTGAACACCACATGTCAGGATGTAGAAGCAAGCTGCGTGCTAGCTGTCCTTGGATGATGCTGTTGACGCGGAAGAATACATCGTTCGGTCAGTTTGCGAACTAGATTATGTTATGGCAAGAATCTCAGTGTGCAAGACCGTATTGTAACGACTGTAATGTATACAAGGCACCTCGTTAGCCAATTGTACCAAGAGATGTTTTCTAGATACGTTAGTATGTAGGAACACTTTGACATGTCTCCGATAGGTATCGGCGAAAAAAGAAACAGGCAGTTCTAAAAATAGCTTCTGGGGAGTCCCCGATCTTAATGCGTTGCCTCACGTGATTGTCTACCATTTACTTCCTTGTTCTTGTAGGCATGGTAACAAGACGCTAGGAAAGCAAACTTTTCTCATTTAGAGATTAAAATTTTATAAGAAGAAATTGTCAAATGTAAACAGAGAGAATGAGCGATCGACACTTTGGATTATTCGGACGTTTAAAGTCTTCAATTATCGTGCTAAATTACTTTTTCAAAACAATGATAAATGCAGACTGTCAGTGTCCGTTGTGTAGTCGAACACTTACACTAATTTGCTAGAAATAATTCTATTGACTCCAAGCCCCCAGCGTACGTCCCCAATAACGAACTGAAGGTAATTAAGTGTGTCAAGAAAATTATTAACAATCACGAGTTTTTACTACAGAATTCACTAAAGATGCAATGACTTGAAAATTGCACTTATGGCTTGTTTTCTGAAGTCACGTTACGATCCCTTGGGGACAATCCAGGTATCATAAGTCTCTACCTTAACTACTACACACAACACACACAGGACACACTCGCCACTTAATTTTCTCCACACACGAATGTCTCTTGCCAGGTGGAGGACTCAGATTTTCTTGACGACCGTTGTTTCCCCCTTTCACCAGCAGTGACACGCTTGACACTTGCATGTCGTCAACATGTGTCCCTCTCGTCACCTCGAGGCCCTAACAAATGACCAATCGACACATCGCTAGCACCTGATAGACAGGTGGTCATTGTGACTAACCCCTGCCCACTGTACCTCCTTACTTACCCTCGCATCAGTAACCGACAGTAATCGCGTCTATACTCGTAGTCACTGCACGTGTCCAGTTGGCTGCAACAACACAGGTCGCTGTCGTCCTGCACTAGGTACATCTCGACCAGCACTAGGTACATCTCGACCAGCACTAGGTACATACTGACGTAAGCAGCCAACAATTCACAGGCCCAGCTGATTCGGGGGAGAAACAGCGGTGAGACATTTGTGCCTCTTGTCCATCCCATTGGCCTGGTGCCGCCAGAGGGCGACTGTTGTATCCACCTGACGTAGCGCCGCCTATCTGCTGACCCTTTCCCCTTCTACCCGTTTAGCAGCAAGTTCGGTCGACTTGTGTAGGAAGCAGAAGTGCAGCATCAACCCTGTGGTTATAGGGTTATTCCTAGTTATCTCATGACACAGCTGTCTTCGGTGTTTCTCCTATTCTACCTTCTGTCCATCACACGTTTATTTAAATGTTTATGTAAGAGCGAGACAGCAAAAGACGTATATAAACTTCGTGGTTATGAGTTTTAACGGAGGTACTCCTACTCATGTGTGATCTTTTGATATTTGTTGTCTCCTACTCATCTGTGATGTTTGTTGCACCGTTTGCCTCTGTTTAGGATGGTTCTTCAGTTCTTGTGCTGCGTCATTTAATACAACAGACATCTTCCTCCACTAACGGCTACTGTCTCCTCTTCTTCCATCTTTGGACTTTGGACTGAACTTGATTTTGTGTTTCCTTCACTGACACTTGTAGTTGTTTTAGCGTTGGGGACAAGTGTGGACTATTGTACACCAGTGTGGGCCAGTATGGACCAGTGTGGACCATTGTGTCTAAAGACTGACAAAAGTCATGTCAGACAAATCAGCAACAAAGCATAGAGCTAGTGGTCACATATTATTTGTGTATAGACCTAGTGATTGTGTATATAATAGAGCTAGAGGTCACACATGCCTTGCTGGGTGTAGTGTATACTCAGGAATACTTACATACCAAAGATGTCATACACAGGAATGTGAAGGGTAGCCATGTTTTATCACCAGGTAGCCTACAGGTGTGTCTCACTGACCTCCACAACTCTCTTCCTTCTGATCGTTGTAAGGCAGCCAGGGCAAGTTATTTGGTTATTTGTTTGGTTATCGCTTAGTTATTTTATTATTAGTTAAAGGTTGACTACCGTTCTTTTTCACATCGTTGTTCTCAGCTTTTCTTTTTAGATGAAAGACACTGCTCGTTAGTGATTACCTTCTGTTGCCTGCTTCCTGAGTGAGCGGTGTTATCCTCATCGGTAGCAGCGCCTCTTTCTTTAGGTTTAGTACTCGGTCTGTAATCTTACTTCTTGTGATGTGAACTATCGAAAACAAACACGTGTCTTTGTTTGCTGAATGAGGTCTACTTTGCTTTTACATTTTATTGGCTGCCTTCTCTCACTGTCGCCCCTCTATTCCTTGTGATTCTGTAGTTTTCTGATAAGATATAGTCACAGTACGTTCGCTAGAGCTAGTTTGGAGATTTTTTTTTTTTGAGACCTTTTGGTAAAAAAGGCAGAAAAAATACAACATAAGAATAACCACCACAGCGCAGTTCATCGCGCTCTAGTGACCCCAAGACACAGTACAGCTGCAGTCAAACACACAAACACACAATTTTTTGCAATGAGAGAAACGAACTCGTGATGTAAAAATCTGTAATGACATCATATCTATTACATCAGGGATGCCCAACCTCCGGCCCGCGACGCGGTGCCATCCGGCCCGCGAAACTTCTGCCCACAGTGCAGGAAATCGGCATGTTCTCTCACTGTCGCCCCTCTATTCTTTGGAATTCTGTAGTTTTCTGAGAAGATATAGTCACCGTACGTTCGCTAGTGCTAGTTTTTGTTGACAACTTTTATTTAAAAAAAGCAACATACAACATAAGAATAACCACCACCACAGCGCAGTTCAATGCGCTGAAGGAAAGCAACCGCAAGACACAGTACAGCTGCAGACAAACATACAAATGTTTTGTCTATTTTGCTTATCACTAGCAGTAAACAATACACAATGCACGACACTGACATTACAGTCTCATGAGGCCCTTTGACAGCACGTGTACAACATCTTATACACACAGTGACACAGATATCACACTGGTAGACTGACACATTAACACACACAAACCTCTGTAACAGACAAACTTGTTGACACTTGTTGTTTTGTAAACATAGACACGGACCTTGCGATGTAAAAATCTGTAATGACGTCATATCTATTGCATCATAAGGTGATGACGTGGTGATAGACTGAGAGTAGAAGAGGACAAACACTAAAAGACAATTGTTGATGTAAGAAACTGACACACGACTACAGCAGGTGACAGGTGTGTCTGTGTCAGTCACCTTCTAGCGGCTTGTCATTAGGGTAGAAAATCACAAGTTGTGACGTACAGCGAGACATGAGGTCAAGTCGGGCAGTATTAAAGTTATACCGTTGTAAATAATAAGATCTCAAAAAACAGTAATCAGCGTTCTCCACACAGACGACGACTTTTCTCTCCAGACCACGAACACGATGTTCACCCGCCACCCACACCACGTCACTGCGGGCCGTGACCACGTCCTCGACGTCATCTTCCTTCATCACCTGCACTGGGATACCCGCTTCTTGCAGTCCTGTGACCACACCCGACTGATCACTAACATTACGCCAGTACAACACCAGCACGTCTCTCCACTGTAGACAGGGTGGTGTTGTGCCGCCACTGGTAGAGGTCAATGTTGTAGATGTTGTTGTGCTTCTCCCTGTCAACATAGATATAAACAATAGCATCGTGACGTAATCACGTAAACTGAGAGACACACGTCACTAACAGTCTTATTTACACGACTGTTTCTCACACGTTCGTTATTTATCACATAGGTAAGTGTTTAACTGTAAACAACGTTACACTACACAATACACACACCTACCTGTAACACCAACATGGAGACTATGTAGGAAGCTGGCCACCTCACGACCGCACGTCACACATTCAATTAGCCTGCGACCTGAGTGACCCTGACCTCGGTGATACAGTCGTGTGACTGGCGGGCCGTCTGTGTGGTCGGGCACACCTCGCTCACTGTACCGCAGTACCTCACCGTCTCGAGAGATCATCTCGTCCTGCTCGACTTCCCTGACGACAGCCGGAGGAGAGCGGAGGGGTCTGGTTAAATATTCCTTTTGCCAGCCAGCGGGTCTGTTTCCATGGAAACAACTTGCCGCCCACAGATGGAGACGAGGAACTCGTGTCAGCAGCTCGACACACAAAGTCTGGAAATTGTTGATTCTGTTGTCAAGACAGTAACATAGGATGTAGCTACACGCGTTACACTGTGTACTATTATTAATGTGTGATTCTGTTTGTGTATCATGTGTAAATTGTTACCAATGATGTCATCAAGTAAGTGATGTCACAATAATGACACGTGTTGCAACACAATCTGTGTAACAGTCGATGCTTCAAAACAAATCTATGTTGACAACACAACACCTCCATCAGGTGTCACAACTGTTGAGGAAACATCACCTGTTAAGCACCAAATAGTTGTAATCCAGTAAATGCAGACAGCATCTACCTGTGTGTCTATCATCACATCACACGCTGTACAACTCACCTTCCGTCACTCCCTACTTCATCAGCGATGACGTACAACGACCCTCCGAACGCCGCCGATAACAAGTCGTTGACGGCCTTCACCATGTCTTCACCGCCACCAAGGTCATACTGCAGGAGGTGAGGCTGACCAGGTGATACACCTGCTGACTGTTGTGTCTTTACTGTCTGCAGCAACAGGTGATACAACATGCTGCATGCTGCACGACTCCCTATCCACGTACTGACAACGTAGACGTGGTGACCACATTGCAGCCACTGTATGGCCATCAGCAGCAGCACCACAGTTTTACCTGTACCGGGCGGTCCGGTGACAAAGAGTGTGGGAGGCGCCGTGTGTAGCAGGTGAACTTGCTCCGGGAAGAGTGTCATTACAGCAGTGTAGCACTCTCCTGTCCACCACACGGCCTCACCCAGGGTCTTGACACTCACACGTGGAGGACATGTGCATGGCACAGTCACTGTTGTCGCCGGACCACAGAACCTGGTATTAAAAAAATGCATCACATACATTGTTTTTATGTAGTAAATATACAGTCAGCAAATAGAACAGTGTACAATAAATAGTCATCTTTGTCTTTCCTAGACAAAATACCCTTGTGGCATCCGAGTGTCATAAACCTGCTATTTGACCAAAATAATTTGTCTGTTTTCAAGAAAATTGAAGGAAAGGGAAAATGTAGTCACAGGAGTAGGAATGCACTGAAGTGTGTAGGTAGTCTGCGTGGATAGAAGGTTTTCTGTTATGTACCTGCACATAGTAGTGTCGTATATTGTAAGTGAACATCGCATTTTTAAGACGATATTTGTTGCCCAGTTGTTTGTACCTTGTGTTTTTAAGTGTATTTTTAATTTATTTTGGTGCGCTAGGTCATTTTTCACTCAAGGTGGGACAGCAGTCCTGGCAGGTCTGTTTTGTTTGGGTTCATTGATCTCGAAGCTTCAAGTCTGATAGCAGAGGCTTCAAAACAGGATTTTCTACAGAAGTGTCTGCGAGAAAAGAGTTTTATTTTTGAAGACAACCTGCATGTATGTCTGTGTAATGTTTCTAGTTTCCTCAGTTTTTTGTGGACTTTGCAAGTTTGATTTCAGTTTTTACAAGCTAGGTTTACCAGTCCTCAATGCATGACTGCTGACTTTCTCCATGGCTGAGACAGTGAAGGAAGTCATAGTTTTTAAGTAAAAAAACTAAACCAGCAAGTTTCTCATGACAGACGTTTTCTCCGGTACATCAAAATATTTACACAAGTTGACTTTGTGTCATCATATTGCACTACAATTCTAGTCTTTACCTGGCGACCAGAGTTTTGTACAGGACGCTGGTCATGTGACTGTCAGGTCCAGCCCCAGCCACACGTCGCTGCCACCAGTGTCCGAGTTCCCTCAGCACGTGACTAGTGACGTCACACGGTGTCTTGGGGTCAGACAACTGATCACAGCACAGACACACACCTGTGATGTCCGCCGGGTCTGATGTTGTTCCCAGACACTCACACAGGGTCTGTAAAAACAATCCCGTGATCGATTGAAAGAACATAAATTCCTATATTTATCAAGTTTCAGCAAATTATTTTTTAACATGGCAATAAAATCGTAATTGTTGTTATTTGCTGTATCTTGTGTAAACGTTTTACTTCCGAAATAACAATACCATTGTGTATGTATTTTGTTAAAATGAAAATATGTTTTACTTAAATGTCGAAAATATTTTTACTTGAGTCAATTGGGTGTCGCCAGCTATAGCCTTCTGTACTTGATGAGCCGTGAGGTTGGGGAAAGCGATGGTCTTAGTGATGCGCAGACCGGGAGCGATGTCGGACACCAGGTGAGACAACATGGCCTCCGCCTTGTCCAGCTGTGACACGGCCTGTTTAAGCTTCTTTTTTATTTGATTATCTATTTCCTGCTGTGGCATTTTCAGTTCCTGTAGGTTGTCACCAAATGTCTTCACCTCAAGTACGACCAAACCAAAATGGCGGTGAAGAAGAAGTACATCAAAGTCTCCTTCTTTCCAGTTTCGGGGCAGACACGACGGAAGACTGAGGGCTACAGGTAACTGGGCAACTGCGGCTGAGTAACAAGGTTCACTCAAGTACTGTCCGAACTTCAGCTGACTAAGTCCTACCAAAACTTCTTTATTCTGTTTAGACATTGTCTGCAGACACATGAGAACCCGCTCCATGTCAGCATCATCTCTAACATCACTGTCCTGAACTCTAGGAGGCTGAGGACTGACAACCTGACGAGGAACAGGTGGACCCATCCCCTGTTTGTCGCACTGACCAGCCTGTCCAGGTTCTGACTGAAGAACCAGAACATTCTGACCAGCTACCGACTGTCTAGTCATCGGCACGCGGTTGAAGTAGACAGGAGGCAGGAAGTAGGCGCGAGACTCGAGTTCAGGGTACGCGGCCTCAACCCACTGAAGCCAGAATGTCTCGGCGTCTGTTCCCTTTAATAAAACCATTGTACATTTTATTTGAAAAAAGTAAAGCCGATACTTCAATCACGTTATTTCGTTTCTTAAAGAATATTCAACATGTTACAATTACAGGGTAAAAACTAAGTGGAAAGGAAAGCTGTATACAGTCAACCCCACGTATTCAGACCGAATCCTAAAGAACCAAAACGAATCCCATTGCCTAAGCCTAATATTATTCGCTTATTAGGACCAAAATCTGTTTAATCGGACCAAAGAACAGGAGAGCAAATTAAAAAAGCCACAAAGTGCTCATGTAAAGTTGATGTAAATGGGTCAGCGATATATAAGAATATCTCTGGGTTCCCAGGAAGAATTTTGACTATGCAAGGTTAGCAAGTCCAAAAAGTTGTGTTGACAAGATCAAAACCCATGGGAGGCAAACATGTCATCCACGATAAAGTTTACACCAGAAAGCTATCATTTCACCAACCCTTTGCTTCAAACAAGTAAAACTTGATGTCTGTTGGATGCTTTTAGTTCCGAAGCTTTAACTGCTAAACATTTTGTCTTTCTCCTGACCTCCATATCGTGACCCCAAAACCTCAGGTTTTCATTCGAACACTTTAGTCAGCGAAATGTGTCTTTTCTCTCCTACCAACATGCCACTACAGGATGATTTTAGCTGAGGCGCGAGAAGAATGGGCACAATGTGAACGACGATGAGGTCTGTTTAGAAAGTTTAATTTGTTAGTGGGTCATGTTTTCGACAGAGACTTCAGTATGTTCTTGCATCTTACTTTATGTATTTTACACTCAAAATATGTTTTTTCTATATGTAGTGTCTATATATTAGGGATTCTTTTTATTAAAAAAAAATTTGAGTGTTTTATAGTGTTGATAACGAATCCCATTTGCTAGAAAAGCTAAACTTTTCTAAGATGCTCTTGCTGTCATTCCTGTGCACATCCTTTTGTCACTCAGTATTCAAATGATCGCGGTCTTGTCTCACCTGTTGAGTCGCAGACGGCGGAGGACCAGCCATGGCTGACAGAGTTGTCTTGTAAACAGGGGGACATCAGTGGGAGGCAGCACCTGTAGTCTGTGCTCTTACTCCACACATGGAACCCATCTGTTTCATTCTGCAAAACTCTGGTTATTGGTTACAAGGACGCGGCACCAGAGACATTTCTTCTCTTGTGATTGTTTGTATGCAGCAGTCGACAGGTGAAAACACATTGTGCAAACATCACCTTTTCAATGTCATGTTTACTAACGAATAAAATAGTTCTTGATTTAAAAGTCAGGACCAGAGCTGATTAAATGATTCGTGCTTACAATAAACAAACTAAACACAGTGCTTGTTTTCCACTGGTTTGCAAACTAGTAAAACATGTTAATTAAAGTGTCTACCATCTATGAATATCTCGTGGAGTAAGCATATTCTGCATTTTGTCAATATGTGAACAGGTGCTAACGGGAGAATTTGTGTTATTAAGTTCAAGTAAATATAGCATGCCTGAGTGTAGAAACAACAGGTATATGAATTTGTTGTGCCATCTACATACAGTGCAGCTGCTAAATCACAGATGAATTGTCAGTGGTTTGTGTACACGCTGTTGTTGTTGTTGTTGTATGTGTGTGTATTTGAATGATCTAGATGTAAGTTGTTGTGTTTTTTTTAAGGTTGCTCAGATCTTCCCCTCTTCCTCATATCTCTCACACTTGCTATTTTCTTGCTGCTATTTTGTTTTTCTTTTACTGGTCCATTTTTTAATTTTACACCTTCGAACTTATTTTGTAAGTAGAACTACATAAATAATAACGGAGCACTGTTCCTATGTTACCCATTGGGATAATAAAGTTACTCATTGTCAGCTAATCATCGCGATCGAGAGTTTCCTTTTAATCAGCAAAACTAGTTTGACTTTACACCTGTGGTTATCTCATATTATTGATCCCAAAACAACTAAAATCACATTTATTATTGTTCCTCTTCACCATATTTATCAAAACCTGTCACAACTAAATCTTTAATTAGTTAAATTACGGCCTGTGATAATGGGTATAAAAATGTTTCGAAATTCTAAATCATCAGTGGTGAGGGATTGTTTACTTTCATTGAAGTGTTGACTGTTTAACAGTTTTGGTTTGTCTTATTGGATGGTGCCTACTGTACCATCGAGTTTCAACATACTACTTATGTCTCAGGGTTACTGATGCTGCACCAGACAAGAGCTCATCATCATCAGCAGCAGCAGCGGCAGCAGCAGCGTTATGTTAATAATAATTTGCGCGTTAGTAAGTGTGAAAATGTTAGTGCGAGCTGCAGCTGTCGTGCTGTTCAGTCAAATATTTGTGTATGAACTATTGCATTGCAAGAAAGTTTGTGTGGAGAAGGGGTAATTATATATATAGGCATAAGTATATATATAGCTATAAGTAGGGGTGTGTCATGGGTATTAGAAAACATATATATATATAAGCAGATTGTGTGTGTATGTAGTGGGGTTTACATATATATATATACAAGCAGATATGAGACTGTGTGTAGGGGATGATATATATATACACACACACATATAAGTGAGTAGCTGTTAGGGTCAGGAGGTCTTAGATAAATATATATGTGCAGATATAAGTATGTGTGTAAGGGAGGTTACATGTACATATACACACATACACACATATAGAAGCAGAAATGAGTGCATGTGCGGGGGGGGGGTTATATATATATATACAAGCAGTGTTACACATGTATGCATAAGCAGATGTGTGTGTGTGTGAGGAGGGGGGACGATATATATGTGTGTTTGAATATGAGTAGGTGTGTGTTAAGGGAAATTATAGATATATTATACCAGGACTCATGTCAGCAGGGCTTAACTCCAAAGGAAGAAAGATCATCATCCAAAGGTATGCACGCGCGAATTAAGACTCATTTCGTCGTAGAGGGTCACATTTATAGAAAACAGTCTGTCTCACTTGGTAAGCAGTCTTCGTCATATGTCATAAGGTCACGTGACGGAGAACGAGACTTCCTCTAAGTAAAAGAAAAATGTAATTTATCTTTTAAACACAACATTCTACAAAGCCTTCAACTTTTCCCATATGAACAGACGGGAAAATAGACGAGACTCAAGTGATCCTACTCTTTACGAGATTCTAAGCAGTTTTATTTTGCCTTTACAATCCTTTAAGACTAATTGAGTTCGTCGTGGAGGGTCATCATGACACATACATACCAATTCTATTCTACTCATGCTAATTCTTAGCACTCCATCTTAAAAGCAAGTTTTATGCTTTCTAGATGATCGGCACCCATTTTTTTTCAAAACTTTTCGATAACCAAATACAACCAATTCTGTGAAATGTCTATGAAATACGGGGACTTATTGCTGATATCAACATTATACAAAACATTTATCTGTTTGCCATGAAACGTTTCGTGGGCGTCACTTCTCGCACTCCAAATGCTGTAGTTTAGGGTTAAGGTGGAAGATGTCAGCCTTATATATGTACATACACAAGATACATTCCATGCTGGCTTACAGTAACTTATCTCCCTACGAAGTCTGTATCAAGGAAAGCACTAGTAATATTACAAAAGTTACTTCAAAATAATAATACAAAATGTGGCTGAACCATATAATGATAATACTGTACAAATTTAATTTTGGTATCCTTCGGGAAAATCAAGGCGTTGAGAATGTTAAATTTTTGTTGAAGGGAGTTCAAACTTAAGGCTAATAGACTGTCATCAACAGGACTGACACGATACACTCACCAGTAGGTCATGTTTTCTATATATTCTTGTAAAACAGCTTTATCGATTACTCCATATCTTCACCTCATAAATAACAACTTTGAAGACACCTTACATTTACATCAGGTATAATGAATGTTCAGTGTCACAACCTTAGCTACTTTAAACAACAGTTCTCAATGCAATGTCCTTCTAGTTACAGTCACGAGACTAAAATTCACTTTGTGCTTGTTTGTCCTACGTATATCACATTTGAGAGAAAAGACTATTCCACCAAAGTTTGATAATTTTTATCTCAGTTAAGATTGTCTGTACTCACGGTCGATAATAGTCCAGACACAAGATGTCGCCTCGCCATTTACCTGTACAAAATGGAGGAATAACATAGTGACCCACTAGTCTTTACTTGCCCGGTGCTTTATTCTCTATTATCTCTTATCACAAGGAAGTGGTACAAAGTCCAGAAGAGATAACATTAACAGTGGGTTTTTCTATTTCTTGCTCGCTGAGTCACTCGAGATAAGACACAATGTCAAGAAGAAAATAATTGCACTGAGCTGAACTGTTGACATCAAAACAATAGTAAATAGCGGGGCTGTAGCCGTCTACTGCTCTCCTACTCTCTCTCAAACACACACACACTAACACACACTAACACACACTAACATACTAACACTGACACACTAACACACACGCTAAATTTAACAACCACTAAGACACCCACAAACACACACACACACTTACACACACACACTTACACACACACAAATACTAACACACAAACACACACGCTAACAAACACACTAAAAATAGCACACACACTCTAATATTAACACACAGAGACACAAACACACACTAACACTAAGAGACACACGCACACACAAGCAAGCACACACACTAACAATAACAAACAGACCCACTAACGTACACACTAACACATACAGACACTTTTGCTCACACACACACTAACACACTAACATACACCCAAACAAGCACACACACACACACACACTAACACACTCAGACACTATCACCATGTAGCACACAAGGCTAAATGTAGTCTTATCGTTTTAACCAATGGTTTTATTGCACAAGATTTGCAAAAGACGGAATTTCGTTAGACCATGAGCAGAAGAAGGTTGCTGGTGTCATTTGAGGAGGCTTCTTTGTTGGCTTCATAATTAGGGCTGTTTGTAGACATTTAGTTAATTAAAGTAATAATTACCTTGATTTACCCAGTGGCAATAGTATGTACCTGATTCGGATTCATGATATTTATGTGAATAAAGCACAACTCACTGGGTGTGATCATTCTTTTTGCGTCATAACGATCTACAGCAGTAATGCACAACCTTTTTCGGCCTGCGGGCCATACACATTTCCGACATGCGTGTCACGGGCCGCTTCACCGCA
The DNA here is from genome assembly GCF_003073045.1 of Pomacea canaliculata. NCBI lineage: Eukaryota > Metazoa > Mollusca > Gastropoda > Architaenioglossa > Ampullariidae > Pomacea > Pomacea canaliculata. Next base: position 747,326 of record NC_037603.1, on the reverse strand, counting down.
AAAATACAAAAAAAAAAAAAAAAGAAAATAAAAAAGGAAAAAAAAATAGAGCAGATACCATTCAGGGCTTCTGCTTACGCAAAAAATTGCGTACTACGCATTAAAAGTTCGGAGGACCCCTTCAATTTTCGTCAATGGGGTCCCCTTCAAATTTGGGCGAAGAACAGGGACCCCTTAAAAATCTGAAGAAGGGGTCCCTGGGACCCCAAAGAATTTAGCCTTAGCAGAAGCCCTGCCATTTTTATTAGAAACAAGTTGTACTTACCATTAATTATGTAGTAATTAGTGGGATATTTGAAGTTGTTTTCCCGAAACCAACTTCTGAACGTCCGGCTGCATCGTAAAGACACCAAGTCGGAGCACTGAATAGAAATGTTCGTCCCTCAAAAAAAAGATTGAGAGACGCCCCTACGTACGGACAAATACTTCTTCTTCCCTTTTTTCGTTTTTTTAAGTTTTTTATTACTAACATGTCGATCTCCTGCACTGTGGGCAGAAGTTTCGCGGGTGGGATGGCACCGCGTCGCGAGCTGGATATGGCCCGCGGGCCGAAGGTTGGGCATCCCTGATCTACAGTATCTATCTATTCCTCTTCGTGCATCAGGTTGCACATTAGGCCTCAACCACAGTCCGCCACCGATGTCGATCGCCTGAAACCCGCTCCAGGTAACCGCGTGTCCAGCCCTTTCCTTTCATCTCCCTTTCCACTGTTCTTCTCCAAGTTTCCTTTGGGCGGCCTCGTTTTCTTCGGCCGTCTGGACTCCATCGTAGGGCGACTGTGGAGAGGTCTGCTGTCTGCTGGCGGAGCACATGTCCAATCAATCGCCAACGCCTTTTGTGCGTTTCTTAATTGTTGTTACTCTTGCAGATTTTGCTGACATAGCCATTGAAGTTCTTCGCCAAACCATGGAAGGCTTAACCGGAAGTTTTGTGGTCCCGAGCCTCGTTCTAGCAGTTAAGTGAAATAAATCGTCTGCCAGTAGTCCAGGGATACAAGTTCGTGATCACCCAAAATGATGAAAGCACTCTACAAGATAAGATAATACTTATTTTTTCCCAGTGGGCTATTAGGGGCACCTGAAAGAAATACCACAACACACTGTCATATCCTCCAAAAGTGATACACTGATTCCGAATTTCCTTCAAAGTTTGAAACAGTATGCACATGCACTCATATCTGCACCATATACAAGAGAAGCTAGATTAGTGATACCAATTTTCAAGATGTGATGAAAGAGGATCCTCTCTGGTGTGACATTGACCTTTCAATGCTTTAAATTCAAAGTGACTTTGTGTTATAATGACGTGCATATGTACTGGGTAGTTGTGATTGTCAGTGGTGATGATAGCGAAAATGGTTATGAAATATTTTCTCTTTGGTGTGAAACACATCATTAAAACTCCTCGTCATAAACATTCCCAGTCCATGCAAAACAGACAAACCACAGACATATGTTGGATATTAGTTACTGGACAAACTGATTTGATCACATGCACAAGCAGAACCACCTACGCACTCACCGATCAGAGTTTTTCCAAATTCTATAATGAGGGGAGAAAAAACTCGTTTATTTACCCAAACGGCTCAGTGATGGATCTTGTCCAACAGTGGCACCCATGTACTACGGTCAGCACCGCCTGGCACGTCCACCACAGCCTGCTGCTGACAGACGACTGACCAGGACACGCTGAACTCCGAGGTTGACAACAACATTTCGCTGGGGCTGAAATAATAGCCAGCGCCGACACCATCGACACTTTCATCTCCAAGCTTTGCTCCACAAGAAACATGCGCACAAGGATAGAAGAGGCAACGGACAGCCAACAGCCACACAAGTACGTTAGAAACAGCGCTGAGCGTACGACTTGGTGACGTCAAAACACAACAAAACTCAGCTGATCTTTATCTGCCCTATCCCTCTACAGCAGGATAAAAATAGCCTGCGACACTGACGCTGAGGTTCGTCTGCTACGAGCGCGTCCATCGTAAAGTGCCTGGATTACATTTCACGGAAATTACTGTAAAAATAGCAAACAAATGTCTGTTGACGACAATGTAGAGAAATAATATACTGAGACCAGCTGACAGTTAAACCGACAGTGATGTCCATTCGCCTAACTGACTTAAGGGGACTGCACTCTCTTGTTCTTCGATCTAAGTCTCCTCTTGATCTGTGTGTTTGTTGTGTATTTACACTCATTTGTGTTGTTCTGTCTTTGTCTGCACCATACTGTGTCCACCTACACACAACTTCCTATCAACTGCCTCCTTCTTACATCCCGCCATAATGATTTCTTCATACAGTTCGCCGGTGAAAAGGTCACACAGTCGATGTAGTGTGCTTTATCGTGTAGACACATATTATTTGTGTATACACCTAGTGATTGTATCTATATATATAATACAGCTAGTGGTTACATATATCTTGCTGGGTGTAGTTCATACTCGGTAATACTTACATACCAAAGATGTCATACACAGGAATGTGAAGGGTAGCCATGTTTTATCACCCGACGTCATTTTATGACGCAATTTTAGAGGGACGTAGCGTGAAAATTATTTGGAAGACAGCAGACGGCTGTGCGCAGTGAAGAGAGGCAGACTGAAAGTGTGTGGTGTCCGCTTTGGATCTTGTGTGTCGATCCCAGAGAATTTATTCGTGGTGTTCGCTTTGGATCTTGTGTGTTGATCCCAGAGAATATATTCTTAGTCGTCGACTAGGTGTCTGCCAAGTCAGCACTTACTCCTACTAAGAACCGGAACGTGTATGTGGTTTCCCCTAAAAGTTTTGTCTGTGGATATCAGCCAAGTGTTACCAAGACTGAACAACTTCTGGACCAGGGAAAGGGAGGAATTTACCAGGACGTTTTAATTTTGGGTTGCACAGACGTTCTCTTCAGGCAGTGCGGTGTGAGTAACTAAGACTTCAACGAAATATTCAAAAAAATACGTCAACTTTGATTTACAGGCCACGGCGTGGAAGACCTACAGACTTTAAATATATATAATTCGCAATATCGTGTGTGTGTGTGTGCGTGTTTATTGCCGACTGATCTAAAAGTTTTGTTGCCCACGAAAAATCTATGTGATTTGTGAATGAAAGAACACGTAAGGGGACGTGTGCGTACAGTGAGTACAAGTAGTGTGAAAGTGTGAATTGAACACGTCCCTGACACTGTCGGTCCTCTATTCATTGGGATTCTGTAGTTTTATGAGAAGATATAGTCACCGTACGTTCGCTAGTGCTGCTTTCGACATTGTTTACATTTTTTAAAACTTTTTGTTACAAAAAACAGAAAAAATACAACACAAGAATAACCACCACAGCGCAGTTCACCACTCTAGCAAAGTGACCCCAAGACACAGTACAGCTGCAGTCAAACATACAATGAAATGTCGAGTCCCAAGTTATACATGTGTTGACTCCATCAAAACACATCGGGAAAAGGTTTTCTTTAGTCAAACAGATCATCGACACACAGAGGTACAGACGCGTTAGCATTCGCTGTCCACCTTCATCATCAATCTACATGACGTCACTGAGGGCTAGCATCACATGTTGTTACAAAATGTTGGCAAACTGTAACAGTGTCATGTGACCGTGACGTAAGTATTGTATCCTGTCATTGCTATTTACTGGTTTATTTGCTGTCTGCGGTATATTTATATTGTCAGCCTGTTGTTTGACTTTGTTGAAACAGTGCTCACGGTGTGCCTGTAGGTGACATGACTGTTAAAACTATTTTAACAACTTAACAACAGTCTGTACCTGTTTTAAACTAACAACAAAAATCTTTATTGAAACACTCATTTTGAAACGTGGGGCCGACATTTATAAACGATTTGAAACAACATGTGTACATCGTGTGAATGTGTTTGTGCCAAACAGTTAAACTTGTAACATATGTTGTATAAGTGAGCCGCTAGTGTTTGTTGTGTTTATTTACATAAATAAATCTCTTAACTCAGGGAGGCGGGATTGATGGACCACTCGTGTCTGTATTTAGTCTCAGAGTTCTGTCCCCTTTCTTAACCACAGGCAGTAAACAATATCAGACTGAATACTTTAGTGCACGACGCTGACATTACAGTCTGAGGCCCTTGACAGCACATGTACAACCTCTTATACACACAGTGACACAGATATCACACTTGTAGACTCACAATATATCACGGATATGTTGACACTAACACCAAAACACTAACACACACCTCAGACAAACCTGTTGACACTTGTTTTGTAAACAGAGACACAGTGATGTAAAAATCTATAATGACGTCATATCTATTACATCATAAGGTGATGACGTGGTGATTGAGAGTAGAAGAGGACAAACACTAAAAGACAATTGTTGGTGTAAGAGACTGACACACGACAACAGCAGGTGACAGGTGTGTCAGTGTCAGTGTCAGTGTCAGTCACCTTCTAGCGGCTTGTAGTCAGGGTAGACAATCACTAGATGTGACGTACAGCGGGACATGATGTCAAGTCGGGGAGAGGTAATGTTGTACTCTTGTAAATACTCAGATCTATATAAACCGTAATCAGGCTTCTCCAGACAGACGACGACTTTTCTCTCCAGACCACAAACACGATGTCCACGCGCCACCCACACCACGTCACTGCGGGCGGTGGCTACGTCCTCGGTGTCATCATCCTCCATCATCCGCACTGGGATACCCGCTTCTTGCAGTCCTGTCACCACACCCGGCTGATCATTAACGTCACCAAAGTACAACACCAGCACGTCTCTCCACTGTAGACAGGGTGGTTGTTGTGCGGCCACTGGTAGAGGTCAATTTGTAGATGTTGTGTTGTGTTCTCCCTGTCAACATCGATATAAACAAAGCATCGTGACGTCATCACGTAAACTGAGAGACACACGTCACTTAACACACTTATTTACAGACCTGTTTCTCACCCGTTTTGTTATTTTCACATAGTAAGTGTTTAACTGTAACAACCTCTACACTACACATACACACACCTACCTGTAACACAACACGGAGACTGTGTAGGAGCTGGCCACCTCACGACCGCACGTCACACAGTCAACTGCCTTCGACCTGAGTGACCCTGCCTCGGTGCTTACAGTCGTGTGACTGGCGGGCCGTCTGTGTGGTCGGGCACACCTCGCTAATTCCTGTACCCCCGTGCAGTACATCCACGGTGTGTAGTGATCATCGCGTCCTGCCTCACTTCTCTGCGACGGCCGGAGGAGAGCGGAGGGTCTGGTAAATATTCCACTGCTCCCAGCGCGTGTGTTTAGTCATGGAACAACTTGCCGCCCACAGATGGAGACGAGGAACTCGTGTCAGCAGCATCTCACACAAGTCTGGAAGTTGTCATTCTGTAGCACAAACTGTAACATAGGATGTAGGCTCACGCGTTACATTGTGTACTATTATTAATGTGTGATCTGTTTGTGTATCAATGATTGTAATATGTTTACAATGATCATCAAGTAACTGATGTCACAATAATGACACGTGATTTGCAACACAATCGAGAGTAGATGTTAACAGCGATGATTCAAAATAAATCTGATGTTGACACAACACAGACTCCATCAGGTTCACAACTGTTGAGGAACATCACCTGTTAAGCACCAAATAGTTGTAATCCAGTAAATTCAGACAGCATCTACCTGTGTGTCTATCACCCATCACAGCTGAACCACGCGTACAGACTCACCTCCACTCACTCGGTACTTCATCAGCCGATGACTAGATGGATTTGGCGGTCCCAACACGACCCCCCGCTCGTCGCGATCTGACAAGCCCGTTGACGGCCTTCTCCAGCAAGTCTTACCCTCGCCGTAATCAGCGTCAATATGACGAGATGAGGCCTACGGGTGATACACCTGCTGACTGTTGGTCGTTACTGCTGCAAGCAACAGTGATACACACACTGCAGCAACGCTGCATGTCCCTATCCACGTACGCTGACAACGTAGACCGGGTGTGACCCACATTCGCACATGATGGCCATCAGCAGCAGCACCACACGTTTTACCTGTACCGGGCGGTCCGGTGACAAAGAGTCGTGGGAGGCGCCGTGTGTAGGTGAACTTGCTCGGAAGAGTGTTTTACAGCATGCTAGCACTCTCCGTTACACCATCTCACCACCGGCTCTGTTTGACACTCACACGTGGAGGACATGTGCATGGCACAGTCACTGTTGTCGCCGGACCACAAACCTACAAACAAACAAATGTTGGACACTTGAGCTCATCTTACTATTAAATCAACATCAACTGATTTCTGTGAGGAACCCTGTATATGAGTGATTTACATTATTTACTACAAGTTTGGCATTGTTACATTCAAGTAATAACTTTTTTCTGTCTTCGTACTCACGTACTTTCTATTCTAAGAAACAAAACAAAAAATTAGAAGTAGTTCTAAATTCTGTCTCTCTCTCTCTCTGTCACTAACGTTAGAATCTTACTAAGAGTTGTACTATCTCGGTGAAGCATGATTCTTCTCTCTATCTTTATTATCTTCACCAATAAAATACTGTCACCTACCGCAATCTAACGCCAACCAGTGGAAAAATAAAGCTATTGTTAACTTTGTGAAAACTAGTTTAGCATCACTGAGTGAATAAACAAGTAACCTCACATAACTATTACAAACTGTACCAGAGAATCTTCAAAAATATTTACAGTAAACCCTCGTGACACTTCACCTTTCTCAAGTTACCCCATCAATAAACGTGACATAAGAGGAAGCGACTATTATTTGCTTCAGTAGAACTATTCCAGACATGGAGAAAGTATGATAGACACGCGAGATATGTCACATCCTGTCTACAACTAATATTAAGATGTCAAAGTCCAACGTGAGCAGCAAGGTTGTACGTGTGTGACAAGACTTTATGTCCTCGTCGGGGAGGACACTCATCCAAGTGGCCTGTCTGTGAGTTGCTCGTATTTACAACATCAGTGTCCAACATTGTCGCTGCCTTCCAGGCCCTGAAGGCCAACTTCCCTCGTGTCCAGGCGCTGTTGAGAGCTTCGGACACTTGTTGTTGGGGGCCTGTTGATTCTCATTCTCGTCTTCACTTCGCGTCGCATAACTCCATCTCACTGCTTTCACAGACGCAGCTTCTCGATATTTTGTCAAGGAATTTCAAAGCAGTTTTCAGTCTTTGTTAGATAAAAATAGTCGATTGATTTGTAAGTCACTTTGTCGTGCTCGGTGATCAACTTATACATCTACCTTCAGTGACATTTTACGCTGTCTCAATGACTGTTTTAACTTTTATTACCTCGTTGGCCAGAGCCCTTAACCGCAATAACCAAGAATTTGTATATTCTGCTTGTCATCGAGAGATTTAAAAATTAAAATGTTTGGAATAGAAAGAATGCAAATATGCAAATGTATTCCTATCTCGGTAGTTTGGTCTTAACATATTAATTTCCTTTCTACTTCCAGATTTGAGTCACTTTATTATCTACTCATACTCACAAGCGTTACACTCATCCAGTCTTACATACACATAACAGCACTACAGCTTGAACCAGCCTGTGGTGTGGGTGTTTAGTCTCTATGACCACAGTCTTGAAGATTTGACATCGGTTTTGTGTAATGGAGGACTCTAGACTCCCGCAGATATTTCCTACTTGGTTTCTGTTTTCGGCACGGGCGAGGACAATGTACGATGTAGAGGATTGGGAGATTCTACACGAATCGCCCTGAAGAGAGCCATTGGTTCCGTACCATCAGGCTGAGTTTTTTCCAAGAAAATCAGACGACTCTGTGACGACACTTTTCCTACGACTACAAGGAGTTAGTCTGGATTTCGAGCGAACAAAAGTCATCTCTTTGTGCTCAAGTTTGTGACGTTTCACTTCTTGTCTGTGTCCTTTCAACTCTTTTTACTATGATAATACAGAGGTAGCGAGATTGAGTTCACATCGTCTTCATCTCAGGATCCCTTCGACTTGGGTCTACCAATTTAAAGGTGGCTTGTGGGGCGTATGCAGCATTTCGTAGTACGAATCTGCACGCAACAATACGCTAGGTTTCTTAGTTGTTCAACTAAGCTATTTCAATCCAGCTTGATTAATATCTTAATCTCGGAGACAAGAGTAAATTTAGTAAGGACAACAGAGATGATTTTCACGAATGCTGTTTTCTGGAACATATTTTACAAAAATAATATTCTTTTATATATATCCTACATTTCTACAACTCACTGGCTACGTGTTGTACAGTCAGTATGTGATGTCGTCAGAACACAAGTCCTGCAGTGTCGGTTCGCCATGTATGAGCACGGTTTTGGGTAAATGTTACAGCACAGACACAACGGTTGGGGCTGTTGTTCCCAACACGAACAGGTCTAAATACAAACGTATAAAAGTATTCTTGACATGTGTGTTTAAACTAAGAGGCTTTTTTGAAAATTTTATATGATGTCAAGCGGGTATACATTGCGGCTTGTATGTGAATGTGTCTGTGTATGATACAGTGTTCTCCCGCTACGTGGCGCTTTTCAGCAGCGCTGACCACAGCGGGTCATCGAGTATGCATAATTGTCTTCAAGAGAGATCATTGTTAAAGTATGTGGAATTGTTAAAGATGTGCAAATAAATTAATCCACAACTCATTCGGGCTACTTCTGACGTAAGCTTCCTTAAGTAAAATATACGTATTTCATTGGTCTGTAAAAGTGAAATGTCATATTATTAAATTTATGATTGAAACAAGTTTTTAACTTGAGCTAGATCCGGTGTGCGGAGATGGCTTTGATTACGTGAGGTTGGGAAGGATGGTCTAGTATCAGACCGGGAGCGATGTCGACACAGGTGAGAACATGGCTACGTTGTCCACTGTGATCACGGCTGTTTAGCTTTTTTTTTTGATTTCTATTTTCTGTGTTCTTTCATGCTGTAGTTTGTACAATGTTTACCTCAGTACGACAAACAAAATGCGGTGAGAAAAGTACATAAGTTCTTGTTTCAGTTTCGGGGCAGACACGACGGAGACTGGGGACGGTACTGGCAATGCGGCTGAGTAACAAGGTTAATCAAGTATTCGAATTCAGCTGATAGTCTACCAAAACTTTCTTTTTCTGTTTAGCCTTGTTCGACAAAAAACCATTCATTGGCCATCGTGTTCTGGCTACACTGTCTGAATCGAGGAGGTTGGATTCTGGGAGTGACAGACAAGTGGAGTCATCGTTGTTTGTTGACTACCGGCTGGTCAGGTGTGGTAGGACCAAATTTCACAGCAATGGACTCTCTGGTTATCGGCACGCGGTTGAAGTAGACAGGAGGCAGGGAAGTAGGCGTCAGAGTCGAGATCAGGGAGGCTCAACCCATTTGTAAGCAGAATGTCTGGGGCTTGTTCTGATAATTTAACTGCATCAAAGCCGCTTTAGTAGATGAAACTGAAAGCTTGACGTATTATTAAGTCAATTTATTTCAACTTTTTTTGACAAAACCTTTATCATTTACTTTTACATAAATCTAGTCCAGTTTTCGGAAAGGAAATATTAATTACAAATTACCAATGGCATTATTGTTTACCACATAGTATAGTTCATGTTCAAATCGCTTTTTTTCCAATTAACATTTCAAATTAATTTTTTGAAGTTGACAATTTTGCTTATATTTATACTGTTAGATCCTCATGTAGTTTTTATTTAAATAAATGTGTAAAAAAACAAACAAACCTTTTTATTGATGAGCTTGACTGCTTCGTCGATCTGAGATTGAACACCACGTATGGTGACAACCTTCCTACCGAGTACAGGTGACGAGTTGACATCAAAGTCTACTTCAGCGCCTGACTGTTTGCTCACCTCGTCAAGTAGACATATGCTTTCTGTAAAAAAATATATGTTTAATTGTTTTTTACACAAAATTCCAGCCTACAGTTGCATTTGAAACTGTAATTATTACAACAAACTAAATGATAATTATACTTACTGTTGTGTGCTAAAGTGTCTAGAAAAGAGCAGAATGGTCCAACGAATGAAAGCAGTAATTTTTCGTATTTTTTCTAGAGAAAGGAACAAGTCTAATCATCAAACCAATTAAACTCATGTTGAAAGAAACACAGAATCGTATCAGCACTGCGACAGAAAAACTAATAGTAACAGAACAGACTGGCTTCATAGCAGGTAGGTGCACAGTCCTGATAGAAAAACATCTTCAATATCAATGGGACCTATATCACAACTTCATAGACTTTAAAAAAGATTTTTGAGAGTGTGCCATGAGGGCCTAGGGCATGTGATACAAAACTTTAACATTGAATATGGTCTCGTCCACACAGTGTATCATACACACAATGTATCATACACACAATGTAGAAGACCTCAACTACCGCGGTGCTCCCCAATAGCCTGATGGCAGCTATCTCTGCCCCGACAGTCATAGTCCGTCAAGGGCGCCCCCTAGTGCTTCAGTTGTTCAACATTGTGATGAAGCCGCCTTTTCTCCTCTTGTAACTCTTGTCTTTTCATTTACAATAAGCGAAGTAAACGCCACAAAAATCTCTTTGTAGACTTGCTTATTGACCAACATATCACGGTTGGTGATAAAATCCTCGGCCAGGAACTGCCGGATATTCAGGGTGTTGTGAGAAGTTGCACCCTGGCTGCTTCAAAACGACAATGCATCCGCTGACACCAACCTGAGCATCCGTTAGTTCATGGCCGTACTGGAAAAGCCACACTATTCACCTGATCTTGCTCAAAACAAAATATTTCTCAGAGAATAACACGAAAACCAAACTCACCTGTATTCTGAAGTAGTGCAGCCTGTTCGTCGTTCACGGCGTGTAGGTAAACTTCGACTCTTCCGCCGCCTGTAGAACTTTCTCCTCCAGAGCCTCCTTTCCAGCATTGTCCCTGTAATATTTATTACAAATTTACATTGTAACATCCTAGACTGAACTCCATTTACACAGCTTGTCTGATAAAAAAATACGCATAAGAGTATATTTTACAATAATTTGTACACATCGTTAAATTTCTTTTTACCACTTATGCAAGTTGTAACCTCTTTCACCTTGACCCTGTCTAACCCCTTGTCTCACCTGTTGTGAAGCAGACGGCGGGGGACCAGACATGGCTGACAGTGGTCTCCCCTCAGCAGGACCAAGTCTATAAGAGGCAGCGACTGTCGTCTGCGGTCTGTCAGGACAGGATACAGACTGTCATGTCCTCTCTGTGCTTGATGATGGTAGACAGCTAGGATGTCAAACATGGGCGACACTAGATGTAGTGAGATATTTATTGTCCAAGGCATTCCACATTGTTAGCGCCACTTGTCAAAATGTATCACGTGGCTAACTGTAGTAATTAATACAATTCCCGTATACGTACACCTATACAACAAAAGCTAACTATAACACGTGTTATTTTTAATACCAACTCATTTACGAAATCCGATTCGTTTTTATTACATGTAATAGCACTGTTTACACCTGATTATAACACAGCAGCAGGTGTTATAGCGGGACAACACAAAGGTAGATAATTGACTTAAACCGCGAAATAAAAGTTTGTCTACCTGTACAGGTGAGACGGCATCGCTCTGTCACTAATGGCGTCTACACGATTTGTACAGGTAGAACTTGATCTTACTGCCAGCCCTACTAACCCCCTTTCTGTCCGTGCTGGCTTGTGAAGCAAATGTTTAAACAACCCGTAGTACATCCAGAGCTCTGCCACCCCGACCCTCACCCTACATACCTCTCGTCACCAAAGCTGGCAATACCTGAGACCTGAAATCTCACAATCTGTCACTGTGTTCTGTCACCTTTGTCTGTGGTGGTGGTATCCTACTATACAGGTACATGGATATAACCACAAGAAATAATATACACCTTTCTTTAAGTGAATGGACTGGGTTGTGTGTATAATATTCTGTAATTATAGCAATATCTGACTTACCTCTGTTACTCTGGTCATAAAAGAAAGTTGAAAGATGGCGGATCAAGTCATTTCTACTCGATGTTTCTTCCGGGTGTCAACGAAGTCTACCGTATCGGGTTTTCCCACATCATACAACAAAACTATAAATATCTAGCTTCAGCCTCGAAAAAGCGACCACTTGCTCCAGATATTATATTGTTATATTGAAGGGAAGTCACCTTGTGAGATAAATATAACTTTTTAGATTTTATAATAATTCGACTTTCAATTGGTTCTAAGTATTGCTGTGCCAGACGAAAAGATTTTAAAGTTGTAAAAATAATCGAACTATTAATCACCTAGTATAAACAATGTTTAACACTGCGTTGAAAACTGCTCAGTGCTGCATACGGTTACAATAGCTAGAGAGTGTGTGTGTGAAGAGAATAAATAACCTATTATAATATTGCAGAAAATAGCATCAACCTGAAGTTGGAGGGTGGATTTAACACTATAACATCATGATCAATATTAATCTTGCACAAATGTAAATAAAGGAGATGATACAAAATAAATCAAAATACAAGGACATAAATATATATATTATGTCAACTCAGTATCTATTAATTTCGTGACTACAATTTAAATTCTTATACTGTAGGTTTAATTGATTGTAAAGATATTTTAATTTCCATTTTACTAAATATGTTTTCTTATGGCATTTTCTTTTCACAGCAAATGTGTCTTTGATTTCACAGCAGGCGCAGAAGCTTTTGTTCTGGTGTGAGGTTGCTGTGTGAGTTCTTTTAAACATGAAAAAAAATCATCTTTCTTATTATGAGAATTTAATTGCTCATTTTTTAACTAATTACGTAGCACAATCCTCCAATATACTGTACAATCTCTATTCCTCATCAGCCACCTCGGCTTAAATCAGTTGCATACTGGTTATTAGCCAAGCTGTAGTTTTCCTTTTATCATCATTTCAAATACCATTAAGCAGATCCATATTTGATGCGGAGATGGGATATGCCTTTCAATATCTTTACATTCAATTTAAAATTGCTTGTGAAAATTTCAATATGCTTTTTCTTTTGCAGCAGTTTTCAACCTGCTCTTTCTTCACTATACACAGGCTAAGAAACTGTAGATCATGAAAGTAGTGCAGATCCTGAAAATGTATAGATATACAATGTTATCTCATTTGAATAATTTTAAGAACAGTTTATTGGTGCCTCATTATTGATATATGAAAGTGTATTTAAAAACAAAAATACAGTTGAACTTAAAATAACTGAATGTAGGATCAATCTCTTTCACATCATAATCATTTGTCTAGAGGAAAACGCACTAATAATATAAAGAAGAAAAAAATTGCTTCTACATACACTCAGTATTTGCTTCAAATTGCTGGTATTTTTAATACATTGTCAATAATGTACTCAAAACAGTGCAAAACTTTCCAGCTTGTATACTTACCACCAACATTAGGGATTATTTCCTATACATTGTCTTAAATGTTGTCATCTGACATCAAGTCCCACAAGACTCTTCCAAGACCTCCAGGCAGACCTGATCTTGCCAATTATGATTTAGCAAACATTGTCTACAAATTTAAGTAAAAAAGCAAAACAGATAATGAAAGAAAATGGCTAGTTTTCTAACTCTATATATTTTTATCCAGGTAGAAACTAAACTAAACAGTCACTAAACGATTTGCCATCTTGTGCATATTTATTTCACAGGAACTAGACACATATTTATTTATCAGGGCTGTGTTATTCGCAGAAAAAAGATCTAGGTACCTGTCACGACGCCGCCGGTGCCTATAGTTTCTCGCTCTCTCCAACTCACCAGCGGGTCGGACAATTGCGCGTTCTTTCGTTCCAGTTGAAGAATGACTCGCCTGTACGAGTCTGTCTGTTTATTGAACAAAATTACCAACCAAAAAAAAAAAGATCCTAACTATAAAAACAAAACGGTCTCTAACACAATGGTTTTTCTTTCAATTTCCGCACCCACGAAGTACAACGAACACCTCACACGCTATAAACTCATTGTCTTGGCACATACGTTCACGTCTCCTTTTCCGCTCTCTACTTTCTTCTTCTTCCACTCGCTATCGTTCTTCCTCTTCTATCTACTCTCTAACGTCCTTCTTCTTCTAAAAATGTCCTCTCACTTCCTTCTGCTTCCATATCCCTTCTCAACGATCCTCTCGCTTACCTCACTATTTCTTTTGACGTCACTATACGTCATTTTTCACGTTCCATTTAGAGAACGTCCATCATTCGCACGCTTTCATCTACACACGCGCCCAGTCCTAGCACTCTGACTAGATCCGTGACATTTCTCCCCCCTTCCATTGAAAAAAAAATTTTCCTAATTTTCTTTTTCATTGTCCGTAAAGCTAGGTTACATGACAAACACTATACTAATCCCAAAGTTAATGTTCGTAGTCACTTTTTTCTGATTTTACATTAAATAACAATATCCTTTTTCTCATGACGCGTCCCTTTTGAAAATCAACAGTCATAGAAGGCTTGTATTCTATCCTTATAGAGTCATGTAAAGATTAGTTTGATAGTTCTCTTTTTTTCTGTTCTTGAATACTCTCACATTCTTCGTCTTTCTTGTCCTTGTCCTCCGGATCAATACTAGCAGCAGTTATCCTAATTCTTTGAAAGTATGTCCCATAATAGTCGTCTGAAAATGGTCGTCTCTTCTTGGCTTTTCCCAGATCTGTCTGAGTTCTTTGAAGGTCTGATGAACCTCAAACTCTTTGGTCACGATGCCAGCGTCTGTCATCTTTCCTCTACTTCACTCGACATCTGATGTCTCGAGTCCAGATACACTTTTGTAGTCTTTCTCTTGTCTTCGGAGATTTGTTCGGGTTCTCGTTTTAGTCTTGTCAATCGTTCCACCGCCCTGTTAGTCTCACCATTGGCCGATATCTCCTTGTCCAGATATTTCTCTTTTGTTACAGTGTTCTCAAATTCTTTCTTTATGCTTTCTTCACGCTCCTTGAAGAATTTGATTTCTTCCAAGGCTTTCTGTAGGTCATTAGACTGTTTCTTATGACCTAATTCAAGTTCACGAACCTTTTCTGCAAAATCACCAACTGTCACCCACTGTTGTTTACACAATTCATCTCTTTCTTTTCGCCAAACCTCTGTCTCATCTTTAAGCCCAATAATTTCTTTGTCCCGGTCTCTGAGTTCTCTCTGCAGTCTGCATTCATCACGTTCAGTATTTTCTTTAAAGTTCTGTAAACATTGTCGCAACTCTCTGATTTCATCACACATGTCGTTGATTTTACCGTTCAGTGTTTCATGAACCTCTTGAGGAGTCGATTCTCTCGGTATTGTCGGCTGTTGTGTTTGTGACACATTTTGAGCCTTGGTCCTCTCAGATTCTACATCACAACGAGTAGCTTCTCTTCTAACATTTCCAATGATTAGGTCAATAATGGGGCTTTTGATCACGCAACACGTGAGGGGCCAGTATAGAATGGAGTTCTAACTTGACTCTCGCCAACGGGAAATCTCTCGCCGTCCGCCAAATGTTATGCATGTCTGGCGTTTATTTAAATACTCATGTGGGGCCACCAAACTTGCCGAATGCCTGAGATTGTTGCTCCTGTATCTCGCAAAACTTGGACGGACTTCCCTTTCACTTCTCCTTGGAAAAGATGTAGTTTTCCCACTTCGTTAGGGATCGAGGAGGAACATAAGACGGCAATGTTGGCGGTTGCTTCCTCCGTGTCCACTGCTGCGGCGGTATTGTGTTCGCGACGCAGTGTATTAGCACACTCACGGGCTAGATGGCCATACCACACGACAAGCATAACACTGGATGCTTTCAGACGTAGGAGGGGAACGGGGTTGGAATTGTCTAGGTTGATTGTTTCGTTGGTATACGGAAGGGTGTGAGGGAGGTATCGGGGCAGTAGGACGACTTAGTGTTAGGGCGAGATATGGTTTGGGTGTTAGGCATTCTAGGAGGTATGATTGAGGAAGGTTGGGTTTACCTGGCTGATGATACGTAGCGTTAGCAGCTACGGCGTTTTCAGGTCGCCGAGCCAAGATCTTGTTTGGGTGGGCTTGTCTATACTTTTCAGCACAGTCTATCATTTCTTCAACGGAGCTAGAGCTCTTTCTCTCAGAAAAACCGCCAGGTCTCTTGAAACGCTTTGAATTAACTGCTCACGCAAAAGAAGATCTCGTAATCCGTTGTATGACTTTTCGACATTAGATAGTTCCACCCATCGTCAGCTATACTTATTAATCTTGTCGAGAAGGATATCATAGACTCCCATTTGGGGTCGAATGCTTCTTAGTCGTTCACGATAGCCTTCCTCTGTGCACTGGAATTTAGTTAATAGTTCTCTTTTAGTTTTTCGTATTCAACAGATCCCTGAATACAAAGAGCATGGTAAAGTTTAAGAGATTCTCCCTGAAGAATGGCTGAAAGGTGGAGAGGCCATAGATCCTTTGGCCATCGGAGGCGTTAGCGTGTGATTCGAATCGATATAAAAATGAGTCTATGTCGTCGAGTTCTTCTTAAAAAGTGGAAGTTTTGGGTTAGTCCTTGAAATTTCGACCTCCACGGCCGGGTTCACTGTCGTTGTGAATTATCCTTTTCGCTGTTTTCCAACCGTAGCTTTCTAATTCAAATTCTCTTCTTTCTCTTTCGTTCTCTCTTCTCTCTCTGCTTTCTGTAGTCTCTCTTCTCTCTCTGCTTTCTGTAGTCTCTCTTACTTCTCTCTCTCTTTCTCTTTCTCTGCTTCTCTCTTTCTTAGTCTCTCTTCTCTGCTCTTTCTCTAGTCTCTCTTCTCTCTCTGCTTTCTCTTTCTCTAGTCTCTCTTCTCTCTCTGCTTTCTCTTTCTCTAGTCTCTCTTCTCTCTGCTTTCTCTTTCTCTGCTGCTCGTGCTAAGCGTCGTTCATGTCTCTCTATGCACTGTAATATATATTTTGTCAAAGCCTCACCTTCTAGTCCTATTGTTTTTCCTTCCTCCTTATAGGTTGCAACATCTATCACAATTTCTTCTTGAGCAGCCATTTTCCTTCTATTCTGCAAATCTCTATAAAACAAATCTGACGACTTCTTCACGACGCAGACAGACTCGCAAAAGGCGAGTCACGTCGGGGGTCACCAAATTGTCACGACACCGCCGGTGACTATTGTTTTTCGCTCTCTCCAACTCACCAGCGGGTCGGACAATTGCGCGTTCTTTCGTTCCAATTGAAGAATGACTCGCCTGTACGAGTCTGTCTGTTTATTGATCAAAATTACCAACCAAAAAAAAAAAAAGATCCTAACTATAAAAGCAAAACGGTCTCTAACACCACAGTTTTTCCTTCAATCTCCACTTCTACAAAGTACAACGAACACCTCACACGCTATAAACTCACTGTCTTGGCACATACGTTCACGACTCCCTTTCCGCTCTCTACTTTCTTCTTCTTCCACTCGCTATCGTTCTTCCTCTTCTATCTACTCTCTAACGTCCTCTTCTTCTCTCTATTCTCCAGCGTCCTTCTTCTTCTAAAAATGTCCTCTCACGTCCTTCTGCTTCCATATCCCTTCTCAACGTCCCTCTCGCTTACCTCACTATTTCTTTTGACGTCACTATACGTCATTTGTCACGTTCTATTTAGAGAACGTCCATCATTCGCACGCTTTCATCTACACACGCGCCCAGTCCTAGCACTCTGACTAGATCCATGACAAACACAATGAACTTGAACTTTGTCAGTCTTGGGAAAGATTTTTGTGATGTCAAAGAAGCTTTAACAAACAGGAGAAAGCACGTTGTACTCTTTGCTTCTTTTGTTCTCTACCCGGCATGATGTTTATGCCCCTCCATGCTTTCTTTGCGTTTTCCTTGCTGTCCTTTTCCTTCCTTGTTTCTGTGTTCCACCCTAGACGTACTTGCCTTTGCCCTGAACTTGTCTTTTTCTTTCATGTTCTGTTTATCTCCCTTCATAAAAGCTATTTCTCTTCATTGAGACAGTCTTTCAGCTCTTCACTAGTCATAGTTTGTTGTTCAGGTAGCTGCAGGTCTGCTTGGTAGGGATGACAGACTCTTTACAGAAGGTGATGTAAGAGGTGTTCATGTCTGCCAGACAGTCCAGGTTGGTTCCACAGAGCAAGAAAACCAAATCCCAATGGGTGGCATCGAAGTGACCTCTACTTGACTCAGCTGCTGTAAACGTCCAGGTCCTATACACCGTGTAGTTGACGGTTCACGTTGAAGAAGCTGAGTGAATGTGGGTAGCAGGTGAACAATGATGTGGTCTGATCTGCCAAGCAGCGGGCGGCACTTAAAAGGAAAAACTTCCAGCACAGTACCACAGCACCTGTCAAGTAATGTACTCACTCATCTCGCGCTTACAAAAGAGAAGTACGTGGGGGTATGGAATGGACGCGTGATAGATAGAATGACACAATTAACAAATGCAATAGAAATGCGACAGACAGTAAAGAGTTTTTCCTAGTTGTTCACAAGATAACGTTACAAGTCCTAAAAGCCTTTTTTTAATGATCTTATCCTCGGCAGAAAATATGAGGTAACAAGCGATTTTAAAGAAAAGAGTCAATGACTTCATCACGACCCATGCTGTTTTCCATACAACAAAACACTTACACACCAAAAATAATAAACTTTTTTTGATATCATATCATACCTGGCTACCAGTGTCTTGTACACGTCACGTGTCATGTGACTGTCAGGTCCAGCCCCAGCCACACGTCGCTGCCACCAGTGTCCGAGTTCCCTCAGCACGTGACTACTGACGTCACAAGGTGTCTTGGGGTCAGACAACTGATCACAGCACAGACACACACCTGGGATGTCGGCGGGGTCTGTTGTTCCCAGACACAGACACAGGTCCTGTAATACAACCGCGTGATCAAAAGAGCGTAGTCTTTGACAGTTCTGGTGTTTAAACTAAGCAGCTTTTTGAAAATTATAGTATTACCATGGCGGCTTGTAAGTGTGCATGTGTATGAGTAGCTGTGAGCACGATTTAAGGCTGGACGTGTAACGGAACACAGTGTTCACCGAAGCCCAGGATTATGTGTGAACTTGACTGCTACAATCTCGTATAAGCCAGCGTGGCCGAAGGACATTGTGTCGAAACTGAGAGTGAAAGATACCGAGAATGAGAGAAAATCCCTGCATCAGCAAGGTACTGGTTGCAATAACTTAATTTTGTAACAGTTTTCCAGAGAAATAATTTGATATTCTTTGCGGATACTTTTAAAATCATTAAATCATCAAATTACAAAATTACATTTTACAGGGTTCAATTTGGACATCAATTAAGAAGTAAGCGGTTAAATAAAGCGGTTTCACCCTGTCAGTGAACACGGACAAGCAAAAGAGACCGTATGCTCCTCCCTCACTAACCCTTTTTTGCTTTTTGCTGAAGATTACCACAGGAAGTTAAAGTGTTGTCCCCATAGCCGAGGTGCCTGTCTAAACAGCACCTGCTCCCTTGCATGACAAGAGAGATAATTGTAAAAGTATGTGAGAGAGAGAGATGTGGCCATAGAAGATTACTCCACAAACTCATTCGGGAAACTTCTGAACGTAAGTCGCTTACGAGTAAATAAAAAACTGTATTTGATTGGTCTGTAAAAAAGTGAAATGTAAACAATATTTTAATTTCATGATGTGAAACAGTTTTTACTTGAGCTATTTGGGTGTCGCCGGAGATGGCCTGTTGAAGTTGACGAGCCGTGAGGTTGGGGAAAGCGATGGTCTTAGTGATGCGCAGACCGGGAGCGATGTCGGACACCAGGTGAGACAACATGGCCTCCGCCTTGTCCAGCTGTGACACGGCGTCTCTCAGCTTCTTTCTGATCTTGACAATATCCTCCTGTGACATTTTAAGGTCGTTTGTCATGTCACCGAACGACATCACATTGCAGACGACAAGACCGTAATGTCGGTGAATAAGAAGCACATCGAAGTTTCCTTGTTTCCAGTTCTGTGGCAAGTCAGGAGGCAGGCTGGAGGCTCGGGGTAACTGGGAAGCCGCCATAGTAAAACCAGGTTCAGTCAGATATTGTCCGAAGCGGAGTCGTGTGATTCCAACTAACACTTCTCCTGTCTCTTCTGACCAGTTCTGAAGACAGAAGAGAACTCGCCTCATGGCCGCATCATATCTCAAGTCACTGTCCTGAACAGCAGCAGATGGAGAAGTGAAAGCCGCAGCAGTCCTTTCACGTCGAAGCTTTTCTTTAAGAAAATTCAACCTTACTGTGTCTTCTAGTGCTGGCAATTTTACCTGAAAATCCTGACCAGCAACTGTCTGTTGTGATGGTAGTACCTGTACATCCTGACCAGCAACTGTCTCTGTGGTCATCGGCACGCGGTTGAAGTAGACAGGAGGCAGGAAGTAGGCGCGAGACTCGAGGTCAGGGTACGCGGCCTCAACCCACTGGAGC
The DNA here is from genome assembly GCF_003073045.1 of Pomacea canaliculata. Taxonomy (NCBI): domain Eukaryota; kingdom Metazoa; phylum Mollusca; class Gastropoda; order Architaenioglossa; family Ampullariidae; genus Pomacea; species Pomacea canaliculata. Next base: position 726,996 of record NC_037603.1, on the reverse strand, counting down.
CAGAATGTCTGAACTTCTTCTGCGAGTGTTGCCTGTACAAAGAGGACCTCAGTTTGTCTGACTGCAGTAACTTGCTTCTATTTTACTTTTGCATCTTGTTACTTAGTTGCAAATAGCAAAAAAATGTTGTTTTTAAATTTGTAAGCGTTTTGAAGATGGTGTTACTTTTTTCTGGAAACTCGTGTTCACTGAAGAATAATCTTTGACAAATTTTCTTAGTTTTTGCGTTATTTTCGCTGTTGACCACTTGCATTGTTATTTATTGTATTTATTGTTATGCACTGCAACAGCTCGTCATTAGTTGTTATTTTTGATTATCAGTTGTTATCATTCATTGTTACTGCTAGTCACTCTTGCTGCCTGCTGTTGATTGCAGCCTCTACTGTTTAGTGTTGATAGCTGTTTGTAACTCTCTGATTATACTGTAGTCACTACTGCACTAACCTGACTACCAGTCATCTGCCTGATGAGCCTGACGACCGCCTCGATCTCTGATGGGACACCACGAATGATGACAATCTTCATACCTGGTACAGGTGACGGGTTGGGGTCAAAGTGTACATCAGCGCCTGTCTTCTTCTTGACCTCCTCCAGTGGACGCGCATTCACTGTAAACAAGATTATTTGTCATCACTGTTCTGTCGGGACATCTTGACCTGTAACGGTTTACCTGTCAGTCACTGATTCTCTGACCACATTTAAGCCCAAACTCGAGACACAACTTTTGTAAACGACGATTTCACTGTGACCCTGTCCTGACCCTGCTGTATCAGTGTGTGTGAGAGAGAGTGAATGTTGTACAAGTGTGTGTGTGTTTGTTGTCATAGGGAAGATGTGTGCGTGGTTGTTGGTTATTATGTTTAGTAAATCTCTTCTGTAAGCACTCTGTGCATGTTGTTGCAAGAGTACGATTTATATGCTCAATTTAATTATGTCTTTTTATCTCAATAATTAGATGCTTCGTTATGATAATGAATTATCTCTGTTATCTCCACTCTCTAGAGTTTGCTGTTGAGGTGGTGAGAGGACGAACTGACTTACAAACGAGGAGAGGACTTATCGTCTCGTGCAAGACCTACTCACATCGTTAAAGACAGACACGTGTGACGGACCTTAAGCTCCGTGTTTATCCACGTACTGCCCTAGCGACCGTTACAAGTAAAGGGACGAATAAATAAAACTTTGCAATGAGCTCCACATGTCTACATTTTTTTATCTTCTAAATTTGTTTTGTGTCTCCTCGTCGTTTTCTTTTCTGCGTCCTTCTGTTGTTCCTTTAGGAATAACACAACCTAAAGATAGAATGTACCTGTATCCATAAGTAGCTCAGCCTGTTCATCGGTCACGGCGTGAAAGTGAACTTTGACCCGGCCACCGCCTCTAGAACGTTTTCGTCCACCTCCTTTCTGGGGCTTTACCTGTTGTCACGGACCATCCGCAGACATGCGCATTCTTTCCAAAAACCAATATAAGATCGCTTAAGGGTGGGCGTCCCTCCTTAGAGGCACCAATAATTATTAGAACCAAACAAGTTTACAAGAAGACAAAATATGCACAGTAATCCACAGTCAATAATAATAACACTCCATCACGTTCACACCATCAAAGTTACCAAGTCACTGCCGGAATCCACACGGCACCAATTTAAAGTCACAATAATAACACACCCTCAAAGTTTAACATGTCACTCAGCCGGAATCCACACGGCATCAAATGAAGAATTACCATAATAACACACCATCAAAGTTCAACATGTTAATAACCGTTTAGTCCCTGCAGCTCTCCAGTCCCCGGTTTCTTTTAGTCCACTTTAATCCTTTCTTCTACAGTTCAATAAATGATAAAAGAGTGTTTTTACCATACCGATAAGTTACTGTCAGGCGGGGTAGGGTAGAACAATATGCAGCTGGGATAAAACTAAGAGGGAAACCATCCCTCCTCCGGCGGTTAGTTTCAGCTGACCAGGCACCCTCCCTGGTGGTGGTCGGTACGTCCGCGTAAGGAAGCCCCCTCCTTACTCCGAGTCCACTGCTCCAGCTCGCCCACGTCGGTGTGCAGTTTCTTGGCCCCCAAGAATTTGCACGGCCTGTTGCTCTCACCACAGAGCTCCCACGGCGATGATAAGGACTAAAGAACACGATGTACATCCACAGTAGTACATCTGCACTAGTACATCCCCCGTAATACAGCCTCCGTATCACGTCCACAGAGATGGTACTTCCACAAAGTAGATCCCCCGTAATACATACATATTATTACGTCCACAGAGATAGTACAACCACAAAGTACTTCTCCCGTAATACATACACAGTATCACGTCCACAGAGATCGTCGAGTCGGTGAATTAAAACCACAAATCCACCAAATTATTATCAGCCGCACCCTGGCCACTTATGGTCGGGCTTAAATATAACCACCCCAGTCCCTCTAGACCAGGTGTCAGCACTCTCTGGCCCGCACGTGGTCTTCGCTGAATTGCGTCGCAAGCATTTTCTAAAAACAAACCGTCAACACCGGATGTCAACCTTCCCCCATCCCCTCTTGCCCCATCTACTACGCAGTTGTCCGTTACATTTCCTCCCCTCCTGAAAAAAAGAACGGAAAACTCAATTTAACAGTTTTTCTTTCTTTTACGTCTACGGAATAAATTGGTCCCCCTCCACCCGGGACAAATTTAGATATCGCCAGTATCGTCTACTACAGGAGTAGATATTTCCGCTTTACCTTTCCATCTAACCTGAGGGCATTCACGGGCAAAATGTCCAACTTTATTACAAGCAAAGCAAGTGAGGTCTCTCTTAATTCTTTGCCATACCTCGTCTCCTTGCTTTCTCGGTCCACTACTTCCATTGGGATAGGTTCTGTTAGGACTAGAATTACGAGAACTAGTCGGCCTATTAGGTAGCCTTGATTTGGGTGACTGAGGACGCCTATTCACCCCGGTGTTAACAACCCGATACGACTCGGCTCTCCTCGCCATACTTTTATTGGCATGCGCCTGCCTGTACTTCTCTGCACTTGCTATCATCTCGGCTGCGGACTTAAATTCACGTTCTTGCAGGAAGACAGCTAATTCCTTTGATACGCTCTGGAGAATCTGTTCTCGTAACATGAGGTCCAAAAGACCATCATACGTTTTGTCTGCCTCAGCTAAAGTTATCCAACGGTTTGCTAAACCGGACAACCTAGAGAAAAATGCCGCCATTGATTCCTGCGGTTCGGGTCGGATGGATCTAAATCGTTCCCGAAATCCCTCAGCGGTACACTGGTACTTTTGAAGTAGTTCCCGCTTGAGTTTTTCGTAATCAACTACCCCACTTGCACAAAGTGCATGATACAGGGTTAAAGCCTCACCCTGTAAAAGAGCTGACATAAGCAAAGGCCATCGCGGCTCCTCCCACCTAAGAGCAGTTGCATGCGCTTCAAACCTAAAGATGAAAGAGTCTATATCATCTTTATCCTCACGAAAGATTGGAAGTTTGGGTAGGTTACCACGCGGACCCCCCGTGGATTGAGCTACTTCCCCTTCTGTCCTGCTTTCTGCTTGTAGCCTAAGTCTTTCTAACTCAAACTCCCTTTCTCTCCCTCTTTCCCTTTCTTCTCTTTCCTCTCTTTCCTTCTGTTCCCTTTCTCTTTCTCTTTCTTTTTCCCTTTCTTCTCTTTCCTTTTGTTCCCTTTTCTCTTTACATCTATCAAAACGTTCTATACACTGTTGGACGTACTTTTCCAGGTCACTATCAGTATAGCCAAATTTCTGTCCCTGGGCTATAAAACTATCTACGTCCGGTAACTCCATGTTTTCTCAAGAAAAATTTACAGAAATGTACACTACAAAAACAATACAAAAATGGTCAAAATAATCACCAATAATAAGGATAACAAAAATAATATCTTTACAGTTTCACAACATAAGACTTATTGCAAACAATATTGTTATCACAAAATTAATTCCCAGTTAACATTACTGTCCAAAAATAGCAACTTAAAAGAACATAATGCTAAGTCCGAATATGAACAGTAGCATTCACATCAATTTACAACTTAAACGTGTCTAATTCAAAAAGGAACGCCCACACAACAAATAACACACAATTAAAGATTCTAGGCTACAGTTACTAGAGCTGGGAAAAATAGACACATTTAACAGCAAGACCAGTCCTACTGCCCTCTCTGTCGGCAGAACTATACACGCCGGCAGACCCGTGTAATCGGAGACGGGAACAAAACAAAGCACGAGATGCTGGTAAAAACTCTTTCAACACTTGTGTGTAAACTCGGCCTCGCCTCGTACAGCCTCACCCTAAAGCGATCACGTCGGGGTCACCAAATGTCACGGACCATCCGCAGACATGCGCATTCTTTCCAAAAACCAATATAAGATCGCTTAAGGGTGGGCGTCCCTCCTTAGAGGCACCAATAATTATTAGAACCAAACACAAGTTTACAAGTAGACAAAATATGCACAGTAATCCACAGTCAATAATAATAACACTTCCTCACGTTCACACCATCAAAGTTTACCAAGTCACTGCCGGAATCCACATGGCAGCAAATGAAAAGTTACAATAATAACACACCATCAATGTTTATCAAGTCACTGCCGAAATCCACACGGCATCAAATGAAGAATTGCAATAATAACACACCATCAAAGTTCAACATGTTAATAACCGTTTAGTCCCTGCAGCTCTCCAGTCCCCGGTTTCTTAGTCCACTTAAATCCTTTCTTCTACAGTTCAATAAATGATAAAAGAGTGTTTTTACCATACCGATAAGTTACTGTCAGGCGGGGTAGAACAATATGCAGCTGGGATAAAACTAAGAGGGAAACCATCCCTCCTCCGGCGGTTAGTTTCAGCTGACCAGGCACCCTCCCTGGTGGTGGTCGGTACGTCCGCGTAAGGAAGGGCAGGGTAGCCCCCTCCTTACTCCGAGTCCACTGCTCCTGCTCGCCCACGTCGGTGTGCAGTTTCTTGGCCCCCAAGAATTTGCACGGCCTGTTGCTCTCACCACAGAGCTCCCACGGCGATGATAAGGACTAAAGAACACGATGTACATCCACAGTAGTACATCGGCACTAGTACATCCCCCGTAATACAGCCACAGTATCACGTCCACAGAGATGGTACTACCACAAAGTAGATCCCCCGTAATACATTCATATTATTACGTCCACAGAGATAGTACAACCACAAAGTACTTCTCCCGTAATACATACACAGTATCACGTCCGCAGAGATAATACTTCCACAAAGTAGATCCCCCGTAATACATTCATATTATTACGTCCACAGAGATAGTACAACCACAAAGTACTTCTCCCGTAATACAGCCACAGTATCACGTCCACAGAGATCGTCGAGTCGGTGAATTAAAACCACAAATCCACCAAATTATCATCAGCCGCCCCCTGTCCGCTTATGGTCGGGCTTAAATATACCCACCCCAGTCCCTCTAGACCAGGTGTCAGCACTGCCCGGCCCGCACGTGGTCTTCCCTGAATTGCGTCGCAAGCATTTTCTAAAAACAAACCGTCAACACCGGATGTCAACCTTCCCCCATCCCCTCTTGCCCCCTCTACTACGCAGTTGTCCGTTACAAACTCATATCATGGCAGTGTCCTGATCAGGGTCGCTCGCCGCAGGACACTGCTGTAGAACATTCATCTTCATCAGAATTATCCACGTTTAGTTTAGTTTTCATTTTCTTCTTCTTTAGACATCAAATGTGTTAACCGATGGTGAGCCCTCTTTGTCTTAAAAAAGGCAGAGGAGTGTAGTGTGGGCGTGGTGACATATACATGTTCCCGCACACCCTGCAAGCAGCCACTAAGCACTCCTCAATTACACTTACTTCCAAGACTCTGTAAAACTCTCCGGCACTGAGTCTGCGGGCATTATGTCCACGAAACCATCGCGATGGGTCAGTTCGTTGTTGGGGTTGTTGTCAAACGTTCCGCACAGACCTTTACCTTTGAGGTAGTCCGTGCCAGGAACAGATATCTCGAGATTAAGATGTCCACCAAAGATTGATGATGCCGTAACTTTAATCTCTGAACTGGACAGAAAATATATCTGTAAGCAAGAGAGAAAAATAATGTTTCAAACAGCAAATTTTATGAAACATAGCAGCGAATGTTTGATATCATGGACAACGCAGTCTCATACATATATATACATGACTGATTTAGTAAATGTGTTTAAAGATATAGTGGGATGCACAAGAAGACTCTAAAATTATGACGTCATATTTGTACAATTACATTTTATTAACATATAGTTCCAGCTCTTACATTGGCTGAAGCCTTCACAAATTGATGAACACCTATGTAAGGATTGTTAACTTCTTTTTATCTTCACAGTTTTTTTTTATTAGTGTGTACCTTAAAAATGGTGCCTTCTGTCCAAACTTTGGAGCTTTTTACATTTTTGAGTAACAGAAATTGAACCCCACTAAAACTTTAACGTCTAGCAAAGTCTATATTTAAATGGTGACCGGTGGTATAATTCATGTAATATTAAAATAGTTTATTTCCCTTATTTTTCCCCGTAGGGCTGTGACCTCCTTTTGTACATAGTGTATTTCGAGAAGTGAAGGGGAGAGTACCCACCCAGAGTTAGTTTAAAAATCTTCTATTGAAGTTTACCTGATCATATAAAAAGCCATCACTCAGTTGTCTTTAAAAACTTGAAGACCCGCAGAACACATATCTCATGCACATACTTATTTTGTCTTACTCAGATAATCATTACAGCTCCTTCTTACGCGTATACTCACGCAATCCTTGCTTGGATCTTTTCTTACTTCTGTATTTACTTCCTTTTTTGTTTGGTTTGGTTTCTCTATTCTCTAATGTACACGCATTCTACCGAAATAGTTCACTCATTCTCTTTTTTTTATGTACTACTTTTTTTTATTGGCACAAGGACGGAAACACATTTCATATTCTGGGCTTGTTTGGAACTAGCTTAAGTCTGGTTTTACTTCTCTACGTCTATTTGTTTTTATTTAAGTGCCTGTTGTTTAACACACAGCTAATCCTTGTATCTTCATCCTTGTGCTAGACGATTTCCATGGCTTACTGAATTTCGTCAACTGCAGGTTTTCTCCAACGTCGAAATCGTAAAGTTTCTTCTACTGAGAAAAAGCTAACAGAACTTGTTGCATCACCTTATAGTTATGGGGCTAACAATCGGACCATGGAGGTATATCAACGTCAGCGATCAGATATCGTCCTTGCTTTTCCTATTGTTATTGTTGTTGCTGTTGCTGCTGCTGCTGCTTGTGTTGCTGTTATTTTTGTTTTTGAAACATTTTCTCTTGCTGCTGATTTTGTTGTAGTTGTTGCTGCTATTGTTGTCTCTACTGCTATTTCTGCTGACGCTGCTGATCTATGTCTGGTCTAATGGTTCCCTCACGTTTGCATTGACACACAGAGCTCCAATAGCATCAGTCCAAGAATCTTATAGTCATCAAAAATTTACTTTTAAAAGAATGCCAGCTTGAAATGCCACTTTTATCTCTTAATATCTCATTAACATTTTATGATGCATTACAGATCAATTCTTACTCTATTCAAACACAGTAGGACTTAAATTATAATAATTATTGATAAACCATAAATAATAATTATTATAAGTACAAATTAGTGGGTAGAGAGAGAAATAATTCAAAAACACATTACTATTATCATCGATCCATCCGTAGCTTGAAGAATTCTCGTGCCTTCTCTCAAAGGCCTGGGCACGGTGATTTCTGGTGACCCAACGCTTTGGCCGTAGAAGCCATGATCGCAGCCATTGATCCTGATCAGATCGTCCTTCTCACGAACCGCAACTCCACAGATACAGGTTACCGCCCTGTCAGTACGCTCTCTGAAGCAAGGCCACGTCCGAATCTGAACCTAAGAAAATGTTGTGCAAACTAATCTTTATGTACGTCTGAGGGCGTGATGCAAGGGCCATGGTCAGGAACTGAGGACAAGGAGATGATGAAAGGTGTATGCAAGTTTATTGCAAGACAAAATGCATCCTACATAAACTAAACGTAAACTTTTAAAAACAAACCAGTCTGGCAGGCCTTTGGTACATAAAAGCAAGGAGAAACAACGGAAGAAAGGGCACCAACAACAACACGCCCTCACAAAAGAGCGCCATTCTCTCAACATCCAGACTTGTCCTTTCCTGAGTCTTTTCCCCCACATACCCCATGTTTTCATTCCCCAATAGTACGAAATAATCTCTCTCTTTAAATGTTATCATCCATAAAATACAATATACATTACCTCAAAGTCCCTTTGGATGTTTTCGTAAGCAGTATAGTCACCAACTCTATACAGGTGAAAAATCCTGGAACAAACTGACTTCATCAACTGAAAAGCAACTACTGACTATAAACAGTAAATTGGTTTCAATTTACAACGAGATAAAAGTAAGATTTTTACAAGTTCAGCGATACCACAAGACCTAATTATTTACAATTTTCCGGTTTCTGACCTCTTGTTCTCCAGTCCCGTAATCACCGGATCTGCTACTATACTGCACATCTTTGAGTCCCTTTGCTCGAGATTGACCTGCATAACGAATTGTAACCAGGAAGACAGAAGCAAGTAAGATTAATTGCAATAAGACAGCCAGAGAGATGAGATTCAAAAAGACAGAAAAATAGAAGTAATAATAATTAAGTCTCGAATAAAGTATGATTGGGAGCAAGACATAAGTATACAAACAGAGAATAAAAAAGTTGAGACTTGTCTTCCAAGGAAAGGTGAAGTACTTCTTAATGAGTAAATGTATTGAAGTTCCAAGCATACAATAGCTTATTCAATGTTTGGGAACCCATCTGGGCCATATCAACATCACCTACTGTTGGTTTACATGCATACTAACAGTATGTGGCTGTACAAGATCATCGCTTTAATTGTTTTTAAGGATTCAACTTAATAGTAAACAAGGTTCCTACACAAAACGTGAACCTTAGAGTCGTAGAGTAATTTATGATAAAGGAGTGGAATGTATCTATTACGTAGAGATGTATATTTAGGGTATATTAGCAAAACAAATGATGATGTCTTGAACACTTTGGTTATCACACTAGGTTCACTACTGGTTTGGTAACAGCGAGTGATTCTATGAAGCGGTAAACAGTTGCTTCTTAAAATACACAGGACACGTCTGTGTTTGTGTAAGAATACCTGGTTTATATATGTTGCTCTGATTAGGTCTGGATGGTAATCATAATAATCAGATATATACAATGTTTCGTGCCATTTTTAACGAAAACAATCATTGAATCGTTCTTTTACTGAGGTAATGAACTAGTGAAAATTGTCAACTGTCTGCAATTTCCTTACACGAAGCCATATTACATAGTGAATTTCTAACCTGGCAGGCCAAGATGAACCTGCCTGCCTTATCTTGTAAACACAAAATACTGTAACATTGTTGTGGGTACCTATGTTCAGATAACGTTAGTCATCTTCCCCAGTATTGGATAATTCTTATAACAAGTCAGAAATAAGAAGACACCTTCCACATTCACCCTTGTCCAATCATTCAAACTCTGTATGAGAAAACTATGTGAGTGAACTGCTATTTGTGTATACTGTCAACTTACTCCTCAACGGCTCAATGAACAAATGAAATGCCATTGTCAATGGCATTTCTTAGGTGGCGAAAGTACTGTAACAATCTTTAGAAAAGATCGACAGTTTTACAGAGATGTGACCGTATAAACGACTGTTAGTCGTCGTTTATTGAAATCCTCTTCAAAATGATAGATGATGTTTGTTCTAAAGGTGATACTGTAGTATTTTAATTGTACGCTGCTCACCTGTACCGAGTTGATCTTAAGACCCTGGTATATTTGTAGATACGGGTTAGCTTCTGTGACGACCAGACTTGGGAAGGAGAGCAACAAGGTTTTGGTGCCATCCTGTATCGTGGTCATCCTTGCCACGACTGAGACTGTTACTGTTGCTTCCTGGCGAGTGCTGCTCCAGCTCGATGTGCACAGTTTGTACTTGCAAGTGTTTGATAGCACCAGGCGGTCTTTGAAAGAATTTTTTCAAAATTACATTTACGTATTTAAGCGCGTGTGTGTTTAGCAAAAGTGTGTATCCAAGAGCATATTGCTTATGAGAAGGAGAGAGAGAAATAAAGTTGGATAGGAAGGAAATCCTATCTTCTGCTGCTCCTTCTTAAACTGTTATCTCGTTTATTGTGACAGTCACACCTATTGAAAACCGATTACAGCTTAAATCAAACAATCACCGACAAACATCTGCAGCAAAAAAAAAACAAAAAACAAAAGAAAAAAAATTGGAAAGTTGGAAAGTGCGCTGTCTCGCTTAGTTCCAACAGCTGAATCTTTGATTGGAAAAGAAAAATTGGCAGATAAGAATTGATAAGCACAGCTAATTAAACATTGACACGAAACTCATAAAGTATGATAACATTCATCTATGACTTACTATATTGTGCATACCAGTCAAATCAAATAAAAACTCCAATTTTTGCGATGTAAACTTACTTCCAAACGGCCCATCAACTGAAATATCAATCAAAAGACAGCACAAATAATCTGGTGTTGATGGAGAGTCGCATACGATAGGAAGAGTAGACTTGATCGTCAAGTCTTTTCTGTCTTCTTCGGCGCGTATAGTAATGGATGAAGGTTCTGCCTGTAAATAGAACCAATGTAAGGACAGCAACTACAACTACTACATGTGAACCAAAAAATAAAACGAATTTATTCGCCAGAAAGAAAATTGCTGCATTTGTTTGTATGGAAGCTTGATCAAGTTTGCCAGCAACCAGCTGCTTTTACAGAATACATTTTCAGTCTTAGAACATCTTTGACACTCACTCGAATTCCAGCCCAATAGGTTGTCGTGCTCTGCAGCCACGGTCCTCTTATGTCAGCAGTTCGATTGAAGAATCCACGCACCTTGCAACCAATCTGCAAAATTGTTCCATGCAGAATACAGTAAATAAAAGCTATACACTTCTGTGTTCCACCATATAGCACTAACACACCTTACCTTCGACTTCGATTGATACAGAGAGGACGATATCAACGTGGGTGTTAATTTTCGTGATCACTTGTTATTATTACATTCTAGATGGCGAACTGATCAGGACCTTGTACTAAGTCATTTTGGATCATATTGAATGCAGTGTTTATTTTTCTTCTTGTATTCTGAAAATAGTTATTTATACATGTGGGATTCATGTCCATAAGAATGGGAGTTTGATTTTTTCGAATGGGTGATCCAGGAATCAAACATCGAATTTTATGATGTATCTAAATGACTCAAAAATCTTTTCAGACACATCTTTTCCTGTGCTATTACAATTAAATAATATTCAGGCTACATTTAAGTAAAAACAGGACTTTTTACTACTACTACTTCTGCTGCTACTACTGCTAAAGAAATATAACTTTTTCTTGTGTTGTGGTCATGAGATGTAGACCTTAACTAGAAGGCCTTTGCTCTGATTAAGTTAAAAGATCCAATAAGTTATCAAACCCTCACGTTTTTATTTAGGAGGCCTGTCAGTTTGGCGCCCTCCAGTCTAGCAGACCTGACGGTGAACGGAACAATTTCTGGCGGCACTTTAGGGTCCTCCAGGCCATTAAACAGCCAGACGAACTCAAAGACTTGATCCGTGTCGTTGCCGCTAAAGGTCAGGTCACAGGTGAAGTAGAAGGTGTTTCGCTCTATCACAGGTCCACGAAGGCTTGGAGGGTCAGTCAGCTGTGGGTAGGTGTCTGCCGATACAGAAAGGAGGAAAAAACAACAGACCAGATAAATTTAAACAAACGTCTAGACCAAGAATGGTTTTACTAAGCATCTTGTGAAACTAGCCTTTACAGGTTTAGCTGAGTTCTCAGAGAAAATCGCTGGATATAGACTAAGAGCATAGAGTATCATAAAAACATGTATTTTAGGGCAAAGAGGCACGATAAATATTACACTATTTGTTCTCTTAATCATATCTGGTTGTGTCAAGAAATCAGAAATAGACCAAAGGGCTATATATCTTAGCGTCTGCACGCACTGACTTTGAAGAGGAAAGCAAAACAATCCTCGGTTTTTAAAAAAAGCGAACACACATTCGAATATATACAAATACAGAGCTGGTAATTATTTATCTACCAAATAGAAAATTATAGGAGTTTATCTTAGACGTTTCAAAAAATTATTGTTTTGAAAAAAATTTCTTCCGATCATAAAGAAAAAAGGTTGAACTGGTGTTGACCTTTAAGACATTTCTTACCAGTTCCAGAGAGCGGGATGTCCCATGAAGTCCCACTAAACCCTCTCAGAATCGTGTAATCTGTGCAGTTATCATGCTAAAATCAAAAAGAAACTTTTTAGGTACACAACACTAGGGTCATTGACCTTAATGGCAAAGAGTAGTGTCTACAAATTATATTCACGCACAAATAGTGAAAGAAAGTGTTTTCTAAAACATCCTTCCGTACATCAAAACACCGGTATAGGACCTTTAACTGACCATACAGCCGTAACTTTCTACGCTTAAAGTGGTAATAATAACGATTTTAATTGTATGTTTACTTTGACAATTTAACAAAGTAATGTTATTCAATGAAACTGTGTTAAAACCGTCTAGTTTTGTGGTTTTTGTGGGAAAGAAATAACTAACATTTGTTGAGTTTTGAAAGTTTATGAGCAATATCGTTAGCTTGTCTTCATTATTTTAAAAACGTATCTTTGAACATCTGTAAAATATTGCAAAATATTTGTGCTAAGCAATTTAACACATGACCTAAAGACTTTACATGTATTTTTCTTCTCTTCCCCTTGAAAGAGCACAATTTATTATGTCTCCTTTATTTTGCAATCAGAGAAAAATCACTTAAAAAGCAAAAAACTGGAAAGTGGAAAGTACGAACAACTATACAATCTCCATCAGTCCTTCGGTAGTTACAATTCACAGTGAAGTCATCCTCACTGCACCAACAATAGTCAGGAGCGTATGAATCTCCTAGAGACTGAGGCAAACTCTGGAAAAGGCTTGACCTGTCATCGTTCCTGAAAGTGTATTGTGAAATATAGAATGCTAGAAACATACAATGTGTATGCACCTCTTCAGTACTAAAAAGTATGAAAATTTAAGGTATAAATGAGTACTCTTCAAGAAGGGGTACATGCGTTATTTAAATCGTCAAAACGTATGTTTTAATTCCCCCATGACCTTATCTTTAAAACAAATCTGGGAATATGTAGGAAGATATTCTCGTTTTGATACAAAAACCAACCGATCAACAACAATTCATACTTCCAGGATTCCGTGAAACTTTCCGGAACCCCATCGCTAGGCATCTTGTCCACGAAACCAGACCGATGGGTCAGTTCGTTGGTTGGGTTGTTGTCAAACGTTCCGCATAAACCTCTGCCATCCATGTAGTCTGTGCCAGGAACAGATATATTTAGACTAAGATGGCCGCTTGATGTGTTGATGGTAATCTGGGAGCTAGAAGGAAAATATAGCTGGAAGTAAAAAAAAACTATAATGAGAAATTGTCAAACGTTAGAAAGCAGAAAAGACACTTGAAGTTTAATTTGATTTAGACCGTTTCCTAAAAATTCATATTGGTTTTCATAACCATTGAAACAATTTTTAGTCTGTTAATAAAATATGATGCGTAAATATTTCTAAGTTGTCTCTGTTTAGAGCATAGTGTACTTTAAGTAGTGTAATGTATATTGTAATAGTGTGGAATAAGCAGCAAATTTGTTATTGCCTTTTGTTTCGAATAGAAATGACATATGTATGCATATATCCTTTACTCTCGTTCTTTCCAACACATGCACGCATAAAAATGTACACACAGAAAGAAACATATTTTTAATGTAAAAAAAAATTTACCGAGATTTGAGATCCATCCCTAGCTTGCGTAATTCTCGTGCCTTCTCTCAAACGCCTGGGCACGGTGATTTCTGGTGATCCAACGCTTGGGCCGTAGAAGAAATGATTGCAGCCATTGATCCTGATCAGATCGTCCTTCTCACGAACCGCAACTCCACAGACACAGGTTACCGCCCTGTCAGCACGCTCTCTGTAGCAAGGCCACGTCTGAATCTGAACCTAAGAAAGTTCATAATCATTGCACGTGCACCTTAAGCGTTATTTTGATTAAATAGTTTTATTTAATTCACTCTGTCTGGTTGGAATTTTGTAATCAACTTTTCACCCACCTCTCATTTTCCTGAAATCGTCAAAAATCACCAGTTATTTATTTTCGGTGACACCGCAATATTAAATCCTTCTCAGCAGTCCACAAATAATAAAAAAATTTGTTTTTAATAATTTTTTTCTTTTTCAGAAAACTAAACTTTCAATAAGAAATCTAAGTGTCAGAACTGATTCCACTTTCGCATGCAATAGTTAGTTACGTTAAATGATTGCATCTTAAAGCGAAATATTCAATAACAAGATTTAAAAAACACAATTTTTTACAATATTAATAACTTATCAGTGTGTGGGATGGGCACTCATGTATTTATAAAATATTTTCAAGAGTGCCTCTCACACGTTTCTATTTTAAGTTATTTAAATTAAAGAAAATCCTGAGACATAAGAAAAATATTACTTTACCTTTTAAGTTTAATAATAATAATAACAATAACAATAATTATAATTATAATAATTAAATGATAGAACTAATGTCAAATTGATAAATATTTCTAAGATAAAGGAATAATAACCTTTCACGGAACAAAACTTTTATACGATGCATAATATTCCAATATTTTATTCAACATTTGTCTACTGACTTTGAAATATTAATTAGTTGTAAATAACTCTGTTTTTTTTTTTAAAGATGTTTACTGAATAAATTCTCTAACTGATGCCTCATGGCTTTCTTTGACCTTACAACTCGGCCTTAGCGACAAGATTTAGCAGTCATCTTAGCGGGCTTCTTTATGTGCATCCGGTTACTGGCCACCATTGTAGTGAGACAAAGAACCATAATGGTCTTGTTAGAACCGTTCATGTAGTTTCAGTTCCTTATATATCAAGAGATCAAAACTTTATGTTGTACGTTTCGTAATCCCATACTGATAGAAGAAACATAGTCGGATAAATTTGGGCTAAAATGCACACTTGCGTGCATAGTATTGGGGTAAATAAAATTTAGATTGCATACAATAGAATACATGAAAAGTATGTTAGATATAGCAGAATATAATACCAATTTTTAGCAAATATCAGAATACATTAAAAATTATCATGATGCATCCTAGACTAAACAAATTATTGCTAGTAAATGACATACTCTGCTACATTCAGAACTTGGTAGAAAGTGTGGTCTATGACCTTTTACCTCAAAATGTCTCCCGATATTTTCATAAGCTGTATAGTCACCAGGTTTATAAAAACTGAATAATCTGTAACAAATCAAGGGTGAGGGTTGCCTTTTATTGTTTTCTCGTTTTAAGCTATTAACGCTCAATCTATATACAAATGTTGTCAGAAGAAAACGCTAACAGAATCTTTTAAAACATAAATGTAAACATTTTATATTTAACTAAGAAAAAAAGCGTTAAGGTCTAGCAGCTGAGCAACTTTAAGCTTACTGGATACTATAAGTGGTCCACTGAATCTAGGGCAAAGTAAGTAACACAGGTAATACCTTCTGCTTCATAGTCTGTCACACTAACATAGCACAAAACCACCATAATCTACTGGCAAGTAAAGTTATTCTTACCTTTTGTCTTCCAGTCCTGTAATGTGCTGTTCTGAGATGCTGCACAGCTTTGAATTCCTTGTTTCAGTTCTTACCTGCGTACAAAGAAAACAAAATTGTGTACATGAAGAGATGAATGCAAATACAGGTCGGTGGAGACAGAAGCAGGAAACCTCACGAAAAAAACAACCACAGAAGATGTGATAGCAAATTATTCATTCCAGCAAACACACCTGTGAACTTACCAATGTAAAAATCACCTCCGACAGATTTAAACATGAGATACTTTAATGCCAGCTTATGGCTCCAATTGTTAAATTTCTGTAAAATGTTGAATGATAGTTGTTTATTTATCTATCTAAATAAATATACACACATATTGTGTCACATCTCTTTTGAAATCCTATTGAAATAAGACTGCATTGACACAAACCAAATGAACAATTTTATATGCATAAAACTGAACAGGTGCGTGCAGGCAGAAATTTGTACATTAAGAGTATACATAAACTACCTTAACTTCAACGATGTGCCTACAGGACATGTATGTCCTGACTAGGACTGCTTGGTTGTGCTTTTGTGTGACAATAAGGTTTGGTTTTCATTTATTTTTATTATATATATAGGTTATGTGGGAGAATGATTTCAAAATATTTAGTGATGCTTTTTATCAAACAGATTGTCCTTGCGTTGATAGTTTGCTGCCCTCTGTGGTCTTGTGCAAGTCACTTACGTGTACCGACGGGATCTTAAGACCTTGGAATATTTGTTGATATGGCGAAGGTTCTGCGACACGAAGACTCGCGAAGGAGACCAGCAAGTCCTTGTTGCCATCTTGCATCGCGGTCTTGGGGACTATGACTGGGAATGTGACTGATACTTCCTGAAGTGTAGTGTTCCAGGCTGACATGCATATTAAGTACCTGCAACTCCATACTATTGGGTATGGGGCTGCAAATCAGGATAAAATACAAATATATTGAGCGTATTAGACAATAGTTTTAAAGGTACACTGTAGTGAAATTTTGACCACTGTTTAATCGATCAAACGCTTTCACAATATTTGTGAGTATTAAATAAGCAGGTATGCCCTTTTGAACTCATGACAACACCTTAAATACATAAACTGTTTCTTATTTAGAGAGTGGATGCTTGACTTGGGTTCTTTATTATTTGTCTGATCAGCAGATGAGCTATTGGTTTGTTAAGATTTATTGTTTTAGTAGATGAATGATTGTAGATACTTTTAAGCTTTTTATTAATAAGACGAGTTCTGTGGGTGACAATTTTCGCAAGAATCGATAAAGTACTGTCATTGCCATGTTTATCTAAGTGGCCAGATGGCATTTCATGCGCTTAAATGAGACTAGCGTTAATTCTGCCATGCTTACTGAGACTTACCTGTATCAGGACCACCTTCTGAAATAGAAATTCGAAGACAACAAAATTCATCTGCGCCAAATCTTGAGTCGCACAGGACAGGAACTGTTGACTTAACCATGACGTTTTTTCTGTCCTCGTTAGTCATTGTAGTAATCGATGATGGTTCTGTCTGTAAAATAAAGGCAAGATGATAAGAAAAGATATTACACAATGTGTTAGGGTGTGTGTGTGTGTGCGTGTGTGTGTGTGTGTGTGTGTGTGTGTATGCGTGTGCCAGTAGGTGGGAATTTGTGGATGCTCACTTGAATTCCGGCCCAGTAGGTTCTCGGACTCTCCAGCCAAAATCCTGCTTTTATGGTGGTTCGCTTGAAAAACCCGCGCACCTTGCAGCCAATCTGTCGAGACATCAAGCAATGAAAGCAACGTTCACAGGCAAAGTTTAGTCTGTCTGTCTGTCTGTCTGTCTGTCTGTCTGTCTGTCTGTCTGTCTGTCTGTCTGTCTGTCTGTCTGTCTGTCTGTCTGTCCATTAATAGATAGATAGTCCTCAGTTCAAGAATGCTTTTTAACACTCAAAGAAAACACTAAGTGCAAGCTCACGTTCTTGTTGAGGAGACCCGCCAGTTTAGCCCCATCCAGTCTCGCAGATCGCCCTGGCTCACTGACGACTTCTGGCGTCACTTTAGGGTCCTCCAGGCCATTAAACAGCCAGACGAACTCAAAGGCTTGATCCAGGTCGTTGCCGCTAAAGTTCAGGTCACAGGTGAAGTAGAAGGTGTTTCGCTCTATCACAGGTCCTCGTAATCTCGGAGGGTCAGTCAGCTGTGGATAGAACTCTGTAAATAGAGGAAAGATCAAAATAGGTGATAGTTCTTCTAGAACACTGTGACATGCAACATCATTATCATACATACACAAAAAATCTATCAACATATCCATAAAACAGAGAGAGAGAAAGAGAGAAAGAGAAACGTCAACGCACGACAATACATCACTTCACCTTTACAGCCAGGTGGAAAACCTGTGGGAGACCACGTCCCAGCGGGACATGGTGCGTCCTTCCCTGAAAAGTTCAACAAAAGATCTTAAGATATGACAGTTGCATCTCCTTCTACTGGTAACATTAAAACGGAGATAAACAGGAAATAAATAGGTGTCTGCTGTTTTCTATACCTGCACAGTACGCCATGGGGCAGGCTGGTACGGAGTACAGATAATAGACGAAAAATTTGCCACAGTTCTTGACCCTGATGTCCATTGTCTGCCCACAACACTCGATGTAGGAAGCGCCCCCATTTTGGAAATTGGCACATGCTTGCCTGGTTTGGATTCCGTCATTAGTGGAGGGGTGAGTACCTCTCATCCATATTGGAACAGTTGTTCCACACTAGAGACATTTAACATTTTCTTATGAAATGTGCCCTGGAAAATTCTCGAAAGATTATTTCAAGTAAAAAACTGTCAAAATAGTTGGATTCTGTTCCTAACAACAGAACATATCAATTAACATTTGCATGGATGTGTTTGTTGATATGTTTAAAAGCCATTCCACTCGGAGCACAATCACAACAATATAAGTATACTAGATGAGTTATTTGGGAACACAGGAATACTTTTACGTGAATTTTGCGTAAAAAAATGAAATTAAAATAAGGAACCAGATGCCAGGCTCATCCCTTCCCCTCATGGTGTCCCCTCCAGGATGTAAGACTTTATGTTTTAGGTTCTACGCCAGAAGGCAATTTACCGTCTAACTGTGAATGTGATTAAAAGACATAGGCACAGATATAGAGACATTGGCAAGGGTGTTAAATTTTAGAGAGTTGGGTACAAAGCCATATTTCAGCTCGGGTGCGAGAACCTATTTAAATATGGCTATATACCCAACTCTATAAAATTTCATTCACAATTCACTTGCATTCTCATTAACTCATATACACATAATTCTACAAAATAGACATACTAGAAAAGATTATAAGGTTGCACACCCACTTTCTCATCCCTGCTATACCTTTCACCTCCCTCCCACCACTACAACACCTATGTGATTGAGAGAGAGAGGGAGCAAGAAAGAAAGAAATTCATTAAATCGTGAACGTACATATGAAGCTTTAGGACATGTTTCTGGCATTTTACTGTCAGCGTCGACCATAAAGCGGTACCAGCCGCGATGAGATCATAGTCACACAGAGGAGATTCTGGGTAGGCCGTCTGATAGGAGACACTGCGACGAACGTCTGTCAGGTTTTTGTGGTTTCCAGAAAGACAAGGATCATCAGTTGCCTGTGTAGCATCATCTAGACAGTGTTCGAACAGAAAATACCTTAAAACCACGTAGTGTACTACAACGGCTACACCACTAATTGCAAAATTAATATCCTCTCCCTGCCATAAAACGATAGGCTGAAGCTTGGTTTGGAGTAGAGTCCCTTGACCGGCACTTGTCGTTGGGTGGAGGGGAGGAGCATACGGATAGACGCGGCAGCTGAAAGGATTTGTAACAGTCAACTGACGAGATCAGGTACGACACCTGAGAGAGCAGCCGACGCCGCGGTGGCCAAAGAAGAAACTGAATTACAACCGTCAAAGACTGACTGGTCGTTCTGTACAGGACCTGCTGACTATTTAAAATAATCATGTCATCAAAATACTTCTGAAATTTGTGGAGAATGTCAGTGGCAAATACGCAAAACTTTTAGAAAGTCTGTGATTATTTCAAAACTACATTGTACAGTACAACAATAATATATAAAAAGTTTTAGGTAGTTTTAAAAACAGAAATGTGCTCGTTGGTCTAATGCTAACCCCTTTTTTCATAGACACTCCAACTAGACTTATTTCTATTTTAAATTCAAAAGATTCCTAAAGTAAAATTATGGAATTCACATACTGTGAAGGACCACAAAGGTCATCAGCACCAACCGCTCGAGCCGTTTTCTTCTTCGCAAGTACTCCATGTTAAGCTTTATCATTTATTTGCTTACTAGTATTTATTCAACAACGTTATCTACTCTTGATGCGGATAAAGCCAGTTTGGCCAGGTTGCACTTAAATTGCTACTCAGTGAGGAACAAAGAAAGAGAAATAGAAGAAAATTAGTATTAAATATGATTGAAGAATGTTCACTGCACTATAAAGGGGTGAAGATCGTTCGCACGCACGCGCGCGCACACACACACATCTATCTCTGAAAAGATATACAGTGCAAATGCTTCTGTAAGATTGATCGAAGACAGAAAGACAGCATAAAGTCATGCTGAAAGTCATTTTTTATGTATCATTTGAATAGTCCACTGAGATGAGATATATAAGCAGTTTTAGTAATTTACATACAATATTTTCAAAACAGAGAATTTATTTAAAACGTGTTTGGGAGGGAATAATTCCTAAAGTAGATTTCTCATTGTGGGGGAATGGGGATGTGGGAAATAAAGGGGAGGGGAAGATGAAAGTAGGGTAGATGTGAGAGGAAACTGGTGGTCGGTGTGTTGTTCAAGACAACAAAGGTTCAGTTTGATGTACAAGTGACCTGCCTTGATCCTAATTTATTATCTGCACTCTTTGCTCACAAACAGGTAGGAAAATACTACATTTTAAAATATTATTTAGGACCTCGCTGCATAAAAATAGGCTGTTTCTCAGAAAAATTCAGCATAATAGTCACGACATTGTTATCTTTCTGAAAATCGAGATAACATGAAATACAACAGTGGAGAAGATGGGAAGATAAAAATAATTGTAGTGATAAGGGTGGGACATAGCAGTCGTGTATTCTTTGGATGAGAACGACTTTATTTTCAGCGAGTTGCTTAGTTTTAGGTAAACATGAGTTTAACTGAGTTACATGTCTAATTTGTCTGTCTGTCTGTCTGTCTGTCTGTCTGTCTGTCTGTCTGTCTGTCTGTCTGTCTGGCTGGCTGGCTGGCTGGCTGGCTGGCTGGCTGGCTGGCTTTGTGAACGAGCACAAACTGTGTGTTTGAGTTGTACATGTGTATGCGTGTTTGTTTACGAATGTCTATGTATATTTCTACTATTACTAACATTGTTAAAAAATAAATTATGGACTATAAGAAAAAATAGAAATAATGACTTTGGTAATTTTCTTGCAAGGAGGCTGTCATTCCACACTACCTGTATCCAAACCATCATAGCTAGTTATTAATTACTGCCTTTTCTGAAATATTTAATCTATAGACGTAAATGTCACGTTTTATTATTCATATTCTATTATTTAAAGGGCGTTCATTGTTTCAAGTAACACGGAATAACCCAATTTAGATTACAAATGTGGGTTAGTTACTGTATGGTGAACTACATGGAGAACTTGACAGATGGCCCTGACCTTACATACTAGTCCTTGCACTCTTTATCATTCTTTGAATGTTTGATGCCTCAAAAAAAAAAGTATTCAAATACACGATATAAATAGTAAGCACAACATGTGTTTTTATATCAGTATTTTACCAATGGGAATACTTATCTTGATTTGTTTTTAGAATAATAACTTTCCATTATTGTCCATTCTCAATGCCGTGCTTATCTTCTTTTTAGTTTTCTAGAAATCTTGTTTCTGATCTTCAGAGCACATGTGTGTGAAAGAGATTTTTGTTGCTTTGCTGTTGTTGCTGTCACTGTTTACAGAGACAGCATCTTCTCTCACAACTGTCTGATTTCGGTGCTTACCTTACCTTGTTTGCTGCCTTTGATACACTTGTCACAGTTGTTGCTGCTCAGAGTAGTTAGACTATAATATATATATTGTCTTTCATAGAAGGAAACATCAACCTGTCCATACATCCTTGGCAATGAGACGGTAGAAGAGGTTTAACACCGTTTCCAGGAAAGTACATCTGTTACTGCTAATACAATAAAGGAATTTTGGTTTCAGTGGCCCTGTTCCAGAATCAGTGTATCACAGCTTGATCGAAAAATTCTCAGTTAAATCTCAGTGTGGTTCAGCATTCTTTTCTGTTAAGAAACTACTTTTACTTGACTTGTTGCATTTATTTCTTTGTATCACCTGTATTTTACCCAAGCCCTCTCTCTATGTGCTAATTTGTTTTTAGCATCCAAACGCAAATATTCAAATAATCAAAATCATCTTTTTATATCGTTCTATCACGCGCCTGCAGATTAAACCTTTTTTTAAATTGTGTCCGTTAAGAAAGGACTTTGCAGTGTACAAAGATTATCTTATAAATATAGTCTAACTAGTCATGAGCGTGTGTGCGTGTGCGTGCAAACATAATTTTTCATATTCAAACGCCGCCCATCAACGTGTCCACAAGTTTGCACGTGTGCTGTCTTTGCACAGCCCATGTATGTAACTATATGTATATTGTTGTTCCATACTTGGCATTAATTTCACACAGGGACAAAAGTATTCAAGATTCATTATAAAAATGTTGAATGCTATATAACCCCCTACTGACCCAGTTTTTGAAGAAAATAACCTTCTTGTCAAGCTGAAATCTACTGTTTAAGTGTATTGGTTCTGCCATCAATTCTCCAGATATATATATGTGTGTATGAAAATCTTTAAATGAATGAATTTGAACTAAATACCTTAACTGGTTCCTCAGCTTATTCATCCATTTTCATAGTCATTTCGTCAGATTTTCTTACGCTTTGCAGGTATTTGGATCATTAGGGTAAGGAAACAGAGTCGAGAGCATTTTTTACATCTGTTTTTATTGTTAACATTGACGTACAGAAGACACTTTCCATGTTCCAACATTTTTGTTGTCTGATTACTGCATCCAGAAAAGTACTTTCATCAAACCTTCCTGACACGTCATACTGTGACAGTTTTTCTCCTGCTATCAGGGATCCTGAAAAAACAGTAAGATTACAGGAATTATACATTTCGTGTAAATAAATATGATTAACAGCAACTTTATTGTAGTGTCCGCTTGAAGCAGGATCCAGACACGTGTGTATAGGATACATATTACAGGTATACATGCATAGACATATGTGACACATCCACACCCAGAGAGAAAGAGAAAGACGGGGTACACAAAAAAACTTTATGAAAATATAAAGACTCCATACTCACTGCCATTGAGATAATATTGCTGACCATATAGGGACTGAAAACACCACGGTCAGTGAAAATTGAGCGCACACGACAAGCCACCTGTACATGTGAACAAACAGAGTAAACCACTTGTAAATGTTCAAAGATCCCGCTATGTAGATGAAAACTATGTATGCTAGAAAACAGAGTAAACGAAGTGCTGCTTTGTGAGTGTCAACAGAACAATCGCCAGTCTACCTGTCTTTGTGAGTAGATAAAGTAATGTCCATCTGCAAGTGTTACAAACCTCATGCTACTGTGTGCTTATCACAGCTATTCTAACATCGCCTATGGATAAACTATAAAACGTGTGGTACATATGTACAGTCAAAATGCGACCGAATGTTTTCAAGATTTTACACCCATTCACCCTGTCAGAAAAAAAATATATATATACACATTCCTATTTTTATATGCAATCTCTCTCACACACATTTTTACTGATAAGTTTGTAACAAAATCACTTGTTCTACACTTATTCTAGACTTTAAAGCATGTCACTTGTCTCTGTGTATGTAATTAAATCAGCCATGCAGACGGTATCTGTCACAGACCTGATGAGCGTGACTAACGTCCGACATGCTGATGGCAGCCTCCAGATGTCCACTGGGGATGACCAAGCTCTCGAAGCCAGTCGCCATCGATACCCCAGGCCATCCGGAAGCTGGCTGTGGGCTTTGAGGCATCAGCGTTGACCTCACATCTTAACTGGGTGTTGTCCTCTGACCTGCTCACGTTCACTGATGTGATGACCGGATAATCCGCTGAAAACAGTTAGCCAGATTAGTGCTCTGTCTCGGCAAACTAGACGTTCTCGTTTTTTTAATGATTATTCTGTTCGGGTTACGACGGTCTCGAGTTACGTCGTTCTGTTAATCCGACTACTACGATTAGCGTCGTAAGTCGAAACATTCTACGTTCATAAGGCAATCTGAGAAGGGAGAAACAGCAACAGAAAAGTAGACTTAGTCGCTCGACTGTGCTACGATTATCAAGGATAAAGATCGCATCCTTGAACACGTGACAGGATCTGCTCCTATGAAAGCGAATGTGATAACAAAAGTTGTACTGTAAATTGATAATTATGTAGGGTACTAGGCTAAGTGTGTACAGTACTGTACTGTGATACAGTTTTATGACGTATGATCCGACTTACGTCGAAATTCGGTTAACGCGTAGAACGGATCAGTAAGTATTGTAAATAGGAATGGAATTTTTAAAAAAAATGCCTACTTAGCAAAAATTAAAATTTTATATATCGTATTCTCACATGGAACTGTAGGTACGGGAGACCACTCTGTCATGCTAAGGGAGACAGTGCAGACCTGAGAGTTATCTCTCGGATTGAGTTCTCCATCTTGGAAACACAGGCTGTTGATCAGACACGTGTTTGGCTAAAAGACACAAATCGAAAGCAGTAAATGCAGTGCATCGACTTCATTGGGATTCCAGGCACACAGCTAGGAATTTTTTGATTATTCATTTAAATCATAAATATAAAAGTTCTAGTTAGAAACAGCGTATAGAAGATGATTCTAAGCATTATCTGGATAAAGAACTTAAATTTACCAAACAAAAGATTCTGAAAGAAAAACGGAAAAAGGTCGTAAGAGATGTCAGAATATAGGTGCATAAAAAATTAAAAGCAGAATGTGAAAAGGATATATTTTCTGAACTGAAATAAGGGGAGAAAACCTACCAGTTTCCGGCATCCCTCCTGTGTACAGTTCTGACAGGACGAGTCGTAGACAGTCATGTTCACTGCGTTGCTATAGCGATGGCCATCGATAGTAGCCGTGATATAAAACCGCTTGATAGACTTCTCTGAAATTTGTTAAAACTCTCTTGACATTTTATTTGGACACTTTTCTAGTCTTCTTTCCTTACCATTATCTCTACAGTCATCGTCATGGTTTTGTTCTGGCTAGTCATCATTTATTGATAACCGCCAAATTCAGAAAACAGAGAAGCACTGCCAATAACGAGGATAATATGGAGATATACTACGTGAAGGAAACATTTGGTTTTTTTTTTTCATTTCTATTTTAGCTCAAGTTAGGCACAATTTATAGAAAAACTTTAGAGCAGTTAACACCATCAAGTGCAAGACTAAATGGTCTGTCTGAGTATTAAAACTCACTGAGGACATAAGCCATCCCACCAAACACTAAGTAAAAGCAATTACAAATTACCCACCTGTTTTAATGCCTGCATCAGGCAAGCTGCATCCCAGTTTATTGAGAGTCAGAAAAACAGCTTCTTCTTTGGAGAAACTTTCAGAAACTGACCCATCATTCTAAAAGCATAAAAATATATTCCTGTTTCGTAACAAGGAAGACTTACTAAACAGGACCTGACCTAACTAGTGTAATACAGCCAAATAGGAAACATTCAATACACATTCCCGACTTTGTGAATCATAGTTTTTATTTATACTGTATTGTTATTTCTGACATATTAAAGAAGTTTAATAATAATTAGAAAATATATAGATTTCATTAAACCTTACCATAATTTCCTGAACTTTGCATGCCATTGTCTCTGTATTCTGAATATTTGTAGCATCAATGAAGATTTTTCGGCAAGGTTTCTCATTAAAGTCACACAGGCTGGACCTTAAATAAAAAGGATGAAAATAACTTTCATTTGGGAAGTTATTGTTCTCGGTAATCATACCAAACAGACTATTAACTAGTTACATTTTTGTGACTAATAGGAGTTTCCAATATGTTCTTTTCTTATTAGCAGCATAAGCAAACAACATAAACAGACTCGTTAACGACAGATTCTGCTTAAAGAACATAATATGAGATATGTTAGCACAAAGTTCACTAAACTTCAATCGGGAAGAAAGGGATATTAAGTCAAAAATATAAACTGATTTTCAACCAGTATTTATTTTTAATACCTTGTATATATCACTATAATATATAACGGGTAGGACTGTAAAGCAGAAGCCACATTTCTCATTTTCCCCCCCCCCAGTTTTAGACATTAATAAGTGTATTGCATTTTCATGTTGTTTGTATGCTATTTTTCTTTTTTTTTTTTTTCTTTTGGCATTTTCCTATTACTAAGATGACTTGATATATTATGCTAATCTACTTCTATAGTGTGCTACCTTTACTGCGTTTTATGACAAGTATTAAAGTATATTAAATGAATGAATTTGAACTAAACTCTTTAACTGGTTCCTCAGCTTATTCATCCATTTTCATACTCATTTCGTCAGCTTTTCTTGGGCTTTGCAGGTATTTGGATTATTAAGGTACGGAAACAGAGTCAGAGCAATATTGACTCTGTAGGACTGTCAGTAGTGAAAGACGAAGTTTTGGTACAACATTTTGGGTACTTTAGCCTCGTGGGATTTTTTCGGCAGCAATTAATTTTCACCCAACAAAGGTGAAAAACGCCAGTCGTGCATGATTCAGATGTGGCTAGCTTCTTTGTTTTTTATTTATTTATTTTTTATTTATTTATTTATCTTTTTTTTTTTTTTTTTTTTTTTTGCTATCAGAATTTTGATTTTGGGTTTTCTTTCAACCAATCATTTGAGTGTTGCGCGAAACGTACTCGTTAACTAGTTTAGTTTATTTCTTGTTACTGCTCGAAGGGAGCACAGGGCTACAGCAACACCTAGCTAGCGGACCCGGTGTGGGGCAGCATCTCTCTGTTATGCCCATGTGGAGGCAAAGGACGTCAGAACCACTCGTTAATAAGAAAATAATTAAATGTTAGGTCATCTACATTCAGCAGCCGTTCAGCAATATTTCATACATTTGCGCTTTCGACAACTGACATTTTTTGTTTATCACCTTCATCTTCATTATCATCATCATCATCATCATATGGTGTGAAGGGCGGGTTAATTCTCACCCTCTTATGCCAGACAAAGTAGGAGGTTCGTCTTTTATCTGACAGTTATCGCCAATAAAGCCCTTGTTACAAACACAGTTCCCCTTGTTACAATGTCCATTGATGAAGCACACGGGGTTGCAGACGTCGTCGGAGATTGCTGGCATTAGAATGCTCTCGCCGTTGGGTGTGGAGACGTAGTTATCCGGGTCCTTGGCCAGCTCCAGCTGACAAATTGTCATGAAGGCGTCCACAATGGGCTCCAGTCCCGTGTACTTATCAGCCATCTGGAAGGGTCAAAGGTAAATGACCAAACGATCGGTGGGTGTAACTGCGTAGCAGTAAGCCATAAGAGACTTGCTATCTTAATAGGACGGCTTTCTGCAGGCAAAGTTTGCCTTTTTTTTTTTTGGCAGCCATTTTAATGTTCTGATAAAACAGGGACTGGTAAGCTGCGGCCCCTGCATTAAATAAAGGCATACGGGCCTCTATTAAGAGATAAAATGAGGGGCCAACAATTATGTGTCAGCACCAAAGAAAGAGTCGTGAAATTACGATTATTAAAACTGCGCGTGGAGGTTTCTGCTCTCAGATTAATGTACCAAGAATTCTTACATGTTCTACGACTAAACGCTAAAAATTCTAAAAGCAGATATAAAAGATACATGGATGTTAAGCCGACCATAAGCACACAGTCTTTAAAAACTAACCTGAATATCAATTTTACAATTTTCAATCAGCCCTTGAATCTCCTGAGTTTTGTCCTGACAGTGAGACCAGAGCTGAGACTGTCTCAAGGCGGTGGAGCAGTAGTTCTCTGCTTGACTCTCGTTGATGCCAGTCGGTGTCGGCCATGACAGAGTTGCTGGCTGGAAATCTGAAAGTGTCAGGACAAATAATCTCTTTTTTTAAACTTCTTCTCTTCAAGCTCCGGCTTTCCTTCTGCCAACACTACTACCGTTTACCCAAACATCACCATCTTTACTACAAGCCGATGGGATAATGTTGAAATTTGTCGTTTTTGCCAGCAATGAAATATACTTGTCGCGAAAGAAATGTTGCGATGATGTATTTTTCGATATTGTCCATACTCAAACTTAAAAGATGTTTGGTTTTTTTTTTACCAGTCTCGACAATGACAATGACAAGGACAATGATAATTATCAACTTTATTTGTCCCAGTAGACTATTTAGACATGGTAGGGCGCTCTAGTTACAGTAAAATTAAAAACAAAAGTAGAACACGTTCGCTGCAAGGTTCAGCGTTAAATATGTACATTAGTCTTCTGCGACTTTTAAGTGTGGACTTAAAATGCATGTTTTTTTTTCATAAATATTCTCTTTAAACATGTAATTCATATTTTCTAATTATGTTTCTACTTTATGTATTATTATGTTGGGGAACTGTTTTTAATACAAAAGTTGTTTAACATGCATTTTCCCATAATATGTAATTGATCTCTTGCGCTCGCTTTAAGGCTCGCAATTTTAAATGAATGGTATGCACACGATTAGAATGATTAGCCTTAGACAAGCTCTCATATTATTGTTTTATTATATTTGTAGTTTTAGGTTTGCCAGTCTTATCAAGTTTATATTTATTCACTTACAGAAAATGAAAAGTGTTTTTACCTGCGTATCTGCTAGGGTCGTAAACACTGTTCACCTCATCGCTGTCTATGTACAAACCGCCATTGGCAGATCTCTTACCGCTTGTAGGTTGCCATCCAACAAAACAGCATTTTTGAGCTACTCTGCAGTTGCGACACTGCCACGCAACGAAAATTTTTTTTAAAAATTGGTATCAGTGACAGAAAGGAATTTAATAAGAATTGCATAAGGCTAAATAATAAAGGAATGTTCTTTGGCAACAATAATCAGTTAGTCATGACCAAGAAGTGAATGCGGGTTAAAATCACAACAATTCTTTTCCCCTTTAATTCAAAATGCATCGTTTAGGTTATCGTTGTTTGTTCATTTACACGAAATTTAGAGTAATTAAGACAACTATATCTCAGTAGGTTTTATTCATAATGGAAACAATGGTCTTGAACTCTGAATTTAAAATTAATAAATAAAGCGGAAATCTGACTAATCTGTTTTCTTCGAATTACGAAGCATAAAGGAAATTCTACCCAGTGCTGAAGAAAACTAGTAACCCTATAAAAGACATTAATTTCTTATCCAAGCCGAAATATTAATTTTACTGGTATCAAAGAACCAAAGAGCAATATTTAATGGAGAAATTATTTACTTCATTCATCTGGTGTGTAACGTGAGAATTTTGCTGACAGTAATTGGTTCTGAGAGCATTAATGGCCCGTATTCAGCAAAAAAATAAATAAATAAATAAAAAGAGTAAAATGACAAAACCAACAACATTTTATATTTATTTTTGATTAAAATTAATGTCCTTTTCCTAAACAAGGGATGTGGGTACAATCAATTTAACCATACTTCAAATCGTACCCTGGATTTTGCGCACTCCAGCAATGAAATTATAAATGTAAAGGTCTGATAGCATGGTTTAAGATGGGGCAGTAAAGGTGTTTGCTTATGTTTAGAACATGGACCAAGCTAAACTCAGCCACTGATTAGTGAGACCAACCCCCTTCATCCCGCATCTTCAGAGTTGCTAAAATGTTGAGGTGCCCGATAACAGCTGAGGGGACAAGGCGTTCCAGTCACTGACCTGAACAGTCTGTGACTATTTACCGCGAGGTCCAACCAACTAATCAAGAGATTCAAAATGCCCTAAATACTAAAAATATGTAAATAATGTAAAAATTACTGAAAAAATAGCATTTGGGCTAACCTGCAGCTTGATTATGTTGGTCTTGTAAGTACAAGTCACATTATCACCATTCTTACCACAGATGCAGTGTAGAGGCACACTAGAATTTCCCGAAGACGGAGGTATAATATCAAACAGGCTTGTCCTATTGTCAATCCTGCCATCAAAATAAGTGTTTTTTGAAGGGGTTTTTTTTGAGGTAAGGAAAGGAATGAGCATGGTGCAAAAGAAATGTGTAAGTGAATGGTGTCTTACTGCACAAGAAATGTCAGAGCCCTAATCTAGACACGTGGTACATCCCTCAGTAAGCTGAATACTCGCAGAACCCTATCACAACTGCAATGATCATCTCGACAGCTAAAGCTAAGTGACAGAGACCGGAAAACTAAGATTTTTTTTTTCTCTGATCGTGCAATCTGGCCTGCCGCGATAGCTTTTTCACACTAGCTTGAGAGACGCATGGTCAAATCATCGTTATTTTGCCCTTCGATGGGTCTATCCACTTTCTTCAAAAAAGAACCTTACTTTCACATCCCTTTTGCCCTAAATTCACACGCAGACCTATCCTTTAGTCACAAAAATGGGCTGTTTCAATTATAAGGGTTTGTGGTACTTTTTATTTATTTGTCTGTTTGCTTAATTGAGGGGAGGGGGAAACCAATAACGTTCAACTGAAGGTCTAAACCATCACAAAATCTTGTGTTAATAACTGCAAGCCCCTTTTTTTCACTCGCGGGACATAAGATCGTGACCTGTTTCTAAAACATTTGTGTAAATTCCAATCTCCAAAGGCTTGTATCTCTTGAGTGTATCTGGTATAAAAATTTTAAATAATAATTTCACATTATATAGAATTATACTGCTAATGATATAAAACTTAATTACATGGACTACCAACATTAGGAAAATCCTACCAAACATCATTTTCTGAGCTTTAAAATGCAGTATCTTTTCAAAAGTAAGATGCAAACAAGTGACCTGTGCGAAGAAAAAGTCCTTACTTCCAGGACTCTGTGAACTTCACCGGCACGTTGTTAGCGGGCATTTTGTCCACGAAACCATTGCGATGGGTTAGTTCGTTGTTGGCGTTGTTGTCAAACGTCCCACATAAACCCCTTCCATGGGGAAAGTCAGAGCCAGGAACAGATAGGTCAAGGTTAAGATGTCCCCCATACAATGCTGATGCAGTTACTCTAATCTCAGAACCAGACGGAAAATACAACTGCAGACAAGAAATAAAACCATCCGTGACACCTGCTATATCCTGGAACGACTAAATTCTTGTCAAAGTCACATAAATGAGCTCCGAAACTTTACAGCTTGATTTGGTTATAATGCTGTAGAAAGTAGATCATTCGTGGATAAATCCTCAACATCGCAATTACCAACCAGTTTTTATGAGTAGCTAACAAAATACGGACAGCATAACCAAGCTGTACTGATATTTGCATTCTTATTGTTCAGTTTTGTGAGTGCTTATTTAAGGTAACGTAGCCATGGACGTAGGGAATTACACTGCTGTTGTAGCTGTTTAAAAAGTAAAACTTACACGTGCAGGACTTGTTCACCATCATCCAAAATGGGTCTGAGTGGTGGGTCTCGTTAGCTGCATTGTCTATCTGTATACTTCACCGAACGACATGTACCAGTCAAAGAACAAATGAATGACTTCTGAAGGTCCTGAAGGCCATTTTTTGATTTCTCAAAATTTCCGACACAGGGTAGTGAGAGCATTTGAGCATTTTTGCTGAGACTTCAATCATTTAAGACTTCACACACTTTAAGCTACAAATCGCCCGTTGGACCTCTTCAAATAGGCCTGCATGTACATTGTTCATAACCTGGTCGTTTTGGAAGATATTCGGGTCCGTCGCCAGCAGAAAGTTGCACGTCAGTGTAGTGTTCGGTCCATGGGTCTGGTACAGCCTTGCCTTGTGTTAGGAGGTGACCCACGCTGTCTTTGATGTTTTCTTCTATCTTGTCTTGAGGAAGTGAAAAGCCTAATTGTTGTACCTGAAGCCATCTCTTCTTCTTTCTCATGACACTTATCCTCAATCCAAGTTTCCTTGGCTTCCTTCATCCCTTTCCTGATATCGCTGTTGACATTTCGATACTCGACAGCTGATTAGGGTTCATCTTTTTCTCACTCCAGGGATCGCCTGGGGTCACAAAGATCGATAACCGAATTCGACACACAGAGTCACTTCTTTGCTTTTGAATTCTCTAGCATCTCTATGGATGTGGAAATCAGCACACCTTTCATGTTATCAGACAGAATTTCCACATCACAATCGATAAGGTTTAGGGTGGCAAATTCGCCTCCAACTTGCCCCTGAAATATTTCCACAATCGACGGGTCTCCAAATTTTTCCAGGTGACTGCAAATTGGAGAAATGTGTGCAACGCTTTCCCTTCTGTGTCAGCTATCGGCTGGTCGGAGTTGGGCTTACTGTTATGTCCACGCTCTCGTCTGGGCCTTATTGATGTTCGATTTGATGTGCCTCGACACTAAGACGAAGTCAATCTGGTTAAGTGTCAAATCACCTGAGGAATGCCAGGTTCCCATTCTCTACCTTTTGTAAGAGTGGAATGTGTTGGCAAAAGTTAGTCTGTAGCTTTCAGTGGACACTAGGATCTCAGGCCCCTATCACTCGTATCACCAAGACCAAAATGGCTGAAAGTAAGCGTCTGGGCCGACCTTCGAATTCCAATGCCTGATTAGGGGCAAGGATGTTCTTTTTGGAGAACAGTCTTTGCAGATCCTTATACCTCTTCATAGAACGCCTCAACTTTGTGATTGTCGTGTATGGAGGATATGGAAACCAAGCTATAATGTTTCCAGTCCTGTAGTACTTGTTTGTTTGCTCAATAGAATTCAAGCTTTCGCTAGTTCTGTTAGATCCTATAGGATTCAGATTTTCCTTTCACTAAAAGTATTTCATTCTTCTTTAAAATGAAATATTAAAACATAAATGATTGAAACCATCACAGACCTAATCAGTGATTATTATTGATGTGGTTGACAAGACGAGACGTTTATTGAAAACCCACTGAAATATAAAAATGTCAAGATATGGAGGAAATATTTTATATGTGCTTACTGTTATCGTCGATCCATCCGTAGCTTGAAGAATAGTCGTACCTTCTCTCAAAGGCCTGGGCACGGTGATTTCCGGTGACCCAACGTGTTGGCCGTAGAAGCCATGATTGCAGCCGTTGACCCTGATCAGATCGTCCTTCTCACGAACCGCAACTCCACAGATACAGGTTGCTTTATCATTGTTACAAGGCCAGGTTCGAATCTGAACCTGGGAAAATTGTGTTCAAACCAGTCGAGTAACAAGTCATGCTATGATAATTTTAGAGTCAAAAGGTGCTACTAATTCTTAATATCTACTACTTTACAAACTTCATAGGGCTATAATGCCGCTCTTATCCTAGGACGTAAAATTGACCATGCTACACTCCTACTCCACGATTTTGACAAGCTATCAGTCTGAGCTTGCATTGATTATAAGGTCGTCACAATGGACTGCTGTTATCTCCACGGCATTTCTCATACAAACCTCTCAAAGCTACTTAAACCTTACTTCGTCAGTCTTTCTCTTTGGTCTGCTTGTGTTGCCTTACTCTCATGCATTAAACGGAAGAACTTCTGCAGGCGTTCCTTCCCTTTCTCCATCCCCACTGTTTGCAATTCTCTTCCCCCTTATCTTTGGACTGTCCCTACTTTGGAAACTTTCTAATTTGCCCTCCAAATCCTTCTGTTTAATAAATGTCTTGCAAATATAGTTCTGCACACTCCTAAATCCAATTATGGTGTTTGCTGATGCTTATGTTTCTGTATGGTGGACCGGTTTGCTTGTTCTCTTTTGTGTGCAGTGCATTGAACTCCCATCCACACAGAAGAATACGCTTTCGTAGTAGTAGTAGTAGTAGTAGTAGTAGTAGTAGTAGTAGTAGTAGTAGTAGTAGTAGTAGTAGTAGTATAATAAAATGGAGTGGTTTGCATTCGGACTGACTCAAGCTTAATCGTGTTTCTTAGCTTCGAATTCAACACACTATAAAATAAACTTTTGCAAATGTTTACAGCATCTCCCGCATCTACAACAGCATCATCATGCATAAAATAATAATTAACGTATATTTCATTTATACACATAAGAATACTACTTGTACAATCTAATCAATTTAGACCAATAATTCCCTTAACATATTTGTACATGTATGTGTAACATTTAGATTTTGTATATGTATGTGTGTGTGTGACTTGCGGTTTCCCAGACAAAAAGATAAAGAAGCTTTCATACTTCCAGTCAAATTATTTACGCATATGTATTAACGCTGTCGGTATTATCAACATAATGAACCATAAAAGCAAGAGACTACTTAAATCATCATCCTATATGTATACCTGTAAACGTGTCACAGACATTTGATGATGATTGATGACCGGTTTATTTCAAGGTGCTTAACTTAACGGAATGACATCAGCCACCTAACCCATTTAACCTATTCGACCTAAAATACGTCATTTGTTTTAACTCTTACGCGCGAGAGAAAAAGAGAATCGTCATTATAAATGTAGAACTTCAAAAAACAAAAAGCTACGTGAGTTGATCCACGTGGTTTTATATGATCGATGCGTTGGTGCATATCAATGAACGATATCACATAAGGCAGCAAGAGATAGATACAAGAAAATGTTGTCAGGTTATAATTTACACTTTACCTCAAAATCCCTTCTGATGTTTTCGTAGGCAGTGTAGTCCCCCACATTAAGAAGATGGAACTGTCTGTAACAGAGTCAGCTATTTCACCTTTTCTTTGTGCTTGCAACGACTAAATATTATACCAGAAAGACAGCAGACATTAATACCAAACTTCAAACAAGTACAACTCCACCATATGTTCACAAGTAATTATTTCTCACCTCTTGTCCTCCAGTCCTGTGATATGTGGATCTGTCACCATTTGGCAGAGCTTTGAATCCCGTTGTTCAAGATAAACCTGTGTATTCAATGTAAGATAAGAGAAACAAAAGCTTAAATAGATTCCCGTCACAAATTCCAAATTCCACACACTGTGTTCCTTAATATGTGAGACGGATAAAGGAAGATAGACATGTGATCAGGATGAGTTAGGTCGAAAGATAGAGACAAGTTACAAAGTTGTTCGCATAAAGGAACAATAAATTTCGAGCTCAAAGTCTACTTAAAGTTTCTTGTATACGACAGGGAGAGAGAGAGAGCGCGTAGAATTTTCAGTAAGATACCAGCCTTTTTAAATGTTTATATCTAAGCTTTTTTCTTTGGTGAGCCAGGCATGTATAAATATAGTATATTGATGTACTTCGATATGTTGACCTATTCAAGCTTAATTTCTTGGTGTTCAAATAAACTAATTTCTCAATAAAATAATGTTAGGTTCATGACACGTTATGTTTTAGGAGAGTTCTCGTTTGTTACAATACACACTGGTTGAAACCTTGATACATTTTATTACCTTATTATTTATTACTTTCTGTAATTCAGTCATACTCTTGCTGTCTTCCAGAAAAGAATAAATAAAACTGATATAAAATTATAATCTTTTTCTTTGTTCTGGAAGACGTTGGTTTCCGGAGACCTCGGCTTCACTGACTTCTTACTTTTTGCTTTTGTCCCTCACCTGTACCGAAGGTATCTGAAGACCGCTGAATACTTTCATATATGGTGAAGGGTCCGCTATAGTCAGACGGCTGAAGGAGACCAGCAAGTCCTTGTTGCCGTCCTGAATCTGGAGGTATCTGGCCTCGATCGTAAAGGATGTTGACATTTCCTGAAGTTTGTTGTCCCAGTCGAACCTGCATAGCGTGTGCCTGCAATCGTTTGATACTAGAAGGCGGTCTTTGCAAAAGAAAAGCAAAATCAGATCTATATTTTTCTTTCTGCCATTATCAGAGATTCACACATACACACACACGTACACACACGCACAGATTTACGAACTGATAATTATAAGTGTTGTAATTACAGTTTTGAGTGTTATCCTAGAAGGATGTTGAGTTTGGGATGGGGGGACAAAGACAAAGGCAACCTGCAACATGCCCTAAATGGACAGTTGAAACAAATTAATAATACAAAGTTCACGTGATGCTAAAGCTGACCTCCTCCAACTTGATGCCCTTCAACTAAAAGATTTACCCAAATACAACACGTATTTGGATCATTTGTCGACGATGAATTGCATAAGACAGGAAGTGTTGACTTTATGACCACCTCTTTCCGGTCCTCGTCGGTGGGTAAATAGATGTGCGTTGGTTCCGTCTGTAAACAAAGCAAATTGTGTTTAAGACTGATGTTGCAAGCTAAATGACTCCAACGAAGAGTAAGCTCTTTACTTTAATCAAATGCTAGAATACATTTTAAGAATACCTGACAGTTCAAGGCCACATCTTTGCTCGTTGGAAAAAGACCATTATGTCAAAAGATGGTGGCTTGTTTATAATTTCCCCTGACATAAACTAATTGCGATTTGTTGTCGTCTATTTAAAATTCATGCCTGAGCCCATGATCTGTAGTCACAAAAGCTAAAAACAAACAGATAATAAAAACTACCATCAAGGAGAATATTTCAGTCATCGGTATGTTGCCATGCTTTGCTAGACATTGTTCATTGAAGTACATATTTGGGTCTGATCGGGATGTATTTACAGGGAGTCGTGGTATTGTAAATATAGATTGTTAGAAATACTTACTTTAATTCCAGCCCAGTAAGTTCTAGGACTTTCCATCCATGGCCCTACTTTATTGGAATTTTGCTTGAAAAG
This sequence comes from Pomacea canaliculata, assembly GCF_003073045.1. Classification (NCBI taxonomy): domain Eukaryota; kingdom Metazoa; phylum Mollusca; class Gastropoda; order Architaenioglossa; family Ampullariidae; genus Pomacea; species Pomacea canaliculata. The sequence continues at coordinate 690,356 of NC_037603.1, read as the reverse complement.
CTTGTAAAAGGCTCGCACTTTGCATCCAATCTATAAGATAACGGAATGAAAACATCAAAGGAATTAGCTGCTTGCGTAGGTGCTCTCGCACGCGTGTGTGTGAACATAAGCTGAACATGTACTGCGAAATTAGCATTATTCCCATTTTATATCTTCTGCTGGTAAACTTGAATTTTTCTGATAACTCAAAGCTAGTCATAATCTGCAATTGTAAAAACTTTGCTGCGACTGCAAGAGTTTCTTATTTCTTTTCTCATATTTTTTGCCCAACACCCGCAAATAGCATAATATAGGTCATTCCAGGGATCCTATAAACCATTGTTTTATGTAACAGTAATAAAATAATAATCACATGTAATAGTTACATGACTTAAATAGTAATAGTAACACCAGAGGACATTAGTAGATGTTTTTGCTTTTCTTACTGCTTATGAACTATGACTTTTATCACTAATACCACTGCATGCGATGAAAGCCTCACGTTTTTATTCAGAAGACCTTTCAGTTTAGACCCGTCCAGTCTCGCCGATCGGGTAGAGTAGCTGACAATTTCTGGAGGAATTGTAGTGTCGTTCTCTACGCCGTCAAACAGCCAGACGAACTCAAAGGCTTGGTCCAGGTCGTTGCCATTAAAGGTGATGTCACAGGAGAAATAAAATGTGTCGCCGTCTATGATGGGTCCAAGAAGAGTTGGTGGATGAGTCAGCTGAGGGTAGGCCTCTAACAGCAAGCACAGGCCAAATGAGAGTTACCACGTTGGACAGAATGTGCTATTTGTTGATCATTCTAAGCATTACTATCGTACTTTACCACAAAACTGTGCTCATTATTTGAGCATTCAAACCCAACTGCTCCGAGAAAATTGCTGGAAAAGGATCATAAAGTATCACAAAAACATATTCCGGTAGTATTTTATAATGAAGAGGCACAATAAATATTATATTAATGTTCTAATAATATTAAACAGTTTCCATCCAAACTTCAACACGGTCACGCATACGTTGGCTGACATCAAACAGAAGTACAAACGCATGCAATCTCACTTATTAGCAAAAGCTCAACAGGAAGCTCGTCCACCCACCTTTACACCCGGGTGGAAAACCTGTGTCAGACCATTGTCCAGGGGGGCATGGCTGTTCCTTTCCTGTACAGTTCAACAAGCGTGCAGTCTTACCTAAGGCTTGCCATTTAATTACTTAACACAGATCTTTGAGTAATGATTACAGAACTATAAAATGAGTTGTGGCAGTTTTTGATTCGTACACGAGTTTTACGTCTTTGTGTGCGTCATTTGAATGATGTCATTTTCAAGAGAAATAGAGGTCATGAACTGGACGACGTCATTTTCAAGAAAAATAGAAGTCATTAAGTGACAGCGAGCATATCTGTAAATAAACTATCTGCGTCATCTCGACTTCTGATTTTCGTTTGCCGGATTATTGTCCACTTCCCTGCGCTTTCTGCTCTCACTGCTCTCTGTGAAAATGTGAAGACAAACATGTCTGGTTACAACACGGAGATGGAGAAGCTTTTGCAAAGCATATACCTGCACAATAAGCCACAGGGCAGATTGGTGGGGGATGTAGAAAATACACGAAAAAGCCGTTACAGTTCTTGACCCCGATGTTTATGGCCTGTGCACAGCATGGGATATGGGAGGTGTCCTCGGTCTCGAAGTTCGCGCATGCTTGTCTTGTCTGGATCCCGTCACTAACGGAAGGATGAGTACCTCTCAGCCATATTGGAACACTGGTGCCGCACTGCACACGAGTATTGGCATTGAACATTGTGTTAATAAAGTGTGTCACGAACATTGGAGACATGGTGCTAAGCTACTGCTTTGTTTATGTGTTTATTATTAATGGAAACACACGAACATTTATGCGAATTTGTGAATGGATGTGTTTTAAGTCATGCACTTCTCTCTCTCACACATGCGCGTTCAATAGCACACATTGAGAATATTTGCAATATCATTATTCATCCCCAACAAAAACCCTTATTTAATACAAAGCAGTTCTTTTGCCCTTCTGGTAGTAACCATTTTACTTTTTCTATTTTGTGTCTATTGTTGTACATTGTTTGAAAACGTACCGGACGTAAACTGCAAGAACCGATCTGGTTCTGTCAGGAAGAGTTTTCAGTGTCAGATCCAATGTTGTTACTACTTTTTACTTTTTTTATACAAAAAGTTAAGTAAGAACTAGATTAATTTAGCAATCAAAATGAGAAAGCTTATGTCAAGTAATCTCTGAATATTCCTATATTTTTGCTTCCTCTTTTATTTATCCGTTCTCGCAGTCTGTATATTCTTGCAATCCGACTAATCAAGATCTGTGTCCAAACGTTGTGAAAGGAACAACAAATATTTGCTTATTTTATGGGATCCCATGTGTGCTACACCTACACACACATGTGACTTTTTAATCTAAATTATTGTTATCTTATTGTAGATTGTAAGGTGCAAATGTTTTTAACCTAATAAATTAATTATTGAATAGTTCAAAATATTTCTATCGAAAGGTAAAGTTATCTGTTGTATATAATGATGCTGCGATTGAGAGGACAGCTCTGAAGGTATTTTATTAGAAAAAGAAAAAGGTTACAGAAAGAATGGAAGGGAGAAAAATAAATAAAGAAAATATTCTTAAAATCTCATTTACGTACATGCATTCGATCAACACACGATTCCGGCATTTTACTTTCTGTGTCTATCACAAACCGATACCAGCCACTGACGAGGTTAATGTCACAAAGCAAAGGGTCAGGGTAGGTTGTTTGATATGAGATACTGCGGTGAACGTCTGTAAGATTGTTGTAGTTCCCAGAAAGACAAGGGTCATCCAGGGCAGCAACATCTGGACAGTGCGAAAAGAAAATATGGCTGATGAGCAAGGAGTGTACTACAACCTCCACAACGTGACACTATCTCCACCACTACTATCATCATCAACAATAACAACACTGCTACTACGACTGTAGCTACAATAATTATATATATAATACTACTTCTACAAGCGAAGAAGAAAAAAATACAACTTCGAAAATGGTTTTGTTCTAAACTATTGTTGTATAATGTGTAAAACAACATGTCACATAAAGTATAAATCGCAATAACGTAAACACTTTATGTATTTTAACATCAGAAAACTACGAAAGGATATGCTAAAAATAATCCTAGACACTGAGACTAGAAATATTTTTTAAAAGATGTAGAAGCTAATCAGAAGCTGAATTACTCAAGGAATAAACTTACAGTAAAATGTTGTTATAGCCAGCAAGGATAGTAACAACAACCGCTGCGCTGTGTGTGGAAGCATGGTCATATCCAGAATTAAACTGCAGACCTGTATTTATTGGGAGAGCTTATCTGCGCAATATGCGTAGGAATACAGTTAGCTCAGTATGCACTCTGGTCAACTGAGATCTCTTTCGCTTTTTTCCCACAATAATAGCCATATGCTAATAGAAATATTGTCAAAATCATATTTAATACTAATACAAAGTTAATGAAGCCAAAAGTCTCTAAACTATCTGTTCATAGCCGCTTAATAAAGACACCTTAACTTTTCCGCTGGTTCATACTAGATGTATACAAGATAAGAGTTAGAGAGGATGTGTGGGGAAGGGGGCTGAGTGGGTGTGCTTGCATGCGTGAGACAGACAGACAGACATAAGGAATAAATTCAAACTACCGTGAAATCCGCGACTTTTCCCTCCTGCAACTTCAACAGCGATGTGGCTTGCTTGTGGATTTTTAATGATTTTTCAGATTTGGATTAAGTTTTCGATGAGCTCAGTGTTAGTGTTGACCGTTAACGTTGTTTAAATTTTTAACTGTTTCCATTTTAAAACCAAAGATGTATACAATTGAATAATTAAGATCAGTTGCAAAAGCACACACCCTCATCCTGTCGAAAACGAGACAAAATACCTACGATGCAGCTTACAAGTTGCAGAAATATGTGGCTTATAAACCAATGCGGCTTATTTGTGGAACAAATTTTTGTTAGTTTAGTGGGTGTGACTTATATACAAGTTCGCTCAATAGACCGAAATTTAAGTGGTTCATGGTACTGAAAAGACAGGTTGACACTGTCTTGTTCTTAGACTGGACTATGAAAAAAAAACCACTTAAAGCTATGCTGAAAATACTTTCGATTCATCTTTTGAAAAAGTCTACGAAAAGATCGCGGTATGTATGCAATGTTACTAACCTACTTCACATCGTCACAGTTTGTTTCAAAACAACAGATAAGCTTGAGGTAGTGTTTCGGTGACCTCCTACGATAGCTATCATAATTTTAATTCTTTATTTATGACCAGACAAGATAAAACAACTACTGCACAACATGTCAACGAAAATCTTTATGTAAACATGTTTTTTTTCAAATATATTTCGGGAAGACTACAAGAAAGATAAGCCGATTCTCAGGAGAAAAATACACAGTAGTTAGACAGTGACTCTCTGGTGAGAGAAGAGGAAAAGAAGTAATATGTTAGAAGAAACACCAGAAAATGGTCATGTTTTTAAAATACAGTTGTGTACAGTACTATCTAACATCATTGTAGAGAGATCCACCAAAGAGCGCCAAAGCTTTTTGGTTCCATTAGTTGCAGTTGTGTCTTTCATGACTTTTTAATCCAAATGCTTCAACGTCCTCTTTGATATCTCTTTGTGCTGGGAAGGGGGGGGGTGTATTTGAATACAGCTTTTGCCTCGGTTGACATGGAAGAATCGAATCAGAGATCCAATCTTATCAGAAGTCCGTTAGCCAATGAGTTGCTGTACAGTCATGTCTGAGAACTCGGCAGATGGTTGTGACCCCATGTGACAGACACCTGCACCGTTTCTCCTCCTTATTTCAAATACCTCATAAAAATACTCAAAAACACTGTTTAAATTAAAAGCACAAAACAAAATGTAGTTATATTTCTTCAAATATCTGTATTCACTAAAAATATAAACTTTATCTCGATCTTCAGACTCTTTACAAAATTATCTTGTTAATAATCTCCTTGAATGTTTATTCTCTGTAATTATCACTTATTCTACTATTTTCCCAGTAGCCATTTTTATCATGTCTTTGAGATTCTTTTCCCTGAAGTTTTCCTTTTTCTTCTTAATACCCCAACAGCCTACAAACTTTTTTATAGTCAATGGAGGAATTCATTACACAAGTACCAAACGGTGCGGTGTCGTGGCCAAATCAAGTTTTAACTCAAAAGCTTTGTATTATTTTCTGTTGTGTGTGAGAATAAAAACATAATTACACTAATGGAAGCTCTTGTAACATGTCTGAGAATCTAACCTTTCGCTCACTCTTTGCTCCGGTGATCGAGAAATCAGTTTTGTTCAACAGTCTTACAGCTAACTCAGGAACATTTTCTTCGTCAAATTGCTCGCTTACACTGTCCGGATGAAAACTAATGAATGTCGGTGTTTCTCCACTTACAAGAGAAGGTGAATTGAGGTAGATCGGCAAAATGCTATTGCACACACATAAATGTATTCGTATTCAATGCGCATTCACATACCTGTGCGCTTTCAGCAATGTAGCATTAGGATGTGTAACACCTGATTCTCTCTCAAGAGTTTATTTTAACCTTATCCTCCCGATCACACTTTGGAGTTTTTCGGACAAAAATTCTGTCTACGTGTGATGGACCAAGGGACTATCTCCGTGGTAGTGTCCAAATGAGGCGGAGGAATACTCTAAGGTCAGCATATGCAGTTACACAGACAACCAAACGTTTGTGTTTTTTAAAGAACATATAATCATCTACAGGTAGCTGGACTTTTGTTGTATAATGTAAGGCTTAGTTCTGAGATCGTGAATGTGCAGATGTGTGTAAGCGTGCGCGTGTGTGCGTGCGTTTGAGCGTTCATAAAGACGATTAGCAATAGAGTAAGAATTGTAGAAGGCACAATGTAGTATGTGAGAAACTTCTGGACGAAATAAACACAGATAGTTTTGATGGCCTAGTACTGGTGCTTTAATCTTTTAAACATGTCACCACAGACACAAGCTGCTGTGAACATCACATTGCCTTTCTCACATCACTGAAAATACAATCGACATACAGATCGACCTCACAGTACAACAAAGCAGAACAGCGAGCATAATGCCTGTGATACATGCTCTGCTACACTAATTATTGAATCACTTTATATAAAGACCAATCTTTTAATTCTTGCTTTTCATAGCTTTTTTTTTTACAACATACCATTTCTCGCTGTGTGGAGTGATGTGCTTGAGGTACTTTCAGCGAATGTGTGATGTCTTCGAAGTAGGTTAAAAAAAACACCAAAAAAAGTAGGAAGAAAGATATAGGGGAAAGGTTATGTGTTCGTTTATTCGAACTACTACGACATTACAATAAATGGAGGTTCATTTTGAAACACTTGAAGTTTTATCTAAGACAAACCGCTTTAGGAAGCAATATATACAGCTATGCTGAAAATTATTTCTATTTACCATTTGATATAAAAAGAGAGCACTATTTTTAACCTATTTAATGATCATCTCAACCAGTCTACTTCAAAACAAAGAGTGAAGTGGAGCTACGATGACCTGCCATGTTAGTTGTATCATTATGTCAGCTCTTCGTTTATGCACAATCGAACTGCTTCAAAAATGCATGCCAAGGACAAAGCTTTACTAACACATTCTGTTTAATCTATTTAGGGCAGAATACAAGAATGATAACCCGATTCTCAGAAAAAAAAACTTGCGTGGTAGTCACGACTCTCTAAAGTGAGAGAACGGACTGGAAATGCAGAGGACTGAGAAAAGGGGAGACAACTGAGAACGATGTAGACAGGGAACAGTTGTGGGTTCTGTGTATACTCCTAGTTGTTGTGTATATATAATACACTTAGTGGTCACACATACCTTGCTGGGTGTAGTGCATGCTCGGGAATACTTACATACCAAAGATGTCATACACAGGAATGTGAAGGGTAGCCATGTTTATCACCAGGTAGCCTACAGGTGTGTCTCACTGACTCCACAACTCTCTTCCTTCTGATCGTTGTAAGGCAGCCAGGGCAAGTTATTTGGTTATTTGTTTGGTTATCGCTTAGTTATTTTATTATAAGTTAAAGATTGATTACCGTTCTTTACACATCGTTCTTTTCGCATTGACACAGATATCACACTTGTAGACTGACACACGCACGGATATGCTTGTAGAAAATGTATTTTCTTCTTATTGTCTTTTTTTAAGGTGTTTAGTATGTTTAGTATGCTTAGCTACTTTGTTAGGGCAAATGTTTGATTAGAGTAGTTAAAGTAGGGACAAAACATCGTGGGCGGGCCAAGCTAGCGACAACCATCTCGCTGCCCTGCTCAGCTCCGGTGTCCAGTGTCGGTGTCGACTTCGTCCGAGCATCTAACGTGGACGGCCGCGCTTGACGTACGGCCAGGGGAGATAATTGTTCACGCCTTTTGGTAGTGGTTTTGGAACACCCTCCACAGCAAGCAAAAAACCCACAGGAAGAAACGAACAAAGTAGGGTGCAGTGGCAAGAACTTTACTTTTCTGGGTGGCGAGGTGGAGAGCGGCCGACAGAAGGTCCGTCGGGAAAACGACGTTAAAAGATCCACAGGTCTTTGAATCATTAGGAAACTTTAAATGACGAACATATAAAAGTGGAATCATTACGCCAGTGTGAACTTTAAAGGGATACTAAAAGGAAACTCAAACTGCTTAGAAACTCTTTTTAGTAGGATAAATTTGAATCTCGTCTATTTATATGTATGTTTATGTGGAAAACGTTGAAGGTTTTTAGTAGAATGTTGTGTTTAATAAGAGAAATTACACGGGACTCTTTTTTTTTTTTTTTTTTGCTTCCACGAAGTCTCGTTCTCCGTCACGTGACCCTATGACGTGTGGTTTCCATAGTGACAACCATGCCTCGAGAATGTGCTGCACCCGATTGCCACGAAAAGATGGGAAAAGATACGACATTGTCTTTTCATCAGTTTCCGAAAGACAGAGAATTACAAAAAGAGTGATTATTGGAGTTATCAGCGCCCTGCACAGTAGCGAGAAACGCAAGAAAGCTAATGTCATGAACCAGCCTGGTTCAAGGCCAGAACAACAGCTGAAGCGGGTGTAGATAATTACAGGTGGGCCGTGGTCAAAGGAAGCGGACAGCGAGAGGAAGCCTTTCTGTCCGTTTCTACTTGACAGATCGCCGTGATTGATAGAGGCGATCGAGGCCATGGTAGGGAGGTGTCAGGAACCAGCTTGGTTCAAGGCCACAACAGAGCCAACGCGGGTATAGATAATTACAGGTGGGCCACGGTCAATGAAAGCGGACAGTGGAGGGAAGTCTCTCTGTTCCTTTTCATTGACTTGACAGGTCGCCTTGATTGATGGAGGCGATGGAGGCCCAGGGTAAGGGGGTGTAAGGTGTAGTAGTAGAGAATAGCGCGGTGGTCAGTAGTGGCCTTAATACTAGAGAGATAGCGTTAGGACCGGGGATGAGGGGTAGCGAGTAGTCACGTGGCCTCGTAGTATATAGTTAGGGTTAGATGGTTAGTCGGGGCCTTTCCCCAGAAACCAGCAGAGACGACCGTCTCTGAGCGTAGAATCAACTGTAAGCAGCAAGTCTGTAGGGGGCCCGTTCTACCGAACGTATCGCGCTACTTGCTGGCACTTACAGTCTGGAACCGTGAGAGTGAGAAAGGGGTCTCCGTCCTCGCAGACGTCAAGAAGGAGGTACACCGTCAGAACCGGCAACAGCAACTCTGCCGCCGTTGCCTGAGGCAACCGCCGGGAGTAGGGATTACTGTTCCTGTGTACCTCTGGGGTCTTGGTCGTCTGGAGCCGGTGCCGGACCACCGTCGCCTGAAATCGTCGCCGCATCTGCATCCGTTCCCTGGGGCAACCAGGTGAGCAGCAATGCCAGTGAGCTAGGGACAGTGTGTCAGGAAACTCACTCCCAACGTCGTCGCCATCGTCATTGCCAGGGGCAGCGGTGTGTGACTTGTCAACTCAGCCAGTAGTGACAGTAGTGTGCCAAGGCAGGTCTGTGGCTGTCCACTACTGGTTGTCTAGCGGCAGTCCGTCGTGAACGACGCTGCCGTGAGGAACTATTCGAGACTGAGGAACTGTACGCTCCAGGGGGAGCGTTCGTCATACGAAGATCCAGAGATTAGAAGGAAAGTGTGTTTGTTTCATTTTGTACTCTTTGCATTTTTATGTCTCGATGATAGTCTGCATATTCATAGACTCATATTGCGTCACGTGTCAACCTAATTTGCTTTGTTAATTTTCTTGTAATTATAATTTGTCTGTTGTGCAACTGTCTTGTCGGTTGTGTTTGCGCACGCGGGTGAGAGTGTCTGTACGCGTGCGGACGTGTGAATGGGCGGACGAGAGGTGAGGGTGAAAGAGGGCGGAGCGAGCCAGCCAGAGTGACCCCTTTCCCCTAAGGGCGAGTGAGGCCCACCCCTCTACAGCAGCGCTCCGTATCATCACAGCTAAGTTTTGAGATTACATATGAAATGCTTGTAAACTATTTTCTTATAAATATATATGCACTCTTTGTTAATTATATTCTAGTCATTAGTATTGAAACTTCGTTATTGAATCTGTTGTAATTAGGTGTGTGGACGAATGCTAGATGACGGAATGCAATAGTTAGCCATTGCACACAGGACCCGAGTAACCGTCCATTACAATGCTGACATATTAACACACACACACACCTCTGAAACAGACAAACTTGTTGACATTTGTTTTGTAAACAGAGACAAGGCCCTCGTGATGTAAAAATCTGTAATGACGTCATATCTATTACATCATAAGGTGATGACGTGGTGATAGACTGAAAGAGTACAAACACTAAAAGACAATTGTTGGTCTAAGAGACTGACACACGACTACAGCAGGTGACAGGTGTGTCAGTGTCAGTGTCAGTGTCAGTCACCTTCTAGCGACTTGTCGTCAGTGTAGACAATCACAAGTTGTGACGTACAGCGGGACATGAGGTCAAGTCGGGGAGTGATAAGGTCGTACCGTTCTAAATGCTCAGATTCAAAAAGATCATAATCAGGATCCTCCAGACAGACGACGACTTTTCTCTCCAGACCACGAACATGATCTCCACCCGTCACCCACACCACGTCACTGCGGGCCGTGACCACGTCCTCGATGTCATCATCCTTCATCACCTGCACTGGGATACCCGCTTCTTGCAGTCCTGTGACCACACCCCACTGATCACTAACGTCAAACCAGCACAACACCAGCACGTCTCTCCACTGTAGACAGGGTGGTGTTGTGCCGCCACTGGTAGAGGTCAATGTTGTAGATGTTGTTGTGCTTCTCCCTGTCAACATGAATATAAACAATAGCATCGTGACGTCATCACGTAAACTGAGAGACACACGTCACTAATACAGTGTTATTTACAACACTGTTTCTCACATAGGTAAGTGTTTAACTGTAAACAACGTTACACTACACAATACACACACCTACCTGTAACACCAACACGGAGACTGTGTAGGAAGCTGGCCACCTCACGACCGCACGTCACACAGTCATCTCTCAAGCGTTCTGAGTGACCCTGACCTCGGTGATACAGTCGTGTGACTGGCGGGCCGTCTGTGTGGTCGGGCACACCTCGCTCTCTGTACGGCAGTACTTCACGGTGTATAGCGATCTTCGTGTCCTGCTCGACTTCCCTGACGACGGCAGGAGGAGAGCGGAGGGGTCTGGTTAAATATTCCACTTGCCAGCCGGCGGGTGTGTAGTCATGGAAACAACTTGCCGCCCACAGATGGAGACGAGGAACTCGTGTCAGCAGCAACTCACAAAAAGTCTGGAATTTGATATTCCTGTAACATAGGATGTAGCTACACGCGTTACACTGTGTACTATTATTAATGTGTGAGTCTGGTTGTGTATCATAAGTAATATTGTTACCAATGATGTCATCAAGTAAGTGATGTCACAATAATGACACGTGTTGCAACACAATCTGTGTAACAGCCGATGCTTCAAAACAAATCTATGTTTACAACACAACACCTCCATCAGGTGTCACAACTGTTGAGGAAACATCACCTGTTAAGCACCAAATAGTTGTAATCCAGTAAATGCAGACAGCATCTACCTGTGTGTCTATCGTCACATCACACGCTGTACAACTCACCTCAACTCACTCGCTACTTCATCAGCGATGACGTACAACGACCCTCCGCTCGCCGCCTGTGACAAGTCGTTGACGGCCTTAAACACGTCTTTACCGCGATCAAGGTCATACTGCAGGAGGTGAGGCTGACCGGGTGATACACCTGATGACTGTTGTGTCTTTACTGTCTGCAGCAACAGGTGATACAACATGGTGCACGCTGCACGACTGCCCCACCACGTACTGACGACGTAGACGTGGTGACCACATCGCAGCCACTCTATGGCCATCAGCAGCAGCACCAAAGTTTTACCTGTACCGGGCGGTCCGGTGACAAAGAGTGTGGGAGGCGCCGTGTGTAGCAGGTGAACTTGCTCCGGGAAGAGTGTTATTACAGCAGTGTAGCTCTCTCCTGTCCACCACACGCCTCACCAGGGTCTTGACACTCACACGTGGAGGACATGTGCATGGCACAGTCACTGTTGTCGCCGGACCACAGAACCTACAACAAATGAGTGTGACCATTGGATGTTTACAAATTCTGGATAACCAGGCAATCCGCGATTGCTTTCCTCTTTTTTCTTTAGTATCTGTCGACTGATGGGCATATTTAGTGCTCTTGGTTTATTTAATCCCTTGAGTAGACATTCCTGAAAGTTAGGAAGGGGTGACTTTTGGCAAACTTTCATTTTTTAGATAATACTCCTCACTTAGTTGCAACTTCTCTTACAGAATAGTGTTTACATAAAAATTAGCGCTTAAAAACAAGAACCAAACACAGCATAAGAGGGACAGGAAAACAAATAGCATATTAGCAATAAAAATAACAACACCACTAGCGAAGAATAAAATCACAAAGAAAACACAAAGAGGAAGATAGAAGTGTGTGAAAACGACTACACATTATGAGAAAGGTTGTTACAAGTAATGTTAACGGAAGAGGTGTGTTTTCACGTGTAAAGGATTCAATAGTGAGTAGGTGGCGGATATGGAAAGGGAGAGAGTTCCGTTGTTTCGCTGCACAATAACTAAACATCCTGTGACCATAATTAAGTGTCAAGGCGGCCATACATATCAGTGCTGCAGGTGACAGACAGTACGACCAGGCTTCTGGCAGTGATGGTTGTCGCTGTTTTTAGCATTGAAGACCTCTTGCTTCGTGCTAATGATGCAAGGTGCGTGATGTGTGTCACTCGGGACAACACTCAGGGTAGGACTGTTTATAGGGCTACCTTGCATGCTGGTTAACGCAGAGACAGAGACTAAAATTGTTGCTCACACAAAGGAATAGACTGGCCACATTAATGAGGACCTGCTAACCGCTGCTCAAGACAGACCTCAGTCACGTGCCGCTGTGTCTGTCCAGTAGCTACTCCCAACGACGTGTAGCGGTGACCAGCATAAGCTTTCACCTGCCCATACGCCAGGGTATGAATAAAGGAAAGAAAGAAAATGAACGAATTGACACTGTTTCAGATCCAGCAGTATCTGGACAGACATCTAAGATCCACTCAAGCTTAGTCACGTGATTAGCTCGACGGGCGAAACCATTTGAAAACACGCCCACTTCGACATCGGCCTTTAAGGGTACCTCTTAATAACAGCGTCACTTAAGGATCTTTAGACCTCCATACACGTAGTCATGCCTGAAGACCTACTGGTAAGAGCACACATATATATATATCTCAATATCCATAGAAACCCAAAAAGCTTGATTAATGATCTTATCCTCGGCAGACACAATAAGGTAACAAGCGATTTTAAAGTAAAGAGACCAACAGAGCCAATGACTTCATCACGACCCATGCTGTTTTCTGGACAACAAAATACTTACCAAAAATAATATACTTTTTTTTATCATATCATACATTTCTACATCTCACCTGGCTACCAGTGTCCTGTACACGTCACGTGTCATGTGACTGTCATGTCCAGCCCCAGCCACGCGTCGCTGCCACCAGTGTCCGAGTTCCCTCAGCACGTGACTACTGACGTCCCACGGTGTCTTGGGGTCTGACAACTGATCACAGCACAGACACAGACCTGAGATGTCGGCGGGGTCTGTTCTTCCCAGACACAGACACAGGTCCTGTAATACAACCACGTGATCAAAAGAGCGTATTCTTTGACAGTTGTGGTGTTTAAGCAGCTTTTTGAAAATTATTGTATCATCTGATGTCACCAACCAGGGCTATCCCCCTTGGCGGCTTGTAAGTGTGTATGTGTATGTGTATGAGTAGCACTGTACTATTCCACCGCTACAGTGGAGCGCCTTTCCCAGCAGCGCTGACCACAGAAGGGGTCATCCAGGGCATGACGATAGATTGTCATTAAGGGAGATAATTGTTAAAGTATGAGAGAGAGAGATGTAGCCATATAAGATTACTCCACAAACTCATTCGCGCTACTTCTGAACGTAAGTCACTTACTAGTAAAAAAAAAAAAAAATGTATTTCATTGGTCTGTTAAAAAAGTGAAATGTACACAATATTTTAATTTCATGATTTAAAACAGTTTTTACTTGAGCTATGTGGGTGTCGCCGGAGATGGCCTGTTGAAGTTGACGAGCCGTGAGGTTGGGGAAAGCGATGGTCTTAGTGATGCGCAGACCGGGAGTGATGTCGGACACCAGGTGAGACAACATGGCCTCCGCCTTGTCCAGCTGTGACACGGCCTCTTTAAGCTTCTTTTTGATTTGATTATCTATTTCCTGCTGTGACATTTTCAGCTTCTGTAGGTTGTCACCAAATGCTTTCAACTCAAGTACGACCAAACCAAAATGTCGGTGAAGAAGAAGTACATCAAAGTCTCCTTGTTTCCAGTTTCGGGGCAGACATGACGGAAGACTGAGGGCGACAGGTAACTGGGCAACTGCGGCTGAGTAACAAGGTTCACTCAAGTACTGTCCGAACTTCAGCTGACTAAGTCCTACCAAAACTTCTTTGTTCTGTTTAGACATTGTCTGCAGACACATCAGAACCCGATTCATGGTGGCATCGTCTCTGGTATCACTGTCCTGAACTCCAGTAGCTTGAGGTCTGGGAGCCTGACCAGCAGCAGGTGGAGTCATCGCTTGTTTGTTGCAATGACCGGCCTTTCCAGGTGCTGGCTGAAGGACCACAATACTCTCATCAGCAATGGACTCGCTGGTCATCGGCACGCGGTTGAAGTAGACAGGAGGCAGGAAGTAGGCGTCAGAGTCGAGATCAGGGAACGCGGCCTCAACCCATTGTAACCAGAATGTCTGTGCTTGTTCTGATAATGTTAACTGCATCAAAGCCGCTTTAGTACATGAAACTGAAAGCTTGACGTATTACTATAAGTCAGTTTATTTCAACTTTTGGTTGACAAACCTTTATCATTTACTTTTGCATAAAACTATTCCAATTTACGGAGAGGAAATATTCATTACAAATTACCAATGGCATTATTGTTTACCACTTTGTATAGTTCATGTTCAAATCGCTTTTTTCCAAATTGACACTTTTGCTCATATAGTTCTTATTTAAATAAAAGTGTAAAAAAACAAACAAACCTTTTGATTGATGAGCTTGACTGCTTCGTCGATCTGAGATTGAACACCACGTATGGTGACAAACTTCCTACCGAGTACAGGTGACGAGTTGAGGTCAAAGTTTACGTCAGCGCCTGACTTTGTTCTCACCTCGTCAAGTAGACATATGCTTTCTGTAAAAATAATATATTTTTGATTGTTGTTTTTTTTTTACAAAAATCTAGCCCTCAATTGCATTTCAAACTGTAATTAGTACAGCAAACTAAGTGGTAATTATAGTTTTAATGCCATGGGCGATAGGGCATGCGATACAAAACTTTACCATTGAATAAGGTGTCATACACACAATGTAGAAGACCTCAACGACCGCGACAATTCTGAATAGCCTAATGGCAGCTATCTCTGCCCCGACAGTCATAGTCCGTCAAGGGCGCCCCCTAGTGCTTGAGTTTTTCAACATTTTCGGGAGGAAAAAGGTGCGCATGCAAAAATTTATATCCAGAACGTATATCTAAAAACATAAAAAGAATTGCCCTTTCTCTCTCTCTATCTTTTCACCCCGGGAGAGGCAGAACTGTAGCGACAACAGTAACACACACACTTTGAAGAGAGCTGGAAGGTTAGCTGGAGGGAGGATGTCAGCTTTAAGGCATTTAGATTGTAAGTGTAGGTGTTTAAATTATAGTTATTTGTTTGCAGTGAAATTCATAAAGCAGTGATGAGGGAACAGCAGTTTGCATGTTATTATTCTTGGTTTTTTATCACCTGCTATCTTCTTCGCCTTTATCTGTCTGCACTCAGTCTTAGACCGTACTTGCCGACATAAGTAGAATAAAGGCATTTGACATTTGTCTGAGGAGAAAACCAAACTCACCTGTATTCTGAAGTAGTGCAGCCTGTTCGTCGGTCACAGCGTGTAGGTAAACTTCGACTCCTGCGCCGCCTCTAGAACTTTCTCCTCCAGGGCCTCCTTTCCAGCATTCTCCCTGTAATATTTATTACAAATTTACATAGTAACATCATTGACTGAACTCCATATACACAGCTTGTCTGATAAAAATACGCATAAGTGTATATTTTACAGTATTTTTTACAAATCGTTAAATTTCTTTTTACTATTTATGCAAGTTGTAACCTCTTTGACCTTGACCCGTCTAACCCCAACAGACTCCCAGTCCTGGGTTGACTACACCTTGTCTCACCTGTTGTGAAGCAGACGGCGGGGGACCAGACATGGCTGGCAGTGGTCTCCCCTCAGCAGGACCAAGTCTATAAGAGGCAGCGACTGTCGTCTGCGGTCTGTCAGGACAGGATACAGACTGTCATGTCCTCTCTGTGCTTGATGATGGCAGACAGCTAGGATGTCAAACATGGGCGACACTAGATGTAGTGAGATATTTATTGTCCAAGGCATTCCACATTGTTAACGCCACTTGTCAAAATATATCACGTGACTAACTGTAGTAATTAATACAGTTCCCGTGTACGTACACCTATACTACAAAAGTCAATAGGTCTGTACAGCGCGACACCTAACAATACTTCTGTACGACAGGGGGACATAACTATAACTCCTGGTTTGCATGTAATAGTACTGTTTATACCTGATTATAACACAGCAGCAGGTGTTATAGCGGGACAACACAAAGGTAGATAATTGACTTACGCCTGTACAGGTGAGACGGCATCGCTCTGTCACTAATGGCGTCTACACCATTTGTACAGGTAGAACTTGATCTTACTGCCAGCCCTATTAACCCCCTTTCTGTCCGTGCTGGCTTTGTGAAGCAAATGTTTAAACAACCCGTAGTACATCCAGAGCTCTGCCACCCCGACCCTCACCCTACATACCTCCTCGTCCACCAAAGCTGGCAATACCTGAGACCTGAAATCTCACAATCTGTCAACTGTGTTCTGTCGCCTTTGTGTGTGGTGGTGGTATCCTACTATACAGGTACATGGATATAACTACAAGAAATAATATACACCTTTCTTTAAGTGAATGGACTGGGTTGTGTGTATAATATTCCGTAACTATGGCAATATCTGACTTACCTCTGTTACTCTGGTCATAAAAGAAAATGGAAAGATGGCGGATCAGGTCATTTCTACTCGATGTTTCTTCCGGGTGTCAATGAAGTCTACCGTATCGGGTTTTCCCACATCATACAACAAAACTATAAATATCTGTGGTGGTTGGGTAAATAGGCAAATCTGCTGAAATGTTGAGCTAGAAAT
The DNA here is from genome assembly GCF_003073045.1 of Pomacea canaliculata. Taxonomy (NCBI): domain Eukaryota; kingdom Metazoa; phylum Mollusca; class Gastropoda; order Architaenioglossa; family Ampullariidae; genus Pomacea; species Pomacea canaliculata. The sequence goes on along the minus strand of NC_037603.1, from coordinate 673,453 downwards.
AGAAACATTAACTGAAATATTACTAACAGCGGGTATTTTCAATATGGAATAGTGTGTGTCCTCCTTTGTGGAGGAAGTCCTGTTTTAAAAATTGTAGAAAACAGTCTGTTTCATTTTGTAAGCAGTCTTGGTCATATGTCATAAGGTCACGTGACGGGGAACGAGACTTCGTCTAAGTAAACGAAAGAGTCCTATTTAATTTGTCTTTTTAAACACAACATTCTACAAAACCTTCAACTTTTTCCATTGGAACAGACGCGAAAATAGACGAGGTTCAAGCTGATCCTACTCTTTACGAGATTCTAAGCAGTTTTATTTTGCCTTGAGTATTACTTTAATTAAGCATGTCCTTTTTTCAACAGGTGTGTCATGCTTATCTTCAAAGATGGAGTGCCGCTGAATGCGCTGAATGCGAATTATTGTTTGTACCGGCGGCACGTGACACTGGTTACGATCTTCATTTTCTCTCTGACAAAAGTCACTATGTACAGCTGACTGTGCTTTATAAACTCCTTGTATATGATTTCTTAGTATAGTTTCTTCACTTTTCGTGATGGTAGTATTCATTTTCTAGAATCTATAAGTGCCAATGCCAAGTAATTAGCATTGTATTTTTATGTTTTACAACATACAGATTTGTATAACAAGATTCAAATCCCTATAACATTCGGTAAATAATAGAGACAATGAGAGTCAATAGGTTAATTCCAGCACCTTCATTTCATCAGTTTTTCGGCGGATTGTCATAAATAACACATTGACCTGGAAGTTATTTTTTTAATTTTATCACCTTATTTAACATCACTATCTTTGAAAAAACAATTTTCTCTTGCGCTCGGAAGTTCTAGAAATTATCGCATTTTTTCAGTTTCATGCGGAACATTTCGGCCGAGAGTGTATCACGCAAATTGCTGGACCGGAAAACAATCGATAAAAATAATATTGTCTAAAAACTACAAAAATGTCTGAGATTAATTCTTTAAAGAACCAACGTACTGTGAAGAGCTGCTGAAGCCAGCAAGAACGACTGAAGAAACCATTTCGTTGTGTGTGAACACCCCATGGTAGGATGTAGAATCAATCTGTGTGCTAGTATTTATATTGGACCAGCAAGCAGGGACTACTTTATCGGCTGCTGACGCTCAAGAATACATTACTAGGTCTGTATGCGGATGTAGATAATGTTATGCCAAAAATCCGACGTATTGTAAAGATTGTATACAAGGCGCCAGGTTAGCCAATGGGTCCAATAGAGCCCCCACCCCCTACACACACACACACTTACTCATGATCTTAATGCGTTGGCCGCGCATGTGTTTGCCTAACTTTTACTTCCTTCTTATTGTATGCATGGCAAAGAGACTCTAGGAAAGCAAACTTTTCCGATTTAGTAATTTAAATTTTATGAGAAGAAACTGTTATTGATAAAGAGCTTCTTTCATCCAGTATTATCAATCATGGAAAGCAGAATGTTTGAGCAAAAAATTGTAAAGAAAGTTTTCGAAATGCAGGTGAAGTTCGAAAGATAAAAAAAGTGAGGAGAATTGGTATTTTACGCCGAAGCCAGCAACTAAGGTTCTATCACAGCAAGACAACCAGCCCTGAAAACAGATGCCACATGCAAAAAGATAAAGAGGGGGAAGGGGGGCTGTGAAAGTAGAAAGCACTGAAAAAGGTAGATGCAAAAAAGACATGGCAGGGTTATAACGTAAGTATAAAGATTCAGTGGCGATCATCCAAATTGACGAAACCACTCTACAAGATAAGATAATACTATACTTAATTTTTCCCAGAGGGCTACTAGGGACACGTGAAAGAAATACCACAACATACTGTCATGTGCGCAAAAAACTGATTCATACATTCTTGGTTTTAGGCGGCTGCATTTCTTCGCACACAGTAACATTTAGAAGTCGCATGATCGCCACAACAAATGACAGTGTCAGACATGTTTCTGTACCTACCTTTGTCTCAGTGTTTGGGGCTCAGCGGCAGCTCACAGCAGACGACGTTTGACGTCATATTCCAGGCTATTTTTATGCGGTTCGCAGGAGGGGGGAAAGGTCAAGGCCTTTTTTCGCTGACTGTAGCAACGCCTGACATCATGTCCATGCTACGTCACGCGTCGTCTGCTTGATGCCGAGTGTGCTGTTTGTTCTACCAATGGGGGTTCACTGTTCATTGCCCCTCCCAACCCTGTCCGCAGTTTAGGCATCGAAAGACTTCACGCGCTTTAGCGTGGCTTGGGTGTTGTGGGCGCTGGCCATTGGTTCCAGCCCCTGGGAGACAAGATGGCGACCCCTAGAGCGTAGTGTCCCTCTAGACATTCTTCCTAGGATTACAAAGTTATTTGCTAAGAGAGGGACTGTATTAGAGCGCGCACCCTTTTTACGGGTTCAAGTTTGAAAGGAGAAAATAGTGCTACATTAGGTCAAAGCTATAGGTGGGACGTGGAGGAAGAATTTTTTTGTTTCATACTGAGGCCACCTAGTGACCGTTGTTCTTTTGTTTTTGTACGTGCTTTTTTTACTCGTTTTCGACAGTCCTATCATCTTTGTCATCTTTATCGCCATTGTCATCTTTTTCATCTAATATTCTTCGTGTGATCTTGTCAACCTCTTCCTGGTTCTCGTCGTCACTGCTTTTCTTCTATTTCGTCACATCTTCTTCGTCGCCCTTTCCGCCCTAGCGTGGGGGGAACCTCAACTGCTCTACTTTTCGTCCTCTCTTCATTTCTTCGTTCCGTCTTCTTCGACAGTCGGTCCTACGTCGTGTAGTCAGCTGAGAAACTAAGACTGTAAACCAGCAAAGGGTCCCGGCACACATTGGACAGACAGTGTGGTTGTCGTCAGCGCGTAAAGCCAAAGAAACTAAAGGACAACAGAGTACACAGTGCTCTAGGTCTAACGTCAGGCCTGAAGGCCTCAAGGGCACGAATTCTAACAGTAATGTGCCGCAGTGTGTGCTGGTGTTTAACTGTTTGTTTTTGTTTTTTGTTTTCTTTTTTCAGTCATTGATTATTTTCTTTTACTAACATCCCTCGTTACCTTTTTTTCTGCATAGGGTAGTCTCCAGTTTTCTTGAGTGTGCGTGTGCGTGTCCGTGTAAGTGTATTTTAGAAATATTTTCTCTTTGCTGTGAAACACACCATTTAAACAAACTCCTCCTCATAAACATTCCCAGACCATGCAAAACAGACAAACCAAGGACATATGTTGGATATTAGTTCCTGGACAAACAGATTTGATCACATGCACAAGCAGAACCACCTACGCACTCACCGATCAGAGCTTTTCCAAATTCAACATTTGGCTGGGGCTGAAATAATAGCCAGCGCCGACACCATCGGACACTTTCATGTCCAAGCTTTGCTCCACAAGAAACATGCGCACAAGGATAGAAGAGGCAATGGACAGCCAACAGCCACACAAGTACGTTAGAAACAGCGCTGAGCAGACGACTGGTGACGTCAAACACAACAAACGTCAGCTGATCTTTATCTGCCCTATCCCTCTACAGCAGGATAAAAATAGCCTGCGACACTGACGCTGAGGTTCGTCTGCTACGAGCGCGTCCATCGTAAAGTGCCTGGATTACATTTCACGGGAAATTACTATAAAAATAGCAAACAAATGTCTGTTCACGACAATGTAGAGAAATAATATACTGAGACCAGCTGACAGTTAAACCGACAGTGATGTCCATTCACCTAACTGACTTAAGGGGACTGCACTCTCTTGTTCTTCGATCTGAGTCTCCTCTTGATCTGTGTTTTTGTTGTGTATTTACACTCATTTGTGTTGCTCTGTCTTTGACTGCACCATACCGTGTCCACCTACACACAACTTACTATCAACTGCCTCCTTCTTATATCCCGCCATAATGATTTCTTCATACAGTTCGCAGGTGAGAAGGTCACACAGTTGATGCAGTGTGCTTTATCGTGTAGACACATATTATTTGTGTACAGACCTAGTGATTGTATATATATATATAATAGAGCTAGTGGTCACACATACCTTGCTGGGTGTAGTGCATGCTCGGGATTACTTACATACCAAAGATGTCATACACAGGAATGTGAAGGGTAGCCATGTTTTATCACCAGGTAGCCTACAGGTGTGTCTCACTGACTCCACAACTCTCTTCCTTCTGATCGTTGTAAGGCAGCAAGGGCAAATTATTTGGTTATTTGTTTGGTTATCGCTTTGTTATTTTATTATTAGTTAAATGTTGACTACCGTTCTCTTCACATCGTTGTTGTCAGCTTTTCTTTTTCGATGAAAGACACTGCTCGTTAGGGATTACCTTCTGTTGCCTGCTTCCTGAGTGAGCGGTGTTATCTTCATCGGTAGCAGCGCCTCTTTCTTTAGGTTTAGTACTCGGTCTGTAATCTTACTTCTTGTGATGTGAACTATCGAAAACAAACACGTGTCTTTGTTTGCTGGATGAGGTCTACTTTGCTTTTACATGTTATTGGCTGCCTTCTCTCACTGTCGGCCCTCTATTTCTTGGGATTCTGTAGTTTTCTGAGAAGATATAGTCAATGTAGGTTCGCCAGTGATACTTTCGAGATTTTTTTCTCTTTTTTAACCCTTTTTGTTAAAAAAACAGAAAATCTACAACACAAGAATAACCACCACCACAGCCAGTTCACCGCTCTAGCAAAGTGACCCCAAGACACAGTACAGCTGCAGTCAAACATACAATGAAATGTCTAGTCCCAAGTTACACATGTGTTGACTCCATCAAAACACATCGGGAAAAGGTTTTCTTTAGTCAAATAGATCATCGACACACAGAGGTACAGACGCGTTTTATCATCGCCCTCATCATCGCTTTCCTGACAGACGACATGACGTCACTGAGGGCTAACATCAGGTCAGCAATGGCTGATTGTGAGAGTTCGTGTCATGACATGTCACGGTCAGGTTATAGTGTGTGTTGTGACAAGATGTTGGCAAACTGTAACAGTGTCATGTGATCGTGGCGTAGGTATTGTATCCTGTCACTGCTATTTATTGGTTTATTTGCTATCTGCTGTATATTTATATTGTCAGCCTGTTGAAACAGTGGTCACGTGGTGCCTGTGGGTGACATGACTGTTAAAACTATTTTAACCACTTAACAACAGTCTGTACCTGTTTTAAACCAACAACAAAAATCTTTATTGAAACACTCATTGTGAAACTTGTGGGCGACATTTATAAACGATTTGAAACAACATTTGTACATCGTGTGAATGTGTTTGTGCCAAACAGTTAAACTTGTAACATGTGTTGTATAAGTGAGCCGCTAGTGTTTGTTGTGTTTACATCAATAAATCTCTGAACTCAATGAAGCGGGTTTTGATGGACCACTCGTGTCTGTATTTAGTCTCAGAGTTCTGTCCCCTTTGTTTACCACTGGCAGTAAACAATATCCGACTGAACACTTTAGTGCACGACACTGACATTACAGTCTGATGAGGCCCTTTGACAGCACGTGTACAACCTCTTATACACACAGTGACACAGATATCACACTGGTAGATTGACACACGGATATGCTGACACACTAACACACACACCTTTGAAACAGAAAAACTTGTTGACGCTTGTTGTTTTGTAAACATAGACACGGACTTTGTGATGTAAAAATCTGTAATGACGTCATATCTATTACATCATAAGGTGATGACGTGGTGATAGACTGAGAGTAGAAGAGGACAAACACTTATTGGTGTAAGAGACTGACACACGACTACAGCAGGTGAGAGGTGTGTCAGTGTCAGTGTCAGTGTCAGTAAACTTCTAGCGCTAGTCGTCAGGGGAGACAATCACAAGTTGTGACGTACAGCGGGAAATGAAGTCAAGTCGGGGAGAAGTAAGTTTGTACAGTGTTAAATACTTAGATTTAAATAAATCGTAATCAGGGTTCTCCAGACAGACGACGACTTTTCTCTCCAGACCACGAACACGATGTCCACGCGCAACCCACACCACGTCACTGCGGGCCGTGACCACGTCCTCGATGTCATCATCCGTCATCACCCGCACTGGGATACCCGCTTCTTGCAGTCCTGTAACCACACCCGACTGATTACTATCTTTATCCCAGTACAACACCAGCACGTCTCTCCACTGTAGACAGGGTGGTGTTGTGCCGACACTGGTAGAGGTCAATGTTGTAGATGTTGTTGTGCTTCTCCCTGTCAACATGGATATAAACAATAACATCGTGACGTCATCACGTAAACTGAAAGACACACGTCACTAACACAGTCTTATTTACAAGACAGTATCTCACCCGTTCATCATTTATCACATAGGTAAGTGTTTAACTGTAAACAACGTTACACTACACAATACACACACCTACCTGTAACACCAACACGGAGACTGTGTAGGAAGCTGGCCACAAAAAAACCGCACTTGACACATTCACCTGGTCTGCGACCTGAGTGACACTGACCTCGGTGATACAGTCGTGTTACTGGCGGGCCGTCTGTGTGGTCGGGCACACCTCGCTCACTGTACGGCAGTACATCACGGTGTGTAGTGATCCTCGCGTCCTGCTCGACTTCCCTGACGACGGCCGGAGGAGAGCGGAGGGGTCTGGTTAAATATTCCACTTGCCAGCCTGCGGGTGCGTGTCCATGGAAACAACTTGCCGCCCACAGATGGAGAAGAGGAACTCGTGTCAGCAGCAACTCACACAAAGTCTGGAAGTTGTTGATTCTGTAACCAAGACTGTAACATAGGATGTAGCTACACGCGTTACACTCTGTACTATTATCTAATGTGTGATTCTGTTTGTGTATCATGTGTAATATTGTTACCAATGATGTCATCAAGTAAATGATGTCACAATAATGACACGTGTTGCAACACAATCTGTGTAACAGCCGATGCTACAAAACAAATCTATGTTGACAACACAACACCTCCATCAGGTGTCACAACTGTTGAGGAAACATCACCTGTTAAGCACCAAATAGTTGTAATCCAGTAAATGCAGACAGCATCTACCTGTGTGTCTATCATCACATCACACGCTGTACAACTCACCTGTACTTACTCCCTACTTCATCAGCGATGACGTACAACGACCCTCCACTCGCCGCCTGTGACAAGTCGTTGACGGCCTTCTTCACGTTTTCATCGTGATCAAGGTCATACTGCAGGAGATGAGGCTGACCGAGTGATACACCTGCTGACTGTTGTGTCTTTACTGTCTGCTTCAACAGGTGATACAACATGGTGCACGCTGCACGACTCTCCCACCACGTACTGACAACGTAGACGTGGTGACCACATCGCAGCCACTCTATGGCCATCAGCAGCAGCACCACAGTTTTACCTGTACCGGGCGGTCCGGTGACAAAGAGTGTGGGAGGCGCCGTGTGTAGCAGGTGAACTTGCTCCGGGAAGAGTGTTATTACAGCAGTGTAGCACTCTCCTGTCCACCACACGGCCTCACCCAGGGTCTTGACACTCACACGTGGAGGACATGTGCATGGCACAGTCACTGTTGTCGCCGGACCACAGAACCTACAACAAACAAATGTTGGATACTTGACCTCATCTTACTATTCAAATGACGAACGGAACGTATATATTAAGAAATTTACATTATTTACTACAAGTGGTTTGATACATTTAGTGATAATGTTTTTTGTCTTGACGTACTAACGTACTTCTATTATAAGAAAGAAAACCAAAAATTTGAAGTAGTTTCTAAGTTTTGTTTCTCTCTCTGTGTCACTAACGGTCTACTGTCTACTAAGAGTTGTATATGTCGCGAATGCTTCTAACTTTATTCTCTTCACCAATAAATACTGTCACCTCCGCAATCTAACGGCAACCGGCAAAAAATAGTTATTGTTAACTTTGTGAAAATAGTTTAACTGAGTGAATGAACAAAGTAACCTCACTTTACTGTTTCAAATTGTAAAGAATCCTCATAAAATATTTCCAGTAAAACCTCGATTTCACGTTTCTCAAGGGACCGCCATAATAAACGTGACATAGAGGAAACACTTTATTTGCTTCAGGTGACATCCAGACATGGAGAAAGTATGACATACACCGCATGTCACAATCCTGTCTAAACACATTACGATGTCAAAGTCCAACAGGTGAGCAGCAAGGTTGTGACCGTGTGTACATAAGACTTTATGTCCCCGTGGAGAGGAACTCATCCAAGGTGACGTGTCCTGTGAGTTGTGCTCGTATTTACAACATCACGTGTTCCGCACGTTGCACGTGTCCCAACATGTCGCTGCCCCCAGGGGCCTGAAGGCAAACGTCCCTCACGTGTCCAGCGCTGTGAGGGCTTCGGACACTTGCTGGTGGTGGACCAGTTGATTCTCAATAGTCGTCGTCGTCACTTCCGGCGTCGCCATCATCTCCATCTCCACTGTGTGTCACAGACGCAGCTTCCTCGCATATTTTGTCAAGAGAAATTTCACCCTAAGCAAAGAGCTACGTGACCAGGATTTGCACTACCTGTGAGAGATAGATGGTCGACGCCAAGGCTGACAAAAGTCGTCGTTCTCAAGAAAGGAGAACGCCAGCTGGGTTCGTCCGCACCCCAAAGTACCGGAGAACTGTGCATAAAGGTTGTCGTCGCTCTCTGAAGAGGTTTGCAGATCGGGCGGGAAGGACGACGGACTGGAGGAGCAACACTTTTGAGGGAAAGTCATCAGAGTGCCGTGACTGTCGGCTGGAGTATTGGTCTCCACCAACTCACCATCGTGGGCACACAACAAAACAAGAACAGTTTTAACATCAGAGCTGAGTTGTAAGACTGGACGCAGGATGAAAGTGGCTTCATATACAGAATAAACAGAAGTGGGCCGACTACTGAGTCTTGGGGGACGCCTCAAGAAAGTGGAGCAGGGCGAGATGTTTGACCATCAACAAACACAATCTGCATCCTATCAGGGAGGTAGGAGTTGAACCCCGCTAGTGCAGGTCCAGATATCCCGTATAGGGTGTGTAGTCTATGAAGGAACAGAGAGTTGTCCATAGTGTCAGAGGCTGGTTGAAATTCGGTCAGAGAGTGTCCCGGGGGAATATATCACTGGAGATGCTGTCAGGCTCTGATATCGACTCGAAGGATGATCGAATGTCCTAAATCTTGTTAGCAAAATAATTTCAAAACACTTGTGGCAACTGTGAAGCAGGATAGTGGGTGGGCAGCGGCATCGCTTTGCTATTTCTCGTCATTCGATTTTAGAAGTCGAAAAGTGTCTTGGGGTAAGTGCAATTAATTATTTTAGCCTGGAGATATGATGTTTTAATCTTGTTGATACATTTTCCAAGGTTTCGCTTCGCATGCCAAGACGTGTTTCCATGCCAATTGTCTTTACTTTTGGGTTTATTACCAACCTCGGTAATTATATCTACCTTTTCTGGAAGCAAAAACACTTACCTTTAGTTGCCATGGTTATAGGGCTGTTAACCACAAACAACAAAACGCGTGCGGCTACATACAGGTCTCATACGCGGTCAAACCAGTTTCCCATGCAAGCCAGGCACTGTAAGACGGACTGAGGATCTGCTCGTCTGACAGAATCTTTCCATCCATTTATAGTGTCGTGAAATTCTCGGGTAGAGCACGTGGAGATGGTCAGAGGTTGTGATTTCCGTCGCCTCGGCTGATCACACTCTCGATACCTCTACCACTCGCGTCGACATTTACCGCGTGCTCTCACACTAAATTGTTTTTACACTTTTAATTAACTAGCTGAGCCCACAGCATGCTTAACCCAAATAAACCACACACCGTAATTTAGTATATTAAAGACATACATTAATCATCGAGAAGATTATACAAATTACCAAATGATTTAGGAATAACAAAAGAACATGCAAATATGCAAATGAACTAATTCCCTATCTCGGCTAGTTATCGTGTCCCGTTAACACTAATTATTCTCCTTACTACTAATCCAGATTTCTAGTTAGTCAATTAATCTATTCTTAACTACCATACTCACAACGCTGTACATTCACTCACTATTTACAATACACATACACACACCACTTAACTTGACCCAAGCGCCATTGCTGTGTGAGTGTTAGTCTCTGATGGACACACACAACTGTCACTTGAGATTTCGTACAATGGTTCTTACTGTATGGAGAGCCCTCTCGACGCGCCGCAGAAGAAATGATGTTCGATGACTTGGGTCTTCTGTTGTCCGGCACCGCGACGAGAGATGTACGATGGAGAGGATTGGGACGAATTCTCACACGAATCGCCCCTGAAGAGTGTGCACATTGGTTCCGTCACCATCAGGCCTGAAGTTTCTCCAAGTAGAAATCAGCACCGACTCTTGTGACCAGAGCAACTTTTCCACTACGCTACCAGGAGTTAGTCATGGATTCGGAGAGACAAAAGTCACTCTCCCTTTGTGCTCAAGTTTGTTGAGCGGACTTTCACCTTCTTGGTCTGTGTCCCTGTTCCAATGTCTTCTGTCTGACTGGTGATAGCTGACACACGAGGTAGCGAGGACTTGAGTTGCGACGTCCTCTTCGATTCTTAGTCTCAAAGGATCCCTAGCGACAAGCTTCGAACTTGTGTCTAAACCCAATATTAAACGCTGGCTTGTGGCCGTACATGCACGCGATTGGTCAGTCGTACCATATGACCGGCCACTACAACTAATCACGCAACACAGCTAGATTTTCCTAGTTGTTCACAAGCTAACGTTACAAGTCATAAAAAGCTTGATTAATGATCTTATCCTCGGCAGACACAATGAGGCAACAAGTGATTTTAAAGTAAAGAGACCAACAGAGCCAATGACTTCATCACGACCCATGCTGTTTTCTGGACAACAAAATACTTACACACCAAAAATAGTAATTTTTTTTTATTCATACATTCCTACAACTCACCTGGCTACCAGTGTCTTGTACACGTCACGTGTCATGTGACTGTCAGGTCCAGCCCCAGACACACGTCGCTGCCACCAGTGTCCGAGTTCCCTCAGCACGTGACTACTGACGTCACACGGTGTCTTGGGGTCAGACAACTGATCACAGCACAGACACAGACCTGGGATGTCGGCGGGGTCTGTTGTTCCCAGACACAGACACAGGTCCTGTAACACAATCACGTGATCAAAAGAGCGTATTCTTTGACAGCTGTGGTGTTTAAACTAATCAGCTTTTTGAAAATTATAGTATCATCTGATATCACCAGCCAGGGCTATCCCCCTTGGGGCTTGTAAGTGTGCATGTGTATGTGTATGAGTAGCAGTGAGCACGAGTTAAGGAGGAACGTGTAATGGAACAGACTGTTCACCGAAGACCAGGATTATGTGTGAACTTTATTGCTGCAATCTCGTATAAGCCAGCGTGGACGAAGGACATTGTGTCGAAACTGAGAGTGAAAGATCCCTGCATCAACAAGGTACTGGTTGCAATAACTTAAGTTTGTAACAGTTTTCCAGAAGAGTAATTTGATATGCTTTGCGGATATTTTTAAAATCATTAATTCATCAAATTACAAAATTACATTTTACAGGGTTCAATTTGGACATCAGTTAAGGACTAAGCGTTTAAATAAAGCGGCTTCACCCTGTCAGTAAACACGGACAAGCGAAGGAGACCGGGCGCTCCTCCCTCACTAACCCTTTTTTGCTTTGTGCTAAAGATTACCACAGAAAGTTAAAGTGTTGTCCCCATTGCCGAGGTGCCTAACAAGCACCAGCTCCCTTGCATGACAAGGGAGATAATTGTTAAAGTATGTGAGAGAGAGAGATGAGGCCATATAAGATTACTCCACAAACTCATTCGGGCTACTTCTGAACGTAAGTCGCTTACGAGTAAAAAAAAAACTGTATTTAATTGGTTTGTAAAGAAGTCAAATGTACACAATATTTTAATTTTATGAAGTGAAACAGTTTTTACTTGAGCTATGTGGGTGTCGCCGGAGATGGCCTGTTGAAGCTGACGAGCCGTGAGGTTGGGGAAAGCGATGGTCTTAGTGATGCGCAGACCGGGAGCGATGTCGGACACCAGGTGAGACAACATGGCCTCCGCTTTGTTCAGCTGTGATACGACGTCTTTCAGTTTTTTTCTGATCTTGATTATATCCTCCTGTGACATTTTATGGTCGTTTGTGATGTCACCCAAAGACATCACATTGCAGACGACAAGACCGTAATGTCGGTGAATAAGAAGCACATCGAAGTTTCCCTGTTTCCAGTTCTGTGGCAAGTCAGGAGGCAGGCTGGAGACTCGGGGTAACTGGGCAGCCGCCATAGTAAAACCAGGTTCAGTCAGATATTGTCCGAAGCGGAGTCGTGTGATTCCAACTAACACTTCTCCTGTCTTTTCTGACCAGTTTTGAAGAAAGAATAGAACTTGCCTCATGGCCGCATCATATCTCAAGTCACTGTCCTGAACAGCAGCAGGTGGAGAAATGGAAGCCACAGCAGTCATTACACGTCGAAGCTTTTCTTTAAGAAAATTCAACATACCTGTGTTTTCTAATGCTGGCAATTTAACCTGAAAATCCTGACCAGCAACTGTCTCTTTGCAAAGTGACGGTAGTACCTGTACATTCTGACCAGCAACTGTCTCTGTGGTCATCGGCACGCGGTTGAAGTAGACAGGAGGCAGGAAGTAGGCGCGAGACTCGAGGTCAGGGTACGCGGCCTCAACCCACTGGAGCCAGAATGTCTGAACTTCTTCTGCGAGTGTTGCCTGTACGAAGAGGACCTCAGTTTGTCTGACTGCAATAACTTGCTTTTATTTTACTTTTGCATTTTGTTACTTACTCAACAATAGCAAAAATGTTTTTTTTTTTAAATTTCTTAGCGTTTTGAGGATGGTGTTACTTTTTTCTGACAACTCGTGTTCACTGAAGAATAATCTTTGACAAATTCTCTTAGTTTTTGCGTTATTTTCGCTGTTCATCACTCGCATTGTTATTTACTATATTTATTGTTATTCACTACAACAGCTCGTCATTAGTTATTATTTTTGATTATCAGTTGTTATCATTCATTGTTACTGCTAGTCACTCTTGCTGCCTGCTGTTGATTGCAGCCTCTACTGTTTAGTGTTGATAGCTGTTTGTAACTCTCTGATTATATTGTAGTCACTACTGCACTAACCTGACTACCAGTCATCTGCCTGATGAGCCTGACGACCTCCTCGATCTGAGATGGGACACCGCGGATGATGACAATCTTCATACCTGGTACAGGTGACGGCTTGGGGTCAAAGTGTACATCAGCGCCTGTCTTCTTCTTGACCTCCTCCAGTGGAAGCGCATTCACTGTAAACAAGATTATTTGTCATCACTGTTCTGTCGGGACATCTTGACCTAGAATTGTTTACTTGTGAGTTACTAATTTTCTGACCACATTTAATTTGAACCTCAAGACACATCTTTTGAGAACGATTTCACTGTGACCCTGTCCTGATCCTGCTGTATGAGTGTGTGTGTGAGAGTGAATGTTGTACAAGTGTGTGTGTGTCTGTCATAGGGAAGATGTGTGCGTGGCTGTTGGTTATTATGTTTACCAAATCACTTCTGTAAGCAGTCTGTGCATGTTGTTGCAAAAGTACGATTTACATGCTCAGTATAATTATGTCTTGTTATCTCAATAATTAGACGCATCGTTATGATAATGAATTATCTCAGTTATCTCCACTCTCTGATATTTGCTGTTGAGGTGGTGAGAGGACGAACTGTCTTACAAACGAGGAGAGGACTTATCGTCTCGTGCAAGACCTACTCACATCGTTACAGACAGACACGTGTGACGGACCTTAAGCTCCGTGTTTATCCACGTGCTGCACTAGCGACCGTTACAAGTATTGGGACGAATAAATAAATAAAACTTTGCAATGAGCTCCACATGTCTACATTGTATTATCTTCTTAACTTGTTTTGTGTCCTCGTCATTTACTTTTCTGCGTCCTTCTGTTGTTACTACAGATAGAATGTACCTGTATCCATAAGTAGCGCAGCCTGTTCATCGGTCACGGCGTGTAGGTGAACTATGACCCGGCCACCGCCTCTAGAACCTTCTTGTCCACCTCCACCATTCCGGGGCTTTCCCTGTGATGGTGGTTACACAGTTACAGGTGAACATCAGAGAATGAACACCGTACACACAGCTTGTCAGGGTAGAAGGTACACAAGAAGACATGACAGAATTTTTTTATAATTCATCTTTGACATAGATACTTATGATGAGGATGATGATTGATGATGATTTTTTTATTATTGTTATCTCTTCAGGAACATTTAAAGAAAGTCACGTGAAGGACTTAAGCTGAATACTGTGCGTAAAATTAACGATGATTGATTTCACTAACATTCTCAATGACAACCATGACATCACTGCCCTAGTGTGTGACAGGCCACATACTGACTTGTAAACTTGATTAAAGAACATTTGTAACTTTGGTACAACGATTGACCTCCTTGACCTCTCTCCGCCTCACCCTTCCCCTAATATCAGGTGTCTCCACCTTGTCTCACCTGTTGTGGAGCAGACGGTTGTTTATCAGACATGGTTGACAGTGCTCTCCTCTGTGCAGGACCAAGTGTCTCAGAGGAATCGTCTGTCGTCTGCGCTTTCCCCTGGACGGGAAATAGACTGGTGTGTTCACTCAATGTGAGAATCTGGCTGCTACACATGATAAAACATGTGGGCGACAATAAATTTATTTATATATTAAGTATGCAAGATTATACTCGGTGTATAGAGAGCTTATGTCGCTTTATACATTGAGTACATCACCTGTATAGGTACAGAAACACAGCACGTGTTAATGTGTGTACGTGATAGGCACGTAGCTGTTACCATAGTTACTGTTTGACCGCAAACAGGTCAGAGCCAAGTCTCTAACAAACAGTTGTTGTCAAAGTGAGTCTGTGACTTGATAATCGACAACTGCTGATGACGACGATGATTCTAAGGACAGAAATCGTGGTCCGCGATGTTAATAATCAGAGTTGTGTGTCCACTGGTGTCATTGTTGTGCTACTAACATGATGGCTACGATACTTACTATACAACCGTAATGACAGTTATCTGCCTTTGTCTGGTGTTATTTAACATGGTGATCTCAGTACTGACTATACATTCGTAATTAATGTCAGTTACCTAGATTGTCTGATGTTATTTATGTATTACTATCGTGATGATCACATGTTGCTGTGTAAAGTCCATAGTGACGCAGTACAGCAAACTAACCTCTGTGGTCTGACCACCCGTTAGTCCCACCCACAGAGCCATAGCGACAACCTGCTTGTTCATTTGTATTGTTCCAGGGAAGACTACAACACAAAGGTATTTGTGCAAACTGACTTATACAGTCATGCACATTTATCAATTTAAAGCAGGGATGCACAACCTACGGCCCGCGGGCCATATCCGGCCCGCGAAACTTCTGCACACAGTGCAGGAAATCGGCATGTTAGTAATAAAAGAAGACCTTAAAAAAACGAAAAAAAAAGGAAGAAGAAGTATTTATCCCTACGTAGGGGCGTCTTTCAATCTTTTTTTCGATGGACGAACATTTCGATTCAGTGCTCCGACTTGGTGTCTCTACGATGAGGCCGGACATTCAGAAGTTGGTTTCGGGAAAACAACTTCAAATATCCCACTAATTAGTACATATTTAATGGTAAGTACAACTTTTTTCTAATGAAAATGTTATCTGCTATATTTTTTTTCCTTTTTGTATTTTTGCGGTGAAGTGGCCCGCGACACGGCTGTCCGAAATGGATATGGCCCTCAGGCCGAAAAAGGTTGGGCATCACTGATTTAAACCATTAGTTAAACATACATATTAATTCTATTCTGTCCCACTAGCAAGCTCCCAGCATCTTGCCTCACTCAGACAACCGTCCACATTTATAAAACACAGACAAAGTGTTCAAGTTTATGATGGCACTTTCCCCCTTGCAACTGATGTGATAGAAGGAATAAACATGTAACGATTATCAAATTTTTGTAGAAAATCGCTTTTGATCATAACACATACACGTAGCCTTCAGAGCCTGATAAAGAAAAAGGAGAAAATATATTTGTATTTGCATGGGAGCTATTTCTGATACATCCAACAACAATCGTTTATGGAAAGTAGAGCTAGACGACCTTCAGTAAAAATATTAAAATTATAAAACTAAATATGGAGTTTACAGTTTTCTTATCGCAATGTGAGACTTGGGTTGTGCAATTTTTATTGTTTTTCTTAATTTTTGGTTGTATACATTGTACTGAAATATATAAAAATGTCTTTTTGAGGGAGTGGAGACACCCTGCCCCTTATTGCCCCTCACCCCGGTTCCTACTCACTGCAGTGTGAAGACACTGTGACAGTGTGAGTTCTAAATGAACGGGAAAGTCACTACGTTCTCCACCCCGGGTCTCAGAAGCTACCCTGGGGTCGCCGTGTGTCTGTTCTATTATTAGCTTGGCTAATGGCGGCTGAGCAGATGACGTGTAGGAGATGACGAGCTAGACAGTCAGCTGACAGTCAACAGCCATAGTGACATGACAAAATGGAATTGTACAGTCATATTATACCAGTGAAATGCCTTATGGTATAGGAGAGATATCAATGACTGCCCGGTCCTAAATTAACCGCAGATCAAAATTCTCATTGCTTAAGAGACATGTTAAACCGATAACAACAGTTTTTTTCTGTAAACATAAATAATATATCTTCTGATTACCAGAAATATTTGTAAATAAAAAGACTAAACAGAATAACATTGTCTAATGAAAAGTTATTAAGCAAGGATATGCAAGAGACGTGAAACACAAGTGACAATAACTGTGACAGGTGAGCTGGAACATGTGGAGAATATAAATGTACAGGTGTGTGTGTGATTGATTAGGTACAAATGCGAGAGACTGTGTGGATACATTTTTGTACATTTCGATACTGTTCACACTGCTCATTATTGTTCATACTGATTACATTGGCTATTATTAATCATACTGTCTCTTACTGCTCACACCGTTAATGACTGAAGACACAAACACTTACAGTCTGTCGTCACTTGAGGTCCGCTAGTCTGTGGTGTCGCTGTATTCAAGTAGTTCATGTGTTCACTGCATTCCACTTACATTGGTGTGACTACACGAAATAACAATTACTTATCTTTCTTTTAAGTAAAACAAGTAGAAGGTAAAAGCCTATATTTTTGAGAGTATGTGACTTACCCCTCATCAACTTGATCATAAAGAGGATGTCAAGATGGCGGAATCATGACACGTCGGCGGCGAACAACCGTTTGCTGTCAAAGTCTATGTTATCGGGTTTTTCCAAAGCATTGACATGATTTTAATGGAGATTTGTCAGAATAATTTATGTACAGATAATTACGCATGTCTTGTTATGTTTTTTATAGAAATTACAAGACATTAAATGTTTTATTAATGACAACAGACTAGGTTCAGTATGTTAAGTATGTTTGTCATCATTCATGCGGCGTCTCTCATAGAACAGGACACAGACTAGCAACACAGGCTTAGGCCTGAATTTGTGGTTTGAAACATCTCATGTTTCTTTTTATTCTCAAATTCTCTACACACATATATATACACGCTGTCCATGCAGCATGTGTGAATATAAGTACCCTCTTGCACATACACTCCTCATACACATTATCCTAAATATCAACACCATATATGGAGAATCCTTACATTATAAAGAAGAAAACCTCCTCACAGTCTTGCTTAAGGGGACCGAAGCAAGGGGACCCAACCTGCTCCCCTATCTTGCAAGCTGGGATCCTCCTAGTAGTCTTACCAAGGAGCACACACAGTTCTGGCAGTTCTAACAAACGGGATAAACCTACAAAACACTTGACATATCAAATCTGACAGTATCAGCAGGATAAACCTACGGAATGTATCATTTGTAATTATTTTTTTTTAAGTCAGCTGATAGCTCTAGAAAAAGCCTTCTTTTCTATCTAGACAGATACACACTCAGAGCCACATGCATAACAAGAGGTCAGGACGGATGCTCTAGTGTAAGTCACATGAGTGCTTGTGACAAACACCACTAAAAGCACTTGACAAGAACACATTTCTCATTAAATAAGAGACTTTGTTTTGGGAAAATCCGATAACATAGACCGCCATGATTCCGCCATTTCGTCATTCAACCGTGTTCTCAGATTAACAAATGTTTTACAGATGATCCTGAAGTCTATGTTACTGACGGCATTTCTTGGGCTTTCTTGTGCATCAGCCATAGGTCCTGCTTCAGTCTTCATGAGTGTACATGCGACCTGTATTTCACTCTTTATGGCAGACATATCTTTGTGTTTTCCAAGGATTATGATTATATTTATTGTCTTTAGGTGAAAGTACTTTTGCACTCACTATTAACTTCCAGTGAAGCTTAAGAACTCAGCTTCATCAACTCTAGTGTTTCTAGTGATATAAGAAGACCCACTGAAGTCTGTTGTAATCTCAGACCTGAAAATGACAACTGATAAATTATAAATTCAGTTCTCATGCAAATTAAAAGTAAACATTTAAAAGCAAGGGAGATTAAGAGCGACTAAGTAAGAATCTATACATATTTTATAAAAGCCACAGCAGTAAAAAGTTTCTTCTTTCACCTCAACAAAGAAAACAGCTAAGTAATTGTAGACAATCTATTTTCTACTTCTATTAATGTTGGGGTAAGGTTTTTATTAGAATGGTTAAAGTAGGGACAAAACATCGTGGGCGGGCCAAGCTGGCACATGTCCCCTGACTGTCCTATTCAGCACCAGTGTCCAGTCGACGGCGGCCAAACACCTAACGGCTGCGATTGACGTCCGGCCAGGGGAGATAAATAGTCCAGTTAATAATTAGCCACGAGGCGCTCAACCCCCCCCCCCTTTGTAATGTTTCTAGACCTTTTGTACATCTCCAAGGTGACCGGAAGGAAGAAACGAAGCAAGTAGGGTGCCAGGGGTAGAAACGTCACTTTTCCGGGTGGCGAGGTAGTGAGCGGCCGACGGAGAGTCCTCTTGAAGACGTTAATGGTCCGCGGGACTTGGAATTATTAGTGAATCGTGAACTTTAACTGATGAACTTGTGAACAATGGAATTATTAGTGAATTGCGAACTTAATGTGACAAACTTGTGAACAGTGGAATTATTAGTGAATTGCGAAATCCTCTTTTACTGATAGCCATCATCTGCACTACTTTAGAAATGCCAACATTAGAAGTGCTTTAATCAGATTTAGAGTATGTGCCTCTATGTGAACAGTGGAATTATTAGTGAATTGCGAACTTAATGTGACGAACTTGTGAACAGTGGAATTATTAAGGAAGTGTGAACTTTAACTGGTGAGATTGTGAACATTGGAATTATCACCCTGATGAACAGTAATGAGAAGAAGCGCCAGAAAGCTAAGTTGTAAGATTATGTCTGAATAATACTTGTAACTATTCTTGTATTTATATATATATATGCACTCTTTGTTTGATTATATGCTTTTAACTCATACTAAAGTATCTGTCTTGAATGAATGTGTTGTAATTAGGTGTGTGGCTGAATGCTAGATGAATGCATGAATGCAAAAGTTATCCATTGCGTGCAAGGCCCACACTCAGTTCATTACAGTAATGACAATTATAACTCCGCCTGGAAACCCTCCGGGTAACTTGCATGTCCTATGATGAAGCCCGGATGAAGGAGGAGGGTTGGGCGTGGGGCTGCAACCCCACCCTGTAAAACAACCCCTGAAACAGAAACCACAAATACAACACAAGCAGCGTGGTGTAGTTCAATTAATTCAAGGTTGAGACAGAAGTAACCCAAGAACAGAACTGAGACCATCTCGAGGAAACAAAAATGGTGATAATCAAGGCAATGAAGGTCTAAGACTGAAATAATTAAGTTATACTGAGATAGTCGTCGACTTGAGACTGACACATTCTCAGGGACTAAGACTTCAATAAAGGCAGACAATAAACAGGAAATCGAGTTTACCTGATCCGTACATCTCAGTGTCCAGTATGTCGTTTTTGTGTCAAACTAAGCCGGCAATAGGTCCTTGCCATCGACATGACCAGATAAAATCATGGATAGAGATGACGATCCTATGATTCTGAACACGAAAACCAAATCAGAGACCGGTACAAATATCACGTGACCAAATATACTTTGCGATGATATTCTTAAAAGAGTGCCTTTGATATTTAAAACTAGTGACAAAGTGTAAAATAAAAGTTCTTTTCTGTTAATGTAAGTATAAAGGCCATTAAACACTAAAATGCTATATGTATGGGAGGGGTTCAGTCTTTTAGTTTTCGGAAAACACTTAAGATGGAGAAAAAATTCGCCTTGTGCCTTCCTTGCATGCTGCCATGATCAAGTTCATCGTTGTCGCAGACACGCAAATAGCAGCTCACCTGCGTGACTCCAGACGGTAAATGTGCGTGACACGAGATTAATTTCTCTCTCAGCCTAATGAGGTCCTGGCTTCTTAAAAAGTAAACTTTTTGGCGAGAAAAAGCGACGCCCTGTTTGCTGAAGTCCTATTGTTTCAACACCTGAACAAACACGTGTTTCTGAAGGTGAAGGGACATTGCCGGTAGTGTCCCAGTCTTCGACTTCAGGTGACGTGGCAAGAATATGAATATAGTTCTCTCTCTCCCTGTCTCTCTCTCTCACACGAACATACACAAGCACTCTATCTATTTTTTTTTTAATTGTATTGTCCACACGAAGCCATCAATTTAACGGGAAAACCTTGAGATGAGAACAATCATGAAATGACAGCAAATGTACAAGAACATAAATGGCAGACAAAGTAGATACAGGGGAAGAGAGAGCGCGCGTGCGAGCATGCACTTCCTTACAGTACGGGTTGCAATAAATGTTCAGAGACGTCGCTGTCATAATTCTGTCTATCCTGTATGTCTCTGGGATGAAACACAAGGATTCTTTTGTATCGTCTTAATCCGCGAATACTCAGAGGGCGCTAAGTGTAGCGTGGTGAAGACTTAGGCCCGAAATATTTTCTTCATTTGCTCCATCGGACAAGAATCAAATCGAAATTGTCTTTTACAACAGGCAGTAGTCTTGTCAACAACAACAAAAAGCAACTATGAATTACGGATAGTCTCTTTAACTCAATATCGTGCGAAAATGAATACGTTTGAGCCTGCCTTCTTAAATTTTGCTTGAAATATATTATTAATTGAGAAAATTGAGATTTTTTTCTTGTACAATTTCGTGTTTGAAAATTTAAAATATTTCTACAAAAACAGACTTAATGTTAGAAATATTCGTGTAACATGACCACGGTTGTAGTCTTCCGCTTGTCGGCTTTGATAATCTTCTGCGCTCTACTTCTTTTTTGGAAAAGAATGGTCTTAGTAGCAGGTCTTTCTGCTACTTCAGTTTCTCTGGAAAACGATTCGCTAACAGTGTCCGAACTCAGCCCAAAGGACCTCGGCGATCAGACCACTCAAGCCAGCAACAGCTACGAAAGTCCGTCAGAGAAACGAACCTCGGCAAGTTATCTGCTCCTGTCAACGGAGAACCTGACAATGTGTCAGGACGCTCAGAGTGGTCTCGCTTTCACAACAGACGGCGCCATTATCCTCGTCGACCACAAGGTGGCACCAGGCAACGCTTCCGTGAGCAAGGACGAGCGTCAGTGTGCGATCAGAGTGACCGTTCCTGCTGGTCAGGTGGTTCACTTTCAGGCGGTGGAGATGGACATGCCGTGCGAAACGAGTTCCCTGCGCGTGGTGGACCAAAGCAACAGCGCCGTGCTGGTGTCCGCGTGCGGGGTCAGTAAGACGCTGCGTGACGTCTTCAGCTTCAGCCACCGCGTGACGATGGAGCTGAAGTATGTCGTGGTGACATCCTTCTCGCTGAGATGTGACGTCACGGGGGCGCAACCGTCTGCGAGGCCGCAGCTGGAAGTGCACTATATGTCGCCGACTAAAGGTAAGTGCGTTAGTTATCTTTAGGAATTTTAGCCTTATTAGCCTTAGCAGTTTAACCTGTTAAGCTTGTTTATGACCCGCAGACACTAAACCTTCACCCTGTGCTACCCTTTACCCCTTTTGAAAGGTTTCATCCAAACTCCCGGCTGGAACGACACGGCTTTGTATCCCGTCCTCATGGACAGCTGGATTGACCTCGAGGTACCCAAAGGTCACGTGACCATGCTCAGCGTCCATCACCTTGACATTGACGCCAAGTCCATCAAGTGTGACACGGACAAGCTGACCGTCTTCACGACATCCCCTGCGAAGACCCCGCTTTGGACTCTGTGCTACGTCTTCAGCCAAGACCCCGTCACGACCCAAACCTCCGAACTGCACGTGCGCTTCGTCAGCGACTTCCAGACCTCAGGCACTGGCTTCAGGCTCGTCTTCTCCTACCACCAGCCATCCACCTTGCCCAGAAAGATGCTGTGGAGCAAATGGAACTGTTCGGGAACGCACTGGCCGGACTTTCAGCAGCACTTCCCGTGCGACCTGGAATCGCAGTGTCTAGGGGGCGAGGACGAGCTGGACTGCCCGTACACTGCGAGGGACTGCGGCCTGGGAGCTGTCACTGCGAGTGGCAAATGCTACTTCTATGTCATCGCCAACCACTCGCTGACCTGGTACGATGCGTCCACCGACTGCTTGACACGTGGCGCCACCTTGGTCAGCCTCAACACCCCGGGGGAGTGGCGTGACGTCATGAGTCTACTTCAGCTGAGGCGCGGGTTGCGGGCGTACATTGGCCTGCAGTCTTCCACCTTCACGGAATCCCACTTGTAAGTTCGAATGTTTTATGTTTAATGTGTTTGATTTTCACCAAAACTCTTGTACACACGCGTGTATGTGTCCCAGGACCACTAGAGTCTTTAGTTTCTGAATGCCAGACATTTTTGTGTTTTAAAAATTTATACTATGGCATTGTAATTGTAAATGGTTGTTTTCAGCTTGCTGTTTTTGTACCTTTGTTTTGTTTTAAATTGTTGAAAACTATCGTCTGTCCTCTACTCTATTTAAACAACTCATATATAAGTCCCTGATGTAACAAGCAAACTTTTCTGCTATCTACTCAAATACTCATCTTCGTTCTCCCAATTTTGTTATCCCTTATGCACTTACAACTTATCAGGAAAACTTGCGGTTCGTTTGTAGTCCTGTAAGCACAGAGAAATTAAGCTTGCTTCTTTATGGGCAAGACTTTATAAATTCTTTGACTGTTAACTAGTATTGTCGTTTCTTTGACATAAAATGAAAAAAAAAAATATTAGCATAACTCAACACTACTCTCCCATTTTATGTGTATAATTTATAACCAGATAGCTTTACTACTTTCTTGTTATTTGTTTGCGCTCACATCTCACATACCTCTTCCACTATTTAACCCCTACTTCTATTCCTAATTCGATTTGTTTGAAGTTACAAGAGAAGCTGGCAGTGGGCGGACGGTACTATGGCCTACTTCGTCAAAATCTTCGGGATGACCAGAAGGCCTGCGTGCGCGACCCTTCGTCGCTTCGAAAATGAACTCGTCGTGGACCTCCCGACCCTCTGGCCAGGCGCCTGCGACGAGCAGGGATTCTTCCACTACATGTGCGAGGCCCAGGATGAGGCTGCTCTTCCGGTGCCTTTCGAGGACAAGTCATTTTTGGTTACCGGAAGTCCACTATCGGTAAGGCATGTTTCGAACGTCAATCTCCACCTGTGTCCCGAGGGTCACGTCACGCCAGATTTCCTGTCATGTGACTTGCGCAGCGACTGCTGGGGCACGGGCTATGCGTCTGCTTACACGTGCACGGCTCTGATGATGCCACTTCCGCCAATGTATGAGTGCGGGAACGAACTGGAGCGCGTGCCGTATACCCTAGTATGCGACCATCGGCGAGACTGCAGCGACGGAACGGATGAAGATTTTTGTGTGTTTCCGCCATGTACCCTGGACAAGCCAAGGAACTGTGGCAACCAGCAGGTAAGAGATGTCTTATACTTTTGGCGTATCAAGCGCAACAAGACCTTAAGAGTAAGCCTCATGGTTAATGCGAGTTATTGCAAAAGTGATAAATATAAACAGTTCAGTTGTAAAAAACCCAAGATTAATTAATGTAAGAACATCACTTGTAGTGTAAACATGCCATTTTCCGGTTAGCATTACCCTGTGTCCTTGCAGTGTATATCTCTCTACGAGTGGTGCGACGGCCAAGAACAGTGTGTGAACCAAGCCGACGAACAACTCTGCTACGGAGAGAAGATGGAGGACATCGCCAGCCTCCCCCCACCCGCCATTTTGGACTTTGCTTCCAACGGCACCTTTATTGTTCGGTCACTCAGCGTCGCCCAAAGCGCGAGCGGGAACGAGACCCAGTGTCCAGGGACGCATTTCCGGTGTCCGGGGAAGGTCGAGTACTACTTCCTCCCCATTTACCTCCGGTGTAACAAGGCGTTCGACTGCCCCGGCAGAGAAGACGAAGCGGACTGCGACACGTACGTGTGTCCAGGTCTTTATCGCTGCCGTGACTCCAACATCTGTTTGCAGGTGAGCGACGTGTGCGACAGCGTGTACCACTGTCCGCAGCGCGATGACGAACTGGCGTGTGCGGTCAACTGTCCCAAGGACTGCACATGCATCGGACTCGCTTTTTTCTGCTCTGATGCGGCCATGTTGGAGCCGTTTGCGGACTTGCGCTTCTTAAGGATACGTGGGGTGGGAGTCTCTCTGGGTTACTTACGATACAACTTGATGCTGGTTTATCTAGACCTTGCACAGTGCGGTCTCACTCACCTGGACGCTGTTCGTCTCCCCAATCTTCAGATCCTGGACCTGAGCCAAAACTTGCTGACATCAGTAAGCGGAGAGTTCCTGACGAGTCTGCAGAATCTGCGACAGCTCTTCCTCAGCAACAACCCCCTTATCTACCCCTTCTTCTCCGGTCTCTTCTCTCACAGTCTTCATATCCTTGACCTCTCCGGCGTACAGGTCACTGAACTTAGCTCTAACACGTTGGCCGGCTTTCCTCACCTGCGTCATCTGAACTTCTCCAACAGCGGGGTGGAATTCGTGTTAGGAGAAGGCTTCAAGCCGTTCAAAGAACTTCGTTTGTTGGACATGCGTGGTTGCCCAGTCATCGCCTTTCCGCCAGACATGTTCTCGGGGCTGGTCAGACTGCAGACCGTCTTTGTCGACAACTTTAAGTTGTGTTGTCCGGCTATCCTACCCGCGGATTTTAACGTCCAAAACTGTCAGGCTCCCTCCGATCATCTCTCCTCCTGCGATGCCCTCCTTCGCTCGCCCCTCTACCGAGTGTTTCTGGCATCCTTCGCCACGCTGGCCCTCGTGGGCAATCTGTCTGCCCTCGCCTACCGACTGCTTCTTCGCAAGGCGAAGAACGATCTTGGTTACGATGTCTTCGTCACCAACCTGTGCGTATCGGACTTCCTCATGGGCCTGTACCTGTCGGTGGTGGGGGTAGCCGACCGCGTCTACATGGGAGAGTACTTCCGGCACGAGTCCGATTGGAAGGCGGGTATCGTCTGCAAATTCGCTGGTTTCACCTCGTTCCTCTCAAGCGAGGTGTCGGCTCTGCTTGTCTGCCTCATCACCCTCGACCGCGTCCTCGTGCTCCGTTTCCCGTTCAGCACTCTGCGGTTCCGGAAGCGATCTGCGCAGATCGCGTGCGCCGTGGCCTGGCTGGCGGGTGCTCTACTGGCTCTCCTCCCCCTTCTTCCGGTCACATCTCACTGGCAGTTCTACGCCCGGACGGGCATGTGCGTTCCACTGCCTGTCACGCGGAATAACTCCTCCGTCTACGACTACACCTTCGGTGTCCTGATAGTCCTAAACTTCTTTCTCTTCTTCGCCATTGCTGCCGGACAAGCCGCCATCTTTTGGTCAGTTCGGGTCAACAGCATGTCCGCTACAGACACCACCAAGAAGGGAACCGATCTGACTCTGGCACGCAGGCTCATAACGATCGCCATATTCGATTTCGCTTGTTGGTTTCCGATTGGTTTGATGGGGTTCATGACCTCCACTGGCGTACCGGTCGCCAGCGATGTACACGTCACCTTGGCTATCTTTGTTCTTCCCCTCAAGCCTGCCCTCAACCCCTTTATTTACACAATAAATGTTATCATGGAAAAGAGGAGGCAGGAAAAGGAAGAGCAGAGAAGAAAGATCTTACTGGCTCAAGCCAACATCAGAGATGCTGGCACCAGGTCTGTGCAACGATGAAACAAACATTGCAGAAATCCTCATTGACACTTTTATTCTGCATGCTGATCTGACAACATTTCAAAAATATTTCAGCAAAGAGATAAGTAACACACTCACAATCAGAAAAAAAAATTCACAAAACCATCCATATCACATTAAGTGCGAACCAAACTTCGACTGAAGCTTAGCGTTGGCAGTGATAGATGACTAAACTTTTGGCACATGCTGGGAAACAACGCAGAATGCACGTTGAAAATCAACTGTATTCTTAGTATATTCATCATGATACACAAGGTCCGTGAGCACAAAAATTTTGAATGAGGTGACAGGTGTGTCAGTGTCAGTGTCAGTCACCTTTTAGCGGCTAGTCGTCAGAGGAGACAATCACAAGTTGTGACGTACAGCGGGACATGAGGTCAAGTCGGGAAGAGGTAAAGTGGAACAGATCTAAATTATAAGATCTAAGTAAATCGACATCAGGCTCCTCCAGACAGACGACGACTTTTCTCTCCAGACCACGAACACGACGTCCACTCGCCACCCACACCACGTCGCTGCGGGCCGTGGCCACGTCCTCGATGTTATCATCCTTCATCAGTAGCACTGGGATACCCGCTTCTTCCAGTCCTGTGACCACACCCGACTGATCACTAACGTCATCCCAGTACAACACCAGCACGTCTCTCCACTGTAGACAGGATGGTGTTGTGCCGCCACTGGTAGAGGTCAATGTTGTAGATGTTGCTGTGCTTCTCCCTGTCAACATGGATATAAACAATAGCATCGTGACGTCATCAAGTAAACTGAGAGACACACGTCACTAACAGTCTTATTTACAAGACTGCTTCTCACCCGTTCGTTATTTATCACACAGGTAAGTGTTTAACTGTAAACAACGTTACACTACACAATACACACACCTACCTGTAACACCAACACGGAGACTGCGTAGGAAGCTGGCCACCTCACGACCGCACCTCACACAGTCACCTGGCAAGCGTTCTGAGTGACCCTGACCTCGGTGATACAGTCGTGTGACTGGCGGGCCGTCTGTGTGGTCGGACACACCTCGCTCTCTGTACGGCAGTACAACACGGTGTGTAGTGATCCCCACGTCCTGCTCGACTTCCCTGACGACGGCCGGAGGAGAGCGGAGTGGTCTGCTTAAATATTCCACTTGCAAGCCGGCAGGTGCGTTTCCATGGAAACAACTTGCCGCCCACAGATGGAGACGAGGAACTCGTGTCAGCAGCAACTCACACAAAGTCTGGAAGTTGTTGATTGTGTAGCCAAGACTGTAACATAGGATGTAGCTACACGCGTTACACTGTGTACTATTATTAATGTGTGATTCTGTTTGTGTATCATGTGCAATATCGTTACCAATGATGTCATCAAGTAAGTGATGTCATAATAATGACACGTGTTGCAACACAATCTGTGTAACAGCCGATGCTTCAAAACAAATCTATGTTGACAACACAACACCTCCATCAGATGTCACAACTGTTGAGAAACATCACCTGTTAAACACCAAATAGTTGTAATCCAGTAAATGCAGACAACATCTACCTGTGTGTCTATCATCACATCACACGCTGTACAACTCACCTGTAGTCACTCACTACTTCATCAGCGATGACGTACAACGACCCTCCGCTCGCCGCCTGTGACAAGTCGTTGACGGCCTTCTCCACGTCTTCATCGTCATCAATCTCATACTGCAGGAGGTGAGGCTGACCGGGTGATACACCTGCTGACTGTTGTGTCTTTACTGTCTGCAGCAACAGGTGATACAACATGCTGCACGCTGCACGACTCTGCCTCCACGTACTGAAAACGTAGACGTGGTGACCACATCGCAGCCACTGTATGGCCATCAGCAGCAGCACCACAGATTTACCTGTACCGGGCGGTCCGGTGACAAAGAGTGTGGGAGGCGCCGTGTGTAGCAGGTGAACTTGCTCCGGGAAGAGTGTTATTACAGCAGTGTAGCACTCTCCTGTCCACCACACGGCCTCACCCATGGTCTTGACACTCACACGTGGAGGACATGTGCATGGCACAGTCACTGTTGTCGCCGGACCACAGAACCTACAACAAACAAATGTTGGATACTTGACCTCAACTTACTATTAAATAAACATCAACTGCTTTGACGAACACTGTATACTGAACGATTTACATTATTTGCTACAAGTGGTTTGTAACAGTCAGTAATAACTTTTTCTGTGTTGACGTCCTCACGTACTTCTAAACAAAACCAAAAATTGGAAGTATTTACTAAATTCTGTTTCTCTCTCTCTGTCACTAACGGTCTACTGTCTACTAAGAGTAGTAGAGCTGTAGAGAATCTTCCTAAAATATTTAGAGTTAAACCTCGATTTCACGTTTCTCAAGTTACCGCCATAATAAACGTGACATAGAGGAAACACTTTATTTGCTTCAGGTGACATTCAGACATGGAGAAAGTATGACAGAAACCGCATGTCACAATCCTGTCTAAACATATTACGATGTCAAAGTCCAACAGGTGAGCAGCAAGGTTGTGACCGTGTGTACACAAGACTTTATGTCCCCGTGGGGATGAACTTATCCAAGGTGGCCTGTCCTGTGAGTTGTGCTCGTATTTACATCACGTGTTCCGCACGTTGCACGTGTCCCAACATGTCGCTGCCCCCAGGGGCCTGAAGACAAACTTCCCTCACGTGTCCAGCGCTGTGAGGGCTTCGGACACTTGTTGGTGGTGGACCTGTTGATTCTCAATAGTCGTCGTCACTTGCGGCCACAAAGTTCGTGACCCTTAAAATATCAATGTTAGTGTCCGAAACATTTCGCATGCCGAGATCATGTGGCTAAAAGAACTGCTCAAAGAGTTTCACAGGAGGATGTTGGCCTCAAGTGTGTCTCACATTATTCTCTGCTCTTGCGGCGGCCTGTCTGTCCATTCACTGCACATGTCCTTAGGAAGGCCGGACTTTCTCCTTTGTGCAGGACAGCGCAGGACAAGAACATTGAATGTTGTATGTGTTTTTCGTAGAATGGGCAGAACTTTTTTTATGTCTGCAGCGTACAATTTGTATTTGTAACTGAAAATTGTAGGATTTCTGGTAGCACAAAAGATTTGTTAATATTGTCTTCCACGTCTTTTCCAACCTTTTCTATCTCTAACTCTCTAGAAAAATCGGTAACAGTCGCTGGCAAGATCATCACCACCTTCATCTTCGTCTGACAGTTACCTGCCATCTGCTGGCAGCACACAGACAGTAGCTGCCGAGTATTCTCTATCCGCTATTTCGGAGAATTATGCATGCATACGACCTTCCAGCACGTTACGACCTTCACCCAGCAAGCACGTTAGGCCACTTCCGGTTTTGCTGTCTGCTGTGTATACTCATAGCATTCATCAAGCATGAGGGCTCTTACAAATAAATCAGCCAAAGTGGGGATGCAAAGCCCACAACAGAGCCTGCAACGGCAGAGACAGAGTCTGTAACAGCAGACAACCCTTCTGTTGAAGAGCAGCTCTCCTTGGCAAAAGAAGAGAATAAAGTTCTTCAAGAGAGGATACGACAATTAGAACATCATTACTGTATGCTTCAGCTGCTAAAGGCTCATTTGCAATTCCATCTTTCATGGCCTGTGTCATTCTTGTCTTGGAAGATTTAAGTCTTTTAGACAAGGCTTGGAGGTCTGAAGAATGATATTGAACTATTTAGAATTAAACAATGCTATCTTCTACTTGAGCCTATTAATTTCTTAAATTGTAAAAGGCACTCTGTCTGCATTGGCAGTAAGCATTGAAAACTGTACCAGTCACTGTATATGGTATAAAATCACAATGATCAATCTTTTGATTTACATCTAGTAAATTATAACAATATTGTTAAGAATACACTCAAAATTAAATAATTATGTACAATAATGTCTGGACAGCATAAATATATCAAATGCTGATATGAAGTAATAAGAAATGTGTTCCTGCATGCTCTAAATTTGGTGCTTTTATTATGATACTTTGTTTACTAATCTTGCTTTGGAATAGATAGTAAACGATGAAGCTTTATTTACTTGTGTGTGTTGTCTCATCATTTACTGCATTTTATTAAAATTATATTATTTCATCAACACATAAACAATACGCTGCATCAGCTACCAAAGAGGTCCATCTTTCACCATCATATAAATGCCATGAGTTCCTCTATCAATTAGAGGTATGTGTACTAAATATTCATGATTATCATTATAATATGTAACTTCATTGCAAGACTACACAAACAAAAAATTCTGCATTGGGAAAAGAATGATTATTATACTCTTTCTCTCCCCTCTATTAACTTATATTTTCACTATGCCTTTTCAATAATAATTTTAGCTTATTTTGGTGAGAAGAAAATGTAATCCGTCACTAACTTCAAGTGTGTGGGGAATTCCTGGTTTCGTATACGATCTGTAGCACCGAGATGCTGCTCGGCAACCATCGTCGTATGGATTCGGTTAACTATTTTTTTATGTAATAAATGTGCATAGTAAAACAGAAAAGCATCACAGGATCAGATACAAACAATAATATACCTCATATAAAAACAAAAGAAAGCATGTAAATACCTGGATAGATGCCAGTTTACTGAAAATGTTAACAATGCAAATTTTCACCTCCACTACTTAAAATTATTTTGCTATCTCATCAAGATCTACCTCAGTATATGCTATAATATATTTATATAAGAATAAACTTTTTTTTTTGCAATTATATTGTATAAGACTAATATAGTCAATCGCACATTTAGACAATAAGCTGCGATCACAATCGCACATTAACAGCCTGGCTTTTCTACTTACCCCGCACGTTGAATAAATATTTTTCGGAAAAATAGTTCTATCCACGATCATGGTCGCGTTTTGCCGGGCTTACGTCTGCGCATATCTTTTCGCGCACCTTATTACGAAAAGGTCTATTCCACTGTTCAAAAACATTGCCACTTCCTCCAGGAAAAAACACTTTCGTGGCATGTTTCAGTAAACAAATAAGATAAATAAGATGTCAGATCAACTCATTGTATGCACTCATCATCTCAATGTCCTATTGACAGTACGATGTGAGATAATACGATATCACCTTTGTTTCGTGTACTTGGAATGAACTTTAGCAAAACGGACAGGTGTATAGTGTGCTGACATGACATCAGTCTCTGTGTCTACAATCACTACACGTGTAGACGCTGTCACCTGTAGCCAATGTCACAAGATGTCTTCAAAGCCACAAACCAAAAGCTGCCGATGACACTGTACATGGCACATGGCAAACTCCTTACAATGACTACAACAGTCAACTCACAGGCTCCTTGTATGTGGCCCTCGTCACGTGATTGCTTCGGTACAGAGAGGTCTGTAATGAGAGGTCTGTCATCCTCTAGAGTCCAGACAGAACACTGGGAGACAAGGTTTCTATTATAGGGACTATAATGAACAGTAAATATTTAAGCTGGTGAGACAGACACTCACAAGGTGACGTGAGACTAGTAGACAGACATTCTTACATACTTTACTGTGTGAGACATGTTCAGTCTGTGTGTCTTTTGTGTCTTATAAACATGTTTATTTACAGCGCGTACACAAACAACATCTACTTAAGAAATAAAAAAAATAAATATCGGGTGGATGTCTCAAAGCTCAAGAGTGTTTAGTGACGACTAAGGTGAGACGGAGGAGGTTGTGGGAGGATGTGATGATAGTAGACCTAACATCTTGTCATCTCAATATCAATGTCAGTCTTCCACTGAATGTCACCACACGTGCATTTGATATCAACATGTTATTTTCACGTAAACACTCGTACAGTGTTAGTTGATGTTGTGATACTAATTGTACACAGTGTATCTTACCGTGCTACTAGTGTCTTGTACACGTGACGTGTCATGTGACTGTCAGGCCCAGACACAGTCACACGTCGTGTCCACCATTCGCCGAGTTTCTTTAACACGTGACTACTGACGTCACATGGGGTCTTGAGGTCACACCACTGATCACAGCACAGACACATGCCAGCGATGTCGGCGGGGTCAGTAGTTTTTAGACAGCAATGCAGGTCCTTTGACAAAAGTTTGTGAGATGACCAACTTTTCGAACAGGTGAGCAAAAGAGGAGGTCACTACAAGTTTTTAACATAACAGAGATAAAACTATTTATATTCCTTAACAACTCTCTGGATCTGAAGGTTAGATAGATTGCTTAAGTATATTTAAATGTAACTGTACATAAGATGTGTTGTATTGTAAATAGTGTAAGTATATCACACCTGTAAATGTAACATTTTAGTGATGTGTTCAATTAGATGTCTGCGGATCGTGCTTGATGGTGATGATGATGATGATGATTGATGATTGATGATTGATGATTGATGATTGATGATGATGATGATGATGATTTGTAATGCGCAGGTATCCATTCAGAGGAATGCTCATTGCGCAGAAAAAAAAGAAAAAGTAAAGCGAACAAATATATAAAACACCAAGAAAGTAAAAAATATAGACAGAAGTGTTTTGTGGTTGTTTAAGACTCGTTTGAAGGAAACAGATGGGTCTTCAGTCTTTTGCGAAACGTGGTTGGTAAGGTGATGGTGGAGAGTGACGATGGCAGAGCATTCCACAGCTTAGGTGCCGCATGTTTGAAGGCCCTGGCTCCAGTGCGCTTCTTGTTGGTGTCTTCCACTGCAGGGAGACAGAAGCGTGACTGGGAGCCTGAGCGCAGGCTACGTGACGGTTGGTAAGGAGGAACTATCTCTTGCAAATAGTCAGGAGCAGTTTTAGACATGCAGGACTAAGCTATTGAGCTTCGACAGGAATATGTGACCACATGCTACTCTCCTCTGCCGTTTTCCATACAAAAAGAGCCAACCATTTATTGCTTATTAACTAATGCAGATGATGCTGGTCATGAATGCTAACGGCAGCATCCAACTGAGAGCCACCCGGATCAGAGATCAGAACCGTGTCAACGCCACTTACCTAACTCTGTCCCGCCACACGGTGTGACTCGCGTGTCTTGCAGGGAATGATGGATGACAATCTTGGAACTCCCACAAAAAATATCAGACACAACAGGAAAAGAGCCACCAACGTGTACAGAACACATTGTCATGTCAAGTACGACGAATGCAATGACAGATTGAATGATCGACATTGAGAGTTGACAGTCGAGTGTGATGATTGTTCGGACACCTGGACAGATCCGTTAATCGATAGTTGTTCGGATCGGATCAGATGAGGATGGAATGGGAACAGGTAACCCATGCACGACCATAGCTCGCCCTAAATTACAGAAATACAAATGGAGGGCAACACCAACAGTGACTGCTGTCGTGTCCCTCACTAAGATAAGATAAGATAAGATAAGATAAGATTACTTTATTGTCCAGAAAAGGAGATTTGTCTTCCAGCATGCAAGCAGTCAGAGTAAAAATCAAAGACATCAAAGACATCAACAATAACATCAGCAATAAAAAATGAAAAATGACAGAAGTGAGCACACACACACCCACACACACACACGCCCTCATCAAGGACAATACATCAGTGGACAATAAGGGCTACACTGCATGTTGAGCGATACTCACGTGCTCTCACACACTCACACGCTCTGTCTCACGATCAGTTAACAACTTGCTGGTACATCCTAGCTAGGCCAGGTATGGCTGATGGTGAAGTATCGCTACATTCCACCTACATCCGGGTGCCTACTATGTCTGTACAGATGATACACTTACCAGCTAGGTCTGCACAGGTCAGTCAGATCCTTTGCACCAACACTTTCTCTCTTTACCCTCCTAATGATGTGCCAATGGCGAACAGTAAATTTCAACTTTCGATGCTGTCTGCGTTAATGACTGGATGTTGCCAAAGTTTCTCTCTCACTTCCGATATTTCATTGGGAAGCCGCTACTTATCTAACCCCAGTGCATCTACCCTGGTACCAGACATTTAAGATGCTTATCGGCAAGCGACTTAACAAACTAGTTTATGGCCACCTACTACACAAGCTAACTTTATTATCCAAGTAGCATAAAATGTTTTGTTTTTCTTTCTAGTCGTCTGCAAATATAAATCAATCAGTCCGACACCACTGACATCACTTTGCTAAATTCAAAAGCAGTACGAAAAGGAAAGCAAAACAGTTATAAAATAGATCCACTGTATGTACAATATTCAACATAATATCAAAACAATCGCATATATTCTTTTGAAAATAGGAGACTGATCCTTACCTCAGTGAGTTGTGAGTCGTGAGAGATGGCCTGCTGTACCTGGTCAGTCGTGAGGTTAGGGACGGCGATGGTCTTGGTGATGCGCAGACCGGGACAGACATCAGACACCAGGTGAGACAACATGGCCTCCGCTTTGTTCAGCTGTAACACGGCGTCTCTCAGCTTCTTTCTGATGGTCTTGACAATATCCTCCTGTGACATTTTAAGGTCGTTTGTCATGTCACCGAACGACATCACATTGCAGACGACAAGACCGTAATGTCGGTGAATAAGAAGCACATCAAATTTTCCCTGTTTCCAGTTCTGTGGCAAGTCAGGAGGCAGGCTGGAGGCTCGGGGTAACTGGGCAGCCGCCAGAGTAAAACAAGGTTCACTCAGATATTGTCCAAAGTCAAGCCGAGTGATTCCAACTAACACTTCTCCTGTCTTTTCTGACAAACTCTGAAGACATAAGAGAACTTGTTTCATGGCTGTGTCATCTCTAATGTCACTGTCCTGGGCTGTAGCAGGGTGAGAAATGGAAGTCTCAGCTGTTTCTGATGGAGTCATCACCGGCGTGTTGGAAGGTAATACAGCTTGATGTTGTGGTTCATGTGTTTTGGATGACTTCAGTAAAGATCCTATTTTTTTCAGAAGACCCCTTCGTTTATTAGCTTTTTCAGTTGGGGAGTCAAGAACCTTAACATCCTGACCAGCAATGGTCTGTCTAGTCATCGGCACGCGGTTGAAGTAGACAGGAGGCAGGAAGTAGGCGCGAGACTCGAGGTCAGGGAACACGGCCTCAACCCACTGGCGCCAGAATGTCTGAACTTCTTCTGCGAATGTTGCCTGTACGAAGAGGACCTCAGTTTGTCTGACTGCAGTAACTTCATTTGAGTTTATTTTTTCCATCTTTTTACTTAGTCGCATTTGTTTGGTGAGTAGAAAAAAAGTTTATGTCAAATTATGTTTGCTTACATTTCTATCCGTTTTTAAAATAGTATTACTTTATTCTGGTACTTGTTTTTTCCAAAATATAAGACTTGTCAAATTTGTTCAGTTTTCTGTTGTGTCATTTCGCTGTTTATAACGCTTATTGTTATTCACTCTATTTATAGTGATGCAGCAAAACCACTCATTATTAGTTATTATCATCGATTATTACTTGTTATCATTCAATGTTACTGCTAGTCACTCTTGCTGCCTGCTGTTGATTGCAGCCTCTACTGTTTAGTGTTGATAGCTGTTTGTAACTCTCTGATTATATTGTAGTCACTACTGCACTAACCTGACTACCAGTCATCTGCCTGATGCACCTGACGACCTCCTCGATCTGAGATGGGACACCGCGGATGATGACAATCTTCATACCTGGTACAGGTGACGGGTTGGGGTCAAAGTGTACATCAGCGCCTGTCTTCTTCTTGACCTCCTCCAGAGGACGCGCGTTCACTGTAAACAAACTTATTTGTCATCACTGTTCTGTGGGGACATCTTGACCTAGAACGGCTTACCTGTCAGTTACTGATTCTCTGACCACCTTTAAGCCCAAACTCAAAACATCTTTTGTGAACGACGATTTACCTGTGACCCTTTCCTGACCCTGATCGTGCACAAGGTGTGTCTGTAATTACATGTACTTGCTGTAAGAGTGTCTGTTGTACACGTGTGTGTTTGTGACTGTGTTGTACAAGTGTGCTTGTCTGTTGTAGCAAAGATTGGTTCGTGGTCTGTTGTTATTCTGTTTAGTAAATCACTTCTGTAAAGCACTCACAACATAGAAGTGTCAATGTGCTATATAAATGTTTGATCTATTTATTACCCTTTTCATCTCAAAAATTTTATACATCGTTATGATAATGAATTATCTCAGTTATCTCCACTCTCTAGAATTTGTTGTTACGGTGGTGAGAAGACGAACTGTCTTACAAACGAGGAGAGGACTTATCGTCTCGTGCAAGACCTACTCACATCGTTACAGACAGACACGTGTGACGCACCTTAAGCTCGTGTTTATCCACGTGATGCCCTAGCAACCGTTACAAGTATTGGGACGAATAAATAAATTTTTGCAATGAGTTCCACGTCTACATTGTATTATCTTCTTAACTTGTTTTGTGTCTCCTCGTCATTTTCTTTTCTGCGTCCTTCTGTTGTTCCTTTAGGAAGAACGCAACCGAAAGATACAATGTACCTGTATCCATAAGAAGCGCAGCCTGTTCATCGGTAACGGGGTGTGTGTGAACTTTGACCCGGCCACCACCTCTAGAACTTTCTGGTCCACCTCCTCCTTTCCCGGGCTTTCCCTGTGATGTTGGTTACACAGTTACAGGTGAACATCAGAGAATGAACACCGTGCGCACAACTTGTCAGTGTAAAAGGTACACAAGAAGACATGACAGAACTTTTTATAATTCATCTTTGACATAGATACTTATATTGAATAATTGATGATGATGATGATGATGATGATGATGATGATGATGATGACGATGATGATGATCTCTATAGTATATCAATAGTAAAAGGCTCATTGTGCTGTAACAGTGACACACCAAATATTTTTTCACGTCAAACCGCGCACTCAACACACGCAAACACCAAAACCTCTTGTCGCCTACATTATCAATCACAAACACTAGTTAGTAATTTCTGTTTTTACAATATAATTTATATCGTTTTTATAAAATCTTAGGTTTAACAGATGATATGAAATAAATTTTTGATCATTGTTATCTCTTGAGGAAGAATTAAAGAAAGTCCCGTGACGGAATTAAGCTGAATATTGTGCTTAAAATTAACGATGACTAATGACAACATTCTCAATGACAACCATGACATCACTGCTCTGGTGTGTGACAGGCCACATACTGACTTGTAGACTTGATTAAAGAACATTTGTAACTTTGGTACAAGGATTGACCTCCTTGACCTCTCTCCGCCTCACCCCTCCCCTAATAGCAGGTGTCTCCACCTTGTCTCACCTGTTGTGAAGCAGACGGTTGTTTATCAGACATGGTTGACAGTGCTCTCCTCTGTGCAGGACCAAGTGTCTCAGAGGAATCGTCTGTTGTCTGCGCTTTCCTCTGGACGGGAAATAGACTGGTGTGTGACGACGATGATTCTAAGGACAGAAATCGTATTCCGCGATGTTGATCATCAGAGTTGTGTGTCCACTGGTGTCATTGTTGTGCTACTTGCATGATGGCTACCATACTTACTTGTCTGGTGTTATTTATCATGGTGATCTCAGTACTGACTATGCATCCGTAATTAATATCAGTTATCTAACTTGTCTGGTGTTATTTATGTATTACTATCTTGATGATCTCAGTATTGACTACGTAGCTGTGGACTTTACACAGCAAACTAACCTCTGTGGTCTGACCACCCGTTAGTCCCACCCCCAGAGCCATAGCGACAACCTGCTTGTTCATTTATATTGTTCCAGGGAAGAAGACTACAACACCAATGTATTTGTGCAAACTGACTTATAGTCATGCACATTTATCAACTTAAAGCATTAATTAAACATACATATTAATTCTATTCTGTCCCACTAGCAAGAGCCCAGCATCTTGCCTCACACGGACAACCATCCACATTTATAAAACACTGACAGAGTGTTCAAGTTTATGATGACACTTTCCACGTTGCAACTGATGTGATATAAGGAATGAACATGTAACGATTATCACATTTTTGTAGAAAATCGCTTTTGATAATAACACATACACGTAGCCTTCAGAGCCTGATCAAGACAAAGTAGAAAATATATTTGTATTTGAATGGGACATCTATTTCTGAAACATCCAACAACAATCGTATATGGAAAGTAGGGCTAAACGACCTTCAGTAAAAATATTAAAATTATAAAACTAAATATGGAGTTTACAATTTTCTTATCGAAATGGGTGACAGGGTTGTGAATTTTTTTTTTTGGGGGGGGGTTGTATACATTTACGTGTTTTCTTTTTTTTCTTCTTTAAGAAAATGAATGAAAAAAAGCATCTACTTACAAGGCGATAAAATTAATCACACAATTTTTTTTGAAAATTAATTTATTCAACTATCAAGTAACAGTTTGGGTTGAGTAAAAAGACATGAGTGTCCCGACCAAATATTAAATACTTAGTCATCATTTTTAACCACCACCTTTACTCTACTATATGTAAAAGTCATTAATATAAATTAACACAGACTAACACATACGTGTGTTCTCTATCGGTGTTTT
Organism: Pomacea canaliculata; assembly: GCF_003073045.1. Taxonomy (NCBI): domain Eukaryota; kingdom Metazoa; phylum Mollusca; class Gastropoda; order Architaenioglossa; family Ampullariidae; genus Pomacea; species Pomacea canaliculata. The sequence continues at coordinate 634,783 of NC_037603.1, read as the reverse complement.
AAATTTAAACCCATGTTGTCCAGTAGATTAGAAATTACAATTGTCTAAAGTTATCCTTAAAACATTTTCGCCTAAAAACATTGGATGATAATTTTGTAATATTTGAAGCTGCATATCTCATAAAAGAACTTTAAAGTTTGTACAAAACTTGGAACACTAGTATATAGTGGTTACTTTAGCAAAATACACGTTTAGGTGTATGTAGTAAATTAGTTACAGTCAAATGTCGCTACTATGCCACCTACCGGGACCGAGCAAAAGTGGCATAGTAGCGAGGGTTCGTACAAACGGCTTTATTTGCTCAAGTTACCCGTCAGTCCAAGGCTCTGAAGAATCGTCGGCTGGCGCATGTTCTTACTGAGGATCTCGTACATCTCGTTGTCTAGTAGATGACACGCCTGTATCACACCGGGCTTCCCGCTTCTCTGTTGTAAGAACTTCCGGACGGTGCTCCAAGCGCGCTGGGCTTCCTCGATCGGAATAACTTCCTCCTCGATCTCGTCCTCTTCACTTTCCACCGGCTCCTCACTGCACAGCATCTCCTCCGCAATCTCCTCCATCGTGAAAGACCCGCCAGTTGCGAGGCGCTCGTGGAATTTCACAACATGTGCCTTTTAACAATCACACATTAGTGGCTTAGTAGCGACAGTAGGTGGTGGCATAGTCAATTTATTTTGCATTTAATTTTGTCGGGACTGAGCAAAAGAAGTATCATACCAAGAGTGGCATAGTAGGGAGATTTGACTTGACAAGAAATATGGTGTCTTCATGCAAAATGAACAGCGCAAAACCTTTAGTTTGAATGTGGGTTGGTTTTTTTTTTCAGCTTGCAAATTAGTGTTTCAGTCACTTGAGTAGAAATCAGTGTTTTTAACTTGTCATACAATGTACTTGTGGCTTGTAAGATTTCACGATGCTAAATGGAAGAACCACAAACATGATTAAATAATAAATAGTCATGGCTGTGATGGAAATCACGATCTTTACACAGCAATGTCTCCCAAACTAATAAAGATGAAGACTCAGTTATGTTTTTTTTTTCTTTTTTCTTATATATTCTTGTACCTTTATGTGAACATACAAAGATAAACACTCAAAAACAAAATAATTCTCTATGCTGGTACTTATTAGAAGGAAAACAATCGGTCGGCATGAATAAACTAGTTTGATGATGATGATGATGATGATGATGATGATGATGATGATGATGATGATGATGATGATGATGATGATGATGATGATGATGATGATGATGTAGTTTTGTAACGCGCTAGTATCCGTATCACAGAGATACGCTCAATGCGCGGTGATCCCAGCAGCCACCAAACTGCAGGGCAGATGAACAACTTCAAATAATGTTAAACAAGTGAGTCTTAAGATTTTTCCGAAAAGATGCAATACTATCAGACTCCTTAGTCGAGAGGGAAAGCGAGTTCCACAAAAGCGGGGCTACATTGGAGAAGGATCTGAAACCCGCAGTCTTCTTGTTAGTATTCCCTGACTAAACACTCGGTCGTCGAAGTCTGAAGTGTGCTGCTGAACGAAGGTTCCGCTGAGGTTGGTGACGGTGAATGAGTTCTTGGAGATATGCAGGCGCAAGGTCGTGAAGACAGCCATAGGTTAAGGTTAACAATTTATGCTCAATTCGCTTCTCCACAGGAAGCCAATGTAGGTCACGAAGTACAGGAGTAATATGATCAGTTGTTTTCTTTCCTGCAACTATCCTCGCAGCCGTATTTTGTACTCGCTGAAGCATCGACAACTCACTCTTTGAAATCCCCCAGAGGCAGCTGTTGGCATACAAATCTCACAATCTGTCAACTGTGTTCTGTCGCCTTTGTCTGTGGTGGTGGTATCCTACTATACAGGTACATGGATAGAACTACAAGAAATAATATTCACCTTTCTTTAAGTGAATGGACTGGATTGTGTGTAGAATATTTCGTAATTATGGCAATATGTGACTTACCTCTGTTACTCTGGTCATAAAAGAAAATGGAAAGATGGCGGATCAAGTCATTTCTACTCGATGTTTCTTGCGGGTGTCAACGAAGTCTACCGTATCGGGTTTTCCCACATCATACAACAAAACTATAAATATCTGTGGTGGTTGGGTAAATAGGCAAATCTGCTGAAATGTTGAGCTACAAATAGAAATATTAACGAAAATATTATTAACAGCTGGTACTTTCAATATGGAATAGTGTGTGTCCTTCTTTTTGCAGGAAGTCCATTAGAGCTGCTCAGGCTGATTAAAGCAGATGACTGCTTATGACCCGCGAATGAAGTTATAAATATCAAAATTGCCCATAGAGGGAAAAAATCTCCCCATACCTGCCGTACAGTCTTAACGATGTTGATGGGTGCCGGAAATTGTCCTTGGATAAACACAGCTTTCTTCTGTAAACAATAATAATATATCTGCTGAGCACCAGAAATATTTGTAAATAAAAAGACTAAACAGAATAATATTGTCTAATGAAAAGTTATTAAGCAAGGATATTAAGAGACGTGAAACACAAGTGACAATAACTGTGACAGGTGAGCTTGAGCATGTGGAGAATATAAATGTACAGGTGAGCGCGTGAGTGTGTGTGTGTGTGATTGACTAGGTACAAATGCGAGAGACTGTGTGGATACATTTTTTTACATTTCGATACTGTTCAGACTGCTCATTATTGTTCATACTGATTACATTGGCTATTATTAACCATACTGTCTCTTACTGCTCACACCGTTAATGACTGAAGACAGAAACACTTACAGTCTGTCGTCACTTGAGGTCCGCTAGTCTGTGGTGTCGCTGTATTCAAGTAGTTCATGTGTTCACTGCATTCCACTGACATTGGTGTGACTACACGAAATAACAATGACTTATCTTTCTTTTAAGTCAAACAAGTAGAAGGTAAAAGCATATATTTTTGAGAGTATGTGACTTACCCCTCATCAACTTGATCATAAAGAGGATGTCAAGATGACGGAATCATGACACGTCGGCAATAAACAAACGGTTGCTGTCAAAGTCTATGTTTTCGGGTTTTTCCAAAGCATTGACATGAAGATTAATGGAGATTTGTCAGAATAATTTATGTAGAGATAATTAGGCATGTCTTGTTATGTTGATATAGAAATTACAAGATATTAAATGTTTTATTAATGACGACAGACTCTAAGGTTCAATATGTGAAGTATGTTTGTAATCATTCATGCGGTGTCTCTGGTAGAACAGGACACAGACTAGCAACACAGGCTTAGGCCTCAATTTGTGGTTTGAAACGTCTCATGTCTTCTGTACCAGTCTTTCGTTGTTGATGATCTCTTTTTTTTCCTTTCTATCTGTCCTCTCTCTCACACACACAAACACACGCCCAAGAAGGAGTCAGCCAAAGGTGTTGTGTGAGGTAACAATTCACAACCTACAGATGGAGGGGAGCAAGTCTCTCAGCAGCTTGTCACACAAAGTCTCCAAGTTTACAGATGAGCTTTCTTGACAGAGGACAGAGATACCTATGTTTCACTGTCTACTCTCACTCTCTGTGGATCGACAAGGTGCTCAAGCCGCCACGTGACTAAAAGGTCAGTTACACCAGCTGGTAGAGGCTGAACACAGGGAAGGCCGCCATATTTCCTGGCGAGTAGCGAGTTACTCACCGCCGACAGCACCGACAACTTTAAAGGTCACCAGCCAGGCCCAACAGCTCCGTGCATACAACGTTTGCTGCTATTCACACTCATCAGTGTGTATCATTAACATTTTTATGAAAAATAAACATACAATTGAATTTCAATACTGCAAACATGTAGGATTGTCGTAAACTCTGGGACAGGAGTCCGTGGATTTGGTAGGGGTATGATTTCTGTCACCCGGTCTAACACACCGTCGATACTCCCACCAAATCAAGTCGACATTTCCCGCATGCCCCTATACTAAATTGCTGATCTACACTTTTTAATTAGCTTGCTGAACCCCCAGCATGCATCACTCCAAATAACAACACGAGATAATTTAGTGTATATAAGAAAATATTAATCAACGACAAGATTATTATAATTACCAAATGATAAAAGGGAATACGAAAAGAACAGGCAAGGTTGTAAAAAGCTGATTCCCTAACTTGGCTAATTACCTAGGTCTTCCCGTTTACCTAACTACATTACTTAATCCTAATCTAGATAACTAGTGAGTCAGATCTATCCTTAACTGTCACACTCACAACACTTCACAATCACACTTCCAGTACGATTCTCTTGCACACGTCACTTAGCTCTGTCCACGTGCGCGAAGACATGAACTGCGAAGTCACTTTGATGTCTTGTCCCCAAAAGTCTCTAGCGAAAAGCGCTGAGCTTGCATCTAGATCTTTCCAGGGCAGCATGCGTTCAATTGGTCAATCACGCCACATGACACACCACAACCAATCACGCTTCACAGTTATCACGAGAAGTTCTCATCAGCTCTTGCGTGTGTTACGTCATTTCTAGAGAAAAGAACAGATGTGTAAAGCGGAAAGCAGTGAAAAAAAGAAAGTACCCGGTTCTGAGCCATCACATTGCTGCTACAATTTTTACTGTAGGTCTAAAGACTGTTAATAAAGGCAATAGTATTGTATTATAATGTATCTTAAAAAACCTTCATAGTCAAAAAGTTATTGAAAGGCAGGAAGTCGAAACATTTTGTTGTAATTCTATGCACACGCAAAACTTAACATAATGAAACAGTATGCACATGCACTGATATCTGCACCATATACAAGAGAAGCTAGATTAGTGATACCAATTTTCAAGATGTGATGAAAGAGGATCCTCTCTGGTGTGATATTGACCTTTCAATGCTTTAAATTAAAAGTGACTTTGTGTTATGATGACGTGTATATGTACTGGGTAGTTGTGATTGTCAGTGTGGTGATAGCAAAAATGGTTATGAAATATTTTCTCTTTGGTGTGGAACACATCATTAAAACAAACTCCTCCTCATAAACAATCCCAGACCATGCACAACAGACAAAGCACAGACATATGTTGGATATTAGTTCCTGGACAAACTGATTTGATCTCATGCACAAGCAGAACCACCTACGCACTCACCGATCAGAGCTTTTCCAAATTCTATAATGAGGGGAGAAAAAACTCGTTTATTTACCCAAAGGGCTCAGTGATGGATCTTGTCCAACAGTGGCACCCATGTACTACGGTCAGCACCGCCTGGCACGTCCACACAGCCTGCTGCTGACAGACGACTGACCAGGACACGCTGAACTCCGAGGTTGACAAAACATTTGGCTGGGCTGAAATAATAGCCAGCGCCGACACCATCGGACACTTTCATCTCCAAGCTTTGCTCCACAAGAAACATGCGCACAAGGATAGAAGAGGCAACGGACAGCCAACAGCCACACAAGTACGTTAGAAACAGCGCTGAGCAGACGACTGGTGACGTCAAACACAACAAACGTCAGCTGATCTTTATCTGCCCTATCCTCTACAGCAGGATAAAATAGCCTGCGACACTGACGCTGAGGTTCGTCTGCTACGAGCGCGTCCATCGTAAAGTGCCTGGATTACATTTCACGGGAATTACTAGAAAAATAGCAAACAAATGTCTGTTGACGACAATGTAGAGAAATAATATACTGAGACCAGCTGACAGTTAAACCGACAGTGATGTCCATTCGCCTAACTGACTTAAGGGGACTGCACTCTCTTGTTCTTCGATCTGAGTCTCCTCTTGATTTGTGTTTTTGTTGTGTATTTACACTCATTTGTGTTGCTCTTTCTTTGTCTGCACCAAACAGAAAACATGCGATTAAGCAAAGTGACCCCAAGACACAGTACAGCTGCAGTCAAACATACAATGAAATGTCGGTTCCCAGTCACTTAATCCCCAGACACTTCATCCCCGACACTTCATCCCCGACACTTCATCCCCGACACTTCATCCCCTAGACTTTTAATCCCCAGACACTTCATCCCACCTTAATCCCTAAACTAAATCCTTAACTATAAAATTATGAAGTCAGCGAAAAAATTTTATTGAAATTCAAATTCAAATCATGCTTTTAACTTCAACGTCATTTGAACATCTACAACATTAGTTAAAGTTCATATAAGCTAGTAAATTTAATGTTCTTCAACAATATGATATGAAAATTGTTCTTGAGTGTCGGGGATGAAGTCTCGGGGATGAAGTGTCGGGGATGAAGTGTCTGGGGATTAAAAGTGTAGGGGATGAAGTGTCGGGGATGAAGTGTCTGGGGATTAAGTGACTGGACACCGAAATGTCTAGTCACAAGTTATACATGTGTTGACTCCATCAAAACACATCGGGAAAAGGTTTTCTTTAGTCAAATAGATCATCGACACACAGAGGTACAGACGCCTTTTATCTTCGCCCTGATCATCGCTTTCCTGACAGACGACAGTTGCTGTCCACCTTCATCCTCCATCCACATGACGTCACTGAGGGCTAACATCCTGTCAGCAATGGCTGATTGTGACATTTCGTGTCATGACATGTCACGGTCAGGGTATAGTGTGTGTTGTGACAAAATGTTGGCAAACTGTAACAGTGTCATGTGATCGTGGCGTAGGTATTGTATCCTGTCATTGCTATTTATTGGTTTATTTGCTATCTGCTGTATATTTATATTGTCAGCCTGTTGTTTGACTTTGTTGAAACAGTGCGCACGTGGTTCCTGTGGGTGACATGACTGCTGAAACTATTTTAACCACTTAACAACAATCTGTACCTGTTTAAAACCAACAACAAAAATCTTTATTGAAACACTCATTGTAAAACGTGGGGCGACATTTATAAACGATTTGAAACAACATTTGTACATCGTGTGAATGTGTTTGTGCCAAACAGTTAAACTTGTAACATGTGTTGTATAAGTGAGCCGCTAGTGTTTGTTGTGTTTACATTAATAAATCTCTTAACTCAATGAAGCGGGTTTTGATGGACCACTAGTGTCTGTAATTAGTCTCAGAGTTCTGTCCCCTTTGTTTACCACTGGCAGTAAACAATATCAGACTGAACACTTTAGTGCACGAAAATGACATTACAGTCTGATGAGGCCCATTGACAGCACATGTACAACCTCTTATAGATACAGTGAAACAGATATCACACTTGTATACTGACACATTGACCCAGATATCAAATCAAAAATCAAAATCAAATGAAAGCAGACTTTATTGTCTGTCAAGGAGACCGAAGACAGAATTTTTTCTTTTGCTCACATGAGCAGGCATACATACTCATACATACATTTAACACTCACAGTTAAGAGTAAAGATACATTATCATTGTAGTTTGAAATGGTCAATGAAATTTAAATACTTTATATATCTTTGTTAATTATTTTTTAAAAAATGTGTTGGCACTGCAGACTAAAACGAAATGTGTCTGAACTGCATTTCCCTCATCCTCCTAGTACTTTCTCAGCTTATATTACTATCTATTCATCATCTGTAGGCAAACAACATTACAAATTGTCATGTATGTCATCGATCGCTCTCTGACAGAAATCTCTGCATTTCATTAATTATTTAGATTGAGCGCACAGAGTTCGTCTTGTTTGTTTTACAGTCAACAAGATGATGGCCGGTAATGGATGTCAGGACCCTCTTCTCTTCAGTCTGTTTGATTCCTCTTGAGTCCTTGTGCCTTTGTTTAGGACGGTGATGGCTGCTGGCACGAAGGACCTCTGGTAGGCAGTTTTCCGTACCCTTGGTACTTTATAGCGCCTGCCTGAGGGCAACAGCTGGAAGTTGGGATGGAGAGGGTGCTTTAGGTCCGAAATGATGTTATGTGCCATCCTTCTGACTGCGTGAAGGTACAAGTCAGAAAGTGACAGCTGTGATTTACCAATAATTTTATTTGCCTGGTGGATGACTCTGGTCAGCCTCGCCTTGTCTTTGACGAGGAGGTGACCATACCAGGCAGCGATGTTAAATGAGAGGAAGCTCTCAACAAGAGACCTGTACACAGTCTCAATCACACCAGAGCTGACGTTGAAGCTGCGAAGTCTTCTCAGAACGTACAGCCATTGACCGTTTTGTACACTTGGTTTACGTGATCACTAAAGGAGAGCCTCCCGTCGATCACTGTACCAAGGTAACTAAACACAGCAGCCCTCTGCACCTGCTGTCCCTTGATTTGGATTGGTGGGGAGAGAGGGGTTGTGCCATCTCTTCTCTTTCTATCACACTTGTAGACAGACACATTGACACAGATATCACACTTGTAGAGTGACTTGTAAATCGTGTGAATGTGTTTGTGAAACTTGTAACATGTGTTGTATAAGTGAGCCGCTAGTGTTTGTTGTGTTTACATCAATAAATGTCTTAACTCAATGAAGCGAGTTTTGATGGACCACTCGTGTCTCTATTTAGTCTCAGAGTTTTGTCCCCTTTGTTTAAACTGACAGTAAACAATATCAGACTGAACACTTTAGTGCACGACACTGACATTACAGTCTGATGAGGCACTTTGACAGCACGTGTACAACCTCTTATACACACAGTGACACAGATATCACACTGGTAGACTGACACACGCACGGATATGATGACACATTAACACACACACCTTTGAAATAGACTTGTTGACACTTGTTGTTCTGTTAACAGAGACTCGGACCTCGTGATGTAAAAATCTGTAATGACGTCATATCTATTGCATCATAAGGTGATGACGTGGTGACAGACTGAGAGTAGAAGAGAACAAACACTAAAAGACAATTGTTGGTGTAAGAGACTGACACACGACTACAGCAGGTGACAGGTGTGTCAGTGTCAGTGTCAGTGTCAGTGTCAGTCACCTTCTAGCGGCTAGTCGTCATGGGAGACAATCACAAGTTGTGACGTACAGCGAGACATGAGGTCAAGTCGGGGAGTGGTAAGTTTGTACTGTTGTAAATAATAAGATCTCAATAAACTGTGATCAGGTTTCTCAAGACAGACGACGACTTTTCTCTACCAGACCACGAACACGGAGTCACTGCCACCACACACGTCAATGCGGCCTAGGCGTGGCACGTGCATCGATGTCATCATCGTCAATCACCGCGCTGGGAGGATACCCGTTCTTGCAGTCTGTGACCAACCCGACTCATCACTACGTCATCCCAGTAAACACCAGCAGTGCTCCACTGTGACAGGGTGGGTTGTGCCGCACTGGTAGAGAGTCAATGTTGTAGATGTTGTTGTGCTTCTCTCTGTCAACATGAATAAACAATATCATCTTGACGTCATCACCGTAAACTGAGAGACACACGTCACTAACAAGTCTTATTTACAAGACTATTTCTCGCCGCGTTCAGTTATTTATCACACAGTAGTGTTTAACTGTAAACAACGTTACACTACACAATACACAGCCTACCTGTAACCAACACGGGAGACTGTGTAGGCAGCTGGCCAATCAGACGCCGTGATACATTTACCGCTGGCTTCGACTTGAGTGACCCTGACCTCGGTGATACAGTCGTGTGACTGGCGGGCCGTCTGTGTGGTCAGGCACACCTCGCTCTCTGTACGGCAGTACACGACGGTATCTAGTGATCCTCACGTCCTGCTCGACTTCCCTGACGACGGCTGGAGGAGAGCGGAGGGGTCTGGTTAAATATTCCACTTGCCAGCGGGCGGGTGCGTCTCCATGGCAACAACTTGCCGCCCACAGATGGAGACGAGGAACTTGTGTCAGCAGCAACTCACACAAAGTGTGGAAGTTGTTGCTCCTGTAGTCAAGACTGTAACATAGGATGTAGCTACACGCGTTACTCTGTGTACTATTATTAATGTGTGATTCTATTTGTGTATCATGTGTAATATTGTTACCAATGATGTCATCAAGTCATCGATGTCACAATAATGACACGTGTTGCAACACAATCTGTGTAACATCCGATGCTTCAAACAAATCTATGTTGACAACACAACACCTCATCGGGTCACAACTGTTGAGGGAACATCACCTGTTAGCAAATAGTTGTAATTCCAGTAAATGTAAGACAGCATCTACCTGTGTGTCTTGCAATCAATACACGCTGTACAACTCACTGTATCACACCTACTTCATCAGCGATGACGTACAACGCCCTCCGTCGCGCCTGTGACAAGTCCGTGACGGCTTCCACGTCTTTACTGTCATAAAGCTCATACTGCTGAGGTGAGGCTGACCGGGTGATACACTGCTGACTGTTGTGTCTTTACTGTATGCAGCAACAGGTGATACAACATGACTGCACGCTGCATACTCTCCCCACCACGTACTGACGACGTAGACGTAGGTGACACATCGAGCATGTATGGCCATCAGCAGCAAGCACACAGTATTTACCCTTACTGGCGGTCCGGTGACAAGAGGTGGGAGGCGCCGTGTGTAGCAGGTGAACTTGCTCCGGAAGAGTGTTATTACAGCAGTGTAGCACTCTCCTGTCCACACACGGCGCTCACCAGGGTCTTGACACTCACGTGGAGGACATGTGCATGGCACAGTCCATGTTGTCGCCGCACCACAGAACCTACAACAAACGAATGTTGGATACTTGACCTCATCTTACTATTAAATTAAACATCAACTGCAGTGACAACAAAACTCTGTAGACTGAGTGATCCCGTGGGGATGAACTCATCCAAGGTGGCCTGTCCTGTGAGTTGTGCTCGTATTTACAACATCACGTGTTCCGCACGTTGCACGTGTCCCAACATGTCGCTGCCCCCAGGGGCCTGAAGGCAAACTTTCCTCACGTGTCCAGCGCTGTGAAGGCTTTGGACACTTGTTGGTGGTGGACCTGTTGATTCTCAATAGTCGTCGTCACTTCCGGCGTCGCCATCATCTCCATCTTCACTTTGTGTCCCAGCAGAAGCTTCCTCGCATATTTTGTCAAGAGAAAGTTCACAGCAAGTTTGCAAGCTTTTGTCTCAGGTAAAAAATTAGTCGAACTTGAATCTAGATGCACCAGAGGTTACTCTGTCCCAGTCGCTGGCTGATCACACTCTCGATAATACTGTACCATCACATCCGTCATTTACCGCGTGCTCTCGACACTAAACTGCTTGTTACACTTTTAATTAACTCGTTGAGCCCCGCACGCTTACCCAAATAACACAGATAGATTTAGTATATTAAGACAGCTATTAAACATCGAGAGGATTATACAAATTACCAAATGATTTAGGAATAAGAAAAGAACATGCAAATATGCAAATGAACATAATTCCCTATCTTCGGCTATGTCTTATTGTGTCCCGTTAACACTTAAGTTTTTTCCTACTTACTAATCATGATTTCTAGTGAGTCACATAATATATTCTTAACTACCATACTCACAACGCTGTACACTCACTCACTCACTCCATACAATATACACATGCCACTCAGCTTGACCCAAGCGCCCTTGCTGTGTGGGCTGTATCTGATGGACACACACAACCATCACTTGAGATTTTGCACAACGGTTCTTGCTGTATGGAGGGCTCTCTCGACACGCCGCAGAAGAAATGCTGTTCGATGACTTGGGTCTTCTGTTGTCCGGCACCACGACGAGAGATGTACGATGTAGAGGATTGGGACGAATTCTCACACGAATCGCCCCTGAAGCAGTGCAATTGGTTCGTCACATCAGCGCTCTCCAAGTAGAAATCAGAGCGACTCTTGTGACCGAGCAACTTTTCCACTACGCTACGAAGGAAGTTAGTCATGGATTCGGAGCGACAAAAGTCACTCTTACCTTTACGATCAAGTTTGTTTAGCGGATTTTCACCTTCTTGGGCTGTGTCCTGTTCCACGTTTCTGTTGACTGGTGATAGCTGACACACCAGGTAGCGAGGACTTGAGTTGCAAGTCCTTTCGATTCTTAGTTTCCAAGGATCCTAGAGACCAAGCTTCGAATTTGGGTCTAACCCATATTAAAAGCTGGCTTTTGGTCGTACATGCACGCAATTGGTCAGTCGTACGACATGATGCACTAATCATCAACCACGACAGCTAGGTTTTCCTAGTTGTTCCAAGCTAACCTTACAAGTCCAAAAAGCTTGATTAATGATTTTCCTCGGCAGACAAAATGAGGCAACAAGCGATTTTAAAGTAAGAGAGACCAACAGAGCAACGACATTCATCACACCATGCTGTTTCGGACAAAAAAATACTTACACACCAAAATTATATATTTTTTATATCCTATATACATTTCTACAAACTCACCTGGCTACCAGTTTCTTGTACACGTCACGTGTCATGTGACTGTCAGGTCCAGCCCCAGCCCACGTCGCTGCCACCGTGTCCGAGTTCCTCAGCACGTGAATATTGACGTCCACGGGGTCTTGGGGTCAGACAGCTGATCACAGCACAGACACAGACTGGGATGTCGGCGGGTCTGTTGTTCCCAGACACAGACACAGGTCTGTACACAACCACGTGATCAAAGAGCGTATTTTTTGACAGTTTGTGGTGTTTAAACTAAGCAGCTTTTTGAAAATTATCCGTATCATCTGATGTCACCAACAAAGCTATCTCTTTGGCGGCTTGTAGTATGCATGTGTATGTGTATGAGTAGCAGTGAGCACGAGTTAAGGAGGGAGTGTTCGAACACAGTGTTCAATGAAGCCCAGGATTATGTGTGAACTTTATTGCTGCAATCTCGTATAAGCCGCGTGGCATGGACATTGTGTCGAACGAGAGTGACAGATTGACCGAGAATGAAGAAATCCCTACATCAGCAGGTCTGGTTGCAATAACTTAATTTTGTAACAGTTTTCCAGAGGAATAATTTGATATGCTTTGCAGATATTTTAAATCATTAATTCATCAAAGTTACCAAATGACATTTTACAGGGTTCAATTTGCACATCAATTAGAGCGTTTAAAAAAAGCGGGCTTAACACTGCCAGTAAACAAAAGCCTTGCCTCCCTTCCCCAACAAGCGGCTTCAATGCTACCCGAACACAGACAACGTTTTGAGGAGACCTTCACTAACCTTTTTTGCTCTTTGCTAAAGATTACCACAGGAAGTTAAACTGTTGTCCCATAGCCGAGGTGCCGTGTCTAAACAGCACCAGCTCCTTGCATGACAAGGGAGATAATTGTAAAGTTGTGAGAGAGAGATGTGGCCATATAGATTATACACAAACTGACTCGGGCTATTCTGAATTTATGTCGCTTACGAGTAAAAGAAAAACTGTATCTTATTGGTCTGTAAAAAAGTGAAATGTACACATATTTAATTTCATGATGTGAAACAGGTTTTACTTTGAGTATGCAGGTGTCGCTGGAGATGGCCTGTTGAAGTTGACGAGTCGTGAGGTTGGGGAAAGCGATGGATCTTAGTGATGCGCAGACGGAGCGATGTCGGACACAAGGTGAGACAACTGGCTCCGCCTTGTCCAGCTGTGACTCGGCTGTTTAAGCTTCTTTTTATTTGATTATCTATTTCTGCTGTGACATTTTCAGTTCTGTAAGGTTGTCACCAAATGTCTTCAACCTCAAGTACGACAAACAAAATCTCGGTGAAGAAGAAGTCAACATCAAAGTTCCTTGTTTCCAGTTTCGGGCAGAACGACGGAAGACTGAGGGCTACAGGTACTGGGCAACTGCGGCTGATGTACAAGGTTCACTCAAGTACTGTCGACTTCAGCTGACTAAGTCCTACTAAAACTTTCTTTGTTCTGTTTTAGACATTGTCTGCAGACACATGAGAACCGATTCATGGCGGCATCGTCTCTGTATCACTGTCCTGACTCGAGGAGGTTGACGACTGGGAGCCTGACCAGCAGCAGGTGGAGTCATCGCTTGTTTGGTGGACTGACGGCCTGTCCCCCGCAGGTGCTGGCTGAAGGACACAATACTCTCACCAGCAATGGACTCTCTGGTCATCGGCACGCGGTTGAAGTAGACAGAGAGGCAGAGAAGTAGGCGTCAGAGTCGAGATCAGGGAACGAGGCCTCAACCCATTGAAACCAGAAATGGTCTGGGCTTGTTTCTGATAAAAATGTTAACTGCATCAAAGCCGCTTTAGTACATGAAACTGAAAGCTTGACGTATTACTATAAGTCAATTTATTTCAACTTTTCTTTGACAAACCTTTATCATTTACTTTTACATAAAACTATTCCAGTTTTCGGACAGGAAATATTTATTACAAATTACCAATTGTATTATTGTTTACCACTTGGTAGAGTTCATGTTCAAATCGCTTTTTTTTAAATTGACACTTTTGCTTATGTTTATACTGTTAGATCCTCGTGTAATTTTTATTTAAATAAATGTTTTAAAAACCAAACCTTTTTATTGATGAGCTTGACTGCCTCGTCGATCTGAGATTGAACACCACGTATGGTGACAACCTTCCTACCGAGTACAGGTGACGAGTTGACATCAAAGTCTACGTCAGCGCCTGACTGTTTGCTCACCTCGTCAAGTAGAAGTATGTTTTCTTTAAAAAAAATATATTTTTGATTGCTTTTTATACAAAAGTCTAGCCGGCAGTTGCATTTCAATCTGTAATCAATACAACAAACTAAGTGGTAATTATACTTACTGTTGTCTGCTGAAGTGTCTAGAAAAGAGCAGAAAGGTCCAACGAATGAAAGCAGTTATTTTTCATATTCTATCTGAAGAAAGGAACCAGTCTAATCATCCAACCAAGCAAACTCATGATGGAAGCAACACAGAATCGTATCAGCACTGCGACAGAAAAAAACAAATAGAAACAGAACAGACTGGCTTCATAGCAGGTAGGAGCACAGCCCTGATAGAAAAACATTTTCGGTATCAGTGGGACGTACATCACAACTTCATAGACTTCAAAAAAGGCTTTTGAGAGTCTGCCATGGGGGCCTAAGCCATGTGATACAAAACTTTAACATTGAATATGGTTTCGTCCACACAATCTATCATACACACAATGTAGAAGACCTCAACGACCGCGGTGCTCCCGAACAGCCTAATGGGAGCTATCTCTGCCCAGACAGCCATAGTCCGTCAAGGGCGCCCACTAGTGTTTGAGTTGTTCAACATTGTGGTGTAGCCGCCTTTTCTCCTCTTGCAACACTTGTCTTTTTTTTTGCAATGAGCAAAGTAAACGCCGCATACTCTCTTTGTAGTCTTGCTTATTGACCAATATATCATGGTAGATGATAATAAAATCCTCGGCCAGGAACTGCCGGATATTGAGAGTGTTGTAAGAAGTTGCACCCTGGCTGCTTCACAACGACAATGCATCTGCTGACACCAACCTGAGCATCCGTTAGTTCATGGCCGTACTGGAAAAGCCACACTATTCACCTGATCTTGCTCAAAACAAAATATTTCTCAGAGAATAACACGAAAACCAAACTCACCTGTATTCTGAAGTAGTGCAGCCTGTTCGTCGGTCACAGCGTGTAGGTAAACTTCGACTCTTCCGCCGCCTCTAGAACTTTCTCCTCCAGGGTCTCCTTTCCAGCATTGTTCCTGTAATATTTATAACATTTACATGGTAACATCCTAGACTGAACCCCATATACACAGCTTGTCTGATAAAAATACGCATGGGTATATTTCACAAAAAATTTTTTTAAATCGTTAAATTTCTTTTTATCATTAAGTTGTAACGTCTTTCACCTTGACCCGTCTAACCCCAACAGACTCACAGTCCTGGGTTGACTACACCTTGTCTCACCTGTTGTGAAGCAGACGGCGGGGGACCAGACATGGCTGACAGTGGTCTCCCCTCAGCAGCACCAAGGCAGCGACTGTCGTCTGCGGTCTGTCAGGACAGGATACAGACTGTCATGTCCTCTCTGTGCTTGATGATGGTAGACAGCTAGGATGTCAAACATGGGCGACACTCGATGTAGTGAATATTTTGTTGTCCAAGGCAGTCCACTTGTTAGCGCACTTGTCAAAATATATCACGTGACTAACTGTAGTAATTAATACAATTCCCGTATACCTACACCTATACAACAAAAGCTAACTACAAGCACGTGTTTATTTTAACATGGAGAAACGCGCACACACGAAGCGACAACACAAAACTGGAAAAAAATAAAAATAAAAATAAAAAAAAAAATATGGAAGAAAGGAAAAAAAAAGAAAACAAAGCCCTTTCATACAGATGGCCAAACAAAACAAATAGGGGAGAGCCCACCATAACACGCACGGCACAAAAAAACAAACCAAACAAACAAAAACACAAATCAGACACAATTCCACGAACATGTACACCGCCCTCTAGCTAATGGCGCCCAAACTGTCACCGCAGTTCAAAAGGTTATTCCCCCCTTCCAGGCCACTGCCTGAGTCACCCGCCGTTCACAGCCAAGGACCAGTTAC
This sequence comes from Pomacea canaliculata, assembly GCF_003073045.1. Taxonomy (NCBI): domain Eukaryota; kingdom Metazoa; phylum Mollusca; class Gastropoda; order Architaenioglossa; family Ampullariidae; genus Pomacea; species Pomacea canaliculata. Next base: position 618,465 of record NC_037603.1, on the reverse strand, counting down.
ACTGTTACAGTGTCACACCACGAACTAATATCCCTGGACAAGTGGCAGACGATTTTTTTCACATAACTGCTAGAACGAGGCTCGGAACCACAAAACTTCCGGTTTTTTTCACATTTTGGATTAGCTACTAAAAAGAGGCAGGAAACGACATAGCTTCCTGTTTTATTCACATTCTTTGTTACGGCTCGCCGAGACCAACAGCCGATCACTTCGCAAGAGGCCGAGAGTGGGTCTCGGCATACAGACATCAGTCCATAAATACACGTCCATGGTTTTTGTTTGTCTTGTTGATCCCGATTTACTTTTCGTTGCTCTGCGGGCTCCGGTGTTTGACCCGTGACGACAATGACCTGCCGGCCGACATCTTATTGCACGCGCCGCTGGTACATCGCCGGTGGTCGTCTGCTCGTCCCTCGTAGGTGTCAGCTTATTTGGTTACGGTTGTCCGAGTTCCCCCACTTCCCAGTGGCATTAACTTTCCTCCCTACCCTAACCCACGCCAGCAGGTGACTACACCCCAAACCTAGTGATAATGGAATGGACAACAAATGAGTACATAATGGCTTTCACCTGCTGACTTTATTGTGTAAAGTGAAACTGTTTGTAGTCGCTCACTTTCCTTTGAAGGCAGCCGTCCCCTATGCCAGCCTGTTATTATTTTTGATCTTTTAACTTTCTCTGTGTTGGAATGCTACAGACCGCCGATTTCTAGCTCTGTTATACTTGATAAAATACATTTTTAGCAAATTAACCTAGGCCGATGTTTAAAAAAGTGAAACAAGTGCATTTTACATTTTGGCAGACGATGCGATCCAAAGGCATCTACAGGCCGTGTTTAAGCCCACCCTGGTATAGAGTTGTAGACTAATGGTAGTTTGCTGAGTGATGGAGAGACGGGAGGAGAAAGTTTCACGGTAAGGTGAAGTAACTACAGGAAACAAGTTCCTTTGACATCTCACTTCGGGCTTAGAGGTTGCAGTGCCAGTGGCGGGCCCCATCCTCTCCATTCACAAAGTGGCCATACATCACTAACATACCAACCTCTTTACTGTCAATTCCAACTTGCTTACAGGCCCCTTCAGTGGCACATTAATTCACAGACCTCAATGCACGAGCGTTCTTCTAGAATCTAGACCAGACCTGGGCAAAGGGCGGCCCGCGGGCCGAATCCGGCCCGCCTCTTGTCTCTGACCGGCCCGCACGCTGGCCCGCCCGCCAGTATAAATGCTATGTATACAGTATTGGGTAAAACTGAGTTAACTATATTAGTCCGACCCTCTAAAACCATCCCAATTTCTCATGCGGCCCCTTGGGAAAATTAATTGCCCACCCGTGATCTAGACGGTTCATGCACGATAAATCATTGTGTCCAGCGGCCCTCTGACACCTGGCCCGCTACCCCGACGGCCCAGCCTACCTCCGGCCTGGAAATTGTATACTGCAGACTTGAAACTCAACATCTGCAGGTGCTCCTTCTTCAGACCAGAAAAAGAAGATGGAAAACAAGATAAGGTAGGACTATTTATATTTAAATTTTAAAAATCCGTTTTTCTTTTTAAAATGGAATGCTGTAGTGGCGTGGACAGATCTGCCGTTGAAAGCATCACTACTCGGCAAAGTCAGAGGAAAGGTTTCCCACTCCCCCCACCACCACCACCACCACCACCACCTCTTTTTTCGGCGTTCTTTGTCGGGGACGACACCATCATCGGCGCGCATCCCGCTTTTGCTCCCGAAACATCTGGTCACCTTACCTGCTCTCACCCTTTACTCTCTCTCTCCAATCACACCTCTCTTTGTTTTCTTTTTTTTTTTTAAACATCTAACTGACACGCAGTCCGGAAACGTCCATCATTCACACCCTTTCGCCCTCGCACGTGTTCAGTCCTGTAGTACTTGTTGTAGGTCTCTGACACATTCATGGCTGTTAGTATGTCTGTACTTCTCTACTGACATGCTTGGTCTGTGTACGAATGTGCTTTATGCATTTTTGTAGTTTAATATCTTTTGTTTGTATATATCGCACTGAGCTTACTGTAACTTTGGGAAAATGTGCTTTGAAAATTATTTGTTATTGTTGTTATTATTTACAGACCTTCAAACGCAGGGACTATAAACACTAAATTATAATAAAGATTTCACGAGCTGACCAACATGGTGTGACGAGTTGTCGGTTGCCAGATGCCTGGTGAAGACAATAAACCTCATCTTGTCATTGCCCCCAAGCATGTGGATACAGCGAGGTGGTGTGTTTATACACCTGTAATTTGTGGCACAAACCCTCGCCACACAAACACACATAATCTTTATAAACTCAAACTCACACACTTATTCGATGGTACTCTTCACACACACAAATACACCCAAACGCCATATGCAGTAGGACATGTTTGCTGTATTAGCAGAGATATTAAAATGGTGTGGAAATTAGCGTGCAATGTTCGACAAAAATTATCGTTTTTGAACATGTTTGGATTACTCTTTGGATATATTGGAATGGACGCGATTAATTGTGCTCGAGTCCACCGACCGCACCCCCTACCCCTGCTGCGAAGAGCTTGTTCATGGAAGATATTTTTGAACAAACTAAATTTTAATGAAGGAATAAATAATAATAGCAGCAAAAGTAATGAAATCAGTATGAAAATTATAACATTTATTTGTATCAATTTTCCGCTTTCAGTGATGTTTTAAATATCCTTTAGTTTTGCATTGAATGTATTTTGTATTGAATTTTTTATTTAAAATTCTAAATATTTTTTCTGTTCTTATGTATTTCTTAAATAGAATGTAAGCAGATTGTAAGTAATTATTTTCCCAATAACAAACCTGTAGGATTCTCAAATTTTGCCTCTAGCTTTTGAGTGGTGGAGGTGGGGGGGGCTATTATTGAAATAATTACTAAACAGTTTACGAACATCTTCGATAGCTATCTACGTTGTTGTTGTTATTATTACTATCCAAACATCTTAAAGTATGAGTTTCATCGTTAATGTACCCTAAAAAATCCTGTAATCAAATTTATGCAGCACATTTCGTCGTTGACGGACAATGGGTACGGGGAGACGATGACGTCACGAGCATTATCTTACAATTATATCGTCAAAAGATATGTATGTTTTTTTTAAGCCGTTGTACATAAAAGAACGTTGCAATAGAGAATAAAATAGCTGCGATTGTTTGGAAACATCATTGAATGGAATGTTGCTCCACTCACCCATTCAGATTTTTTGACAGGCTTGACGTTCCTGTCTAGAGAGCTCTGCTTAAAGGACGGGTACTTTCCAATTATCTGTTATATTTTTGCTTTGTCGATAGATTTTTTTAAAAGACGGGGAACTAAGAATGCCAGGTCGATAAAAGTGGCAACAAGCTGGCATGATCATTGTAACGAATGAAAAGGGATTTATAGTGAGACGTAAGGTGCGATATACTGGACAGCAGATTCTGGATATTATTAAGAGTAACCAAAAAGGTCGGTTAAACCAGCCTCAGGAGCAGCCAGAAAATAGCCAGATTCTACAGACGGAACGTAGTAAAAATATATTCTTTTCTTTTTCGATTTTGAGTAATGAGAACAACAACAAGATTTTATATGAGATAAACTCAGTGTTTTTCAGAGACATTCTTCAGTTTCTTTCCATCCCGTTTCTTCAGTACATGTAGAGAATGGATCCAAGCAAAACTAGTTATTCTAGTAGCATTCAACAAATAAATAGTTGCTTTACATCTTAATCCCTGCAGGACACACACACAGTTGTCACTAGTTATGCGTTGACTATTATCGTCGGGAGAGCTTTCTCGCCACGTTGCAGAAGAAATAATGTCTGAAGACTTCAGTCTACTGCTGTTAGGTACACGACGAGAAAGTTGCGAAGAAGGTTGGGACGATTCCACACTTGAGTCGTCCCCGTGCACCCTGTGCACCTTGAACGGACGCCAGTAGACCTGGTACTCCTCACTTGAACTCCAGTGTCGACGAGGTGTCCACAGCAACTTGTCCGTTATGTCGTGTAGGACATATGTTGCTTCTCTGTGAGCGCAAGGGCGTTTGCTCGGCTTTAGTCGCTCTTTCGAATTGGATTCCTATTCCCTCAAGACTGTCCGTCGTCCGAGGCCAATGGAGGATAGAGGGAAGCGAAGACTTGAACGCACAAATTACTTTCGTGTCCTCTCCCCTCGAAAGTCCCTAGCGAAAAACGCTTCTTTCCGTCGAAAAGCGCTGAGTTTGCATCTCGATATTTCTTGTGGAAAACGCTGAGCTGGCATCTAGATCTTTCTGTCAACATGCTTCCGTTCGTCAATCAAGCCACATGACACATTACAGCCTCACAGCCACCACAAGCCTAAGCTCCCATCCGCACCCGCGTAAATGGCGCAATACCTAGAGAGACTACGTCATTCCTAAAGTAAAAGCAGATGTGCAAACCCACACTACTGCCCCACCCCCACTCTTTCGTGACAACCTCAAAATGTAGAAACCGACATTTTGTCCTCTTCTTGCCACCCAAAGTGAAAACTTGTCAGTCTGCGATTTACAAGAACACTCTTTGCTGACACTGCTATGTGTTATCTATGTCTTATGAAAGCGTAAACACGCACAGAACAACAGAACAGTCTTATAAGGTGCTTTAGTAATGAAATCTCGTCATCACCGATGATTCTTAGAACACAATTTGCCTTGGCCGTCTTTGTGTCAGTGTCTGTCGTCATTCCTCTTCATCCTGGTTGTGGACTGGATCATAAGGACTTCCACCGACAGTGAGAGGAGAGGGATCAGATGGACTTTGACTATGACAGAAACAACAACGCTGGAAGACTTGGACTTTGCCGTTGACATTGCCCTGCTGTCACACCGCCACCAAGTCATGCAGGAAAAAAACAAATGCATTCTCAGAAACAGCTGCAAACCTTGGGTTCAAGGCCAGTGCAAAGAAAACAAAAAATGAGTGTAAACGCCAGAGTCCAAGACAGCATCAAACTAAATGCAGAAGAGATTGAGGAAGTTGACAGTTTCACCTATCTTGGGTCCAAAATGTCAAAAACCGGGGATGCGGAGGTGGAGATTCGAGTACGACTGGCGAAAGCAATAAGGACTTCGCCTCACTCAGAAGCACATGGAAGGCAAAAAACATCAGTGAGAAGATCAAGCTGAGAATCTTCAAGTCAAATGTGATCAGCACCCTCCTTTAAGGATCAGAGTAATGGACGATGCCGAAAACCATCAGTAACAGACTTGACGTCTTCCAAAACAGATGCCTCAGTCGCATACTTAACATCTTTTGGCCAAACACCATCAGCAACGAAGAACCCCACCGAAGAACTGAAACCGAGTCCATCACCACGCAGGTTCAACAAAGGCGTTGGCGATGGATTGGACATGTGCGCCGCCAGCAGACAGCAGACCTCTCCACAGTCGCCCTACGATGGACTCCAGACGGACGAAGAAAACGAGGCCGCCCAGTGGAAAGTTGCAGAATAAAAGTGGAAACGGAGATGAAAGGAAAGTGCTGGACACGGGGTCACCTAGAGCGGGTTTCAGCCGATCTACATAGTTGTTTTGTAAACAGAGACACGGACCTCGTGATGTAAAATTCAGTAATGACGTCATATCTATTACATCATAAGGTGATGACGTGATGATAGACTGAGAGTAGAAGAGGACAAACACTAAAATAAAATTGTTGGTGTAAGAGACTGACATACGACTACAGCAGGTGACAGGTGTGTCAGTGTCAGTGTCAGTCACCTTCTAGCAGCTATAGTCGTCAGGAGACAATCACAAGTTGTGACGTACAGCGGGACATGAGGTCAAGTCGGGAAGAGGTTAAGTAACCGAAATCATTCAAACAGACGACGACTTTTCTCTCCAGACCACGAACACGATGTCCTATCGCCACCCACACCACGTCACTACCGGCCGTGACCACGTCCTCGATGTCATCATCCGTCATCACCCGCACTGGGATACCCGCTTCTTGCAGTCCTGTGACCACACCCGACTGATCACTAACGTCATTCCAGTACAACACCAGCACGTCTCTCCACTGTAGACAGGGTGGTGTTGTGCCGCCACTGGTAGAGGTCAATGTTGTAGATGTTGTTGTGCTTCTCCCTGTCAACATGGATATAAACAATAGCATCGTGACGTCATCACGTAAACTGAGAGACACACGTCACTAGCACAGTCTTATTTACAAGACTGTTTCTCACCCGTTCGTTATTTATCACATAGGTAAGTGTTTAACTGTAAACAACGTTACACTACACAATACACACACCTACCTGTAACACCAACACGGAGACTGTGTAGGAAGCTGGCCACCTCACGACCGCACGTCACACAGTCAACTGGTCTGCGACCTGAGTGACCTTGACCTCGGTGATACAGTCGTGTGACTGGCGGGCCGTATGTGTGGTCGGGCACATCTCGCTCACTGTACGGCAGTACAGAACGGTCGCTTGTGATCATCTCGTCCTGCTCGACTTCCCTGACGACGGCCGGAGGAGAGCGGAGGGGTCTGGTTAAATATTCCACTTGCCAGCCGGCGGGTGCGTTTTCATGGAAACAACTTGCCATCCAAAGATGGAGACGAGGAACTCGTGTCAGCAGCAACTCACACAAAGTCTGGAACTTGTTGAGTCTGTAACACAGGATGTAGCTACACGCGTTACACTGTGTACTACTATTAATGTGTGATTCTGTTTGTGTCTTGTGTATATTGTTATCAATGATGTCACAATAATGACACGTGTTGCAACACAATCTGTGTAACAGCCGATCTTTCAAAACAAATCTATGTTGACAACACAACACCTCCATCAGGTGTCACAACTGTTGAGGAAACATCACCTGTTAAGCACCAAATAGTTGTAATCCAGTAAATGCAGACAGCATCTACCTGTGTGTCTATCATCACATCACACACTGTACAACTCACCTGTACTCACTCAGTGCTTCATCAGCGATGACGTACAACGACCCTCCGCTCGCCGCCTGTGACAAGTCGTTGACGGCCTTCTCCATGTCTTCATCGCGATCGCCATGAAGCTTATACTGCAGGAGGTGAGGCTGACCGGGTGATACACCTGCTGACTGTTGTGTCTTTACTGTCTGTAACAACAGGTGATACAACATGGTGCACGCTGCTAGACTCTCCCTCCACGTACTGACAACGTAGACGTGGTGACCACATCGCAGCCACTCTATGGCCATCAGCAGCAGCACCACAGTTTTACCTGTACCGGGCGGTCCGGTGACAAAGAGTGTGGGAGGCGCCGTGTGTAGCAGGTGAACTTGCTCCGGGAAGAGTGTTATTACAGCAGTGTAGCACTCTCCTGTCCACCACACGGCCTCACCCAGGGTCTTGACACTCACACGTGGAGGACATGTGCATGGCACAGTCACTGTTGTCGCCGGACCACAGAACCTACAACAAACAAATGTTGGATGCTTGACATCATCTTACTATCAAAATGACGAACCATATATATATTGAGTGATTTACATTGTTTACTACTATGATAAGAAACACAACAAAAATTTGGAAGTAGTTACTAAATCCTGTCTCTCTCTCTCTGTCACTAACGGTCTACTGTCTACTATAAGAGTTGTACATGTCGCGGTAAAGCATGAATTCTTCTCTCTAACTTTATTCTCTTCACCAATAAATACTGTCACCTCCGCAATCGAACGCCAGCCGGGAAACAATAGCTATTGTTAGCTTTGTGAAAATAGTTTAGCTGAGTGAATAAACACAGTAACCTCACATAACAATTATAAACTGTACACAATCTTCATAAAATATTTACAGTAAAACCTCGATTTCACGTTTCTCAAAGGACCGCCATAATAAACGTGACATAGAGGAAACACTTTGTTTGCTTCAGGTGACATCCAGACATGGAGAAAGTATGACAGACACCGCATGTCACAACCCTGTCTAAACATATTACGATGTCAAAGTCCAACATGTGAGCAGCAAGGTTGTGACCGTGTGTAGACAAGACTTTATGTTCCCGTGGGGAGGAACTCATCCAAGGTGGCCTGTCCTGTGAGTTGTGCTCGTATTTACAACATCACGTGTTCCGCACGTTGCACGTGTCCCAACATGTCGCTGCCACCAGGGGCCTGAAGACAAACTTCCCTCACGTGTCCAGCGCTGTGAGGGCTTCGGACACTTGTTGGTGGTGGACCTGTTGATTCTCAATAGTAGTCGTCGTCACTTCCCGCGTCGCCATCAACTCCACAGTGTGTCACATACGCAGCTTTTGTCAAGCGAAAGTTCACCTTAAGTTTCCAAGCTCTCGTCGCAGATAAAAAAAATCGTCGAAGTTAAATTTAGATGCACCAGAGGTTACTGTGTCCCAGTCATCTCGTACAACTTCATCATTCAGGCTCACATCGCCAGTATCATCACCGTCATGTACAACGTCCGACACACCTGACTGAACATGGAAACTAGTCTTGGCGATACAATCCTCATAGCTGACGGCTTAATTGCAGGTCATGATACGGCCACAAAGTTCATGACCCTTAAGATGGCAATGTTAATGTCCCAAACATTTCGCACGCCGAGGTCAAGCAGCCTCACAAGCTTTTAAACAATCTTTTACGATAGAAATGCTTGAAATTCAGGTTGATCTCGTAATTCATTCTTTACTTTTTTTTCTCCCCTGTTATTTGTTTCCCGCACTTTCAGGTTTGTCAGGCAACAAGTAGAAAATAAGCCAGTTTCGCATACATTGTAGATATTTCTGTGTAGCATTGTAAATGCTGCGGCAGGTTACAGTCTCCCAGTGACTGACAATGTCGTGAGGAGGTGAAAGTATTAAATACGATACCCACACACTCAGACACACTGAGTACACTTATGTTCTTCCCTGCACAAGCTGGTAAGAAGCCAAATCCTGTAGAGAGAAAACAAGTTGTCACGAAAGAGTAGTGATAGGGCTATAGTGTGGGTTTTGCACTTCTGCTCTCTCTCTCTCTCACGAGAAGGACGGACGCGCGGGTAAACTGACAGACAGAAGGCGGAGTAGAGAGCCTCTGGAAGGGTTACCCTAAGATCAACAAAGGTCAGGCAGTGTCGCTGTCACTGATGTAGGAGCAGCCATCGCTTCAGGCGTATGTCCGCTAATTAGAACTCCACTCACGTCACGACAGACACACAACGTACGGTCACGACGTAACGCGAGACGTTAGTTGACGCAACGTGACATTTATTACAACCAATCACGCACCACAGTCGATGGCAAGATCATCAACACCTTCATCTGCTGAAACATTTTCATTTTCTCCATGGAAACACACTTTCTAGGCATGTTTCACTACACAAATAAGATAAATAAGACTTATGTCAGATGAACAATGTAAGCACTAACCATCCAAATGTCTTATTGACAGGACAATGGGACATGAGACGATACTAACTATGTGTTTGTGTACTTGGAATAAACTTTGGCAAAACGGACACGTGTTTAGTGTGCTGACATGACATCAGTGTCTCTGTGTCTACAATCACTACACGTGTAGACGCTGTCACCTGTAGCCAATGTCACAAGTTGACTTCAAAGCTAGAAACCACAAGCTGCCGATACAGTAAATATTTAAGCTGATGAGACAAACACTCACAAGGTGACTGGAGACCAGTAGACAGACATTCTTGAATACTTTACTGTGTGTGAGACTTGTTCAGTCTGTGTGTCTCTTGTGTCTTATAAACATGTTTATTTACAGAGCGTACACAACAACCAGCTACTTAAAAAGTAAACAACATAAATAGCTGGTGAGTGGCTCAAAGCTCAAGAGTGTTTAGTGACGATTAGTGAGATGAGGGAGGTTGTGGGAGGATGTGATGATAGTAGACCTAACATCTTGTCATCTCAATATCAATGTCAGTCTTCCACTGAATGTCACCACACGTACATTTGATATCAACATGTTATTTACACGTAAACACTCGTACAGTGTTAGTTGATGTTGTGATACTAATTGTACACAGTGTATCTTACCGTGCTACTAGTGTCTTGTACACGTGACGTGTCATGTGACTGTCAGGCCCAGACACAGCCACACGTCGTGTCCACCATTTGCCGAGTTTCTTTAACACGTGACTACTGACGTCACACGGGGTCTTGGGGTCACACAGCTGATCACAGCACAGACACATACCAGCGATGTCGGCGGGGTCAGTAGTTTTTAGACAGCAATGCAGGTCCTTTGACAGAATTTGTATTATGAACAACTTTTGAAAGAGGTCGGCAAAAGATCAGGTCACTCAAACTTTTTAACATAAAAGAGATAAAACTGGTATATTCCTCTCTGGATCTTAAGGCTATTAGAACCCTATTCTTTGAAATAAGAGGGTTTGCTTTTGTATATTTCAATGTAACTGTACATAAGAGGCTGAAAAGCAGGTAAAGATATGTGTATGTATAGATGGGTTATTATCCACTTCGGCATAAAATGGTTCTTTTCTTCTTTCTACTCGTCTGCTAATATCAACCAAATTCCGACACGACTGACATCACTTTACTAAATTCAAATGCAGTACGAAAAGGAAAGCAAAACAATTATACAATATATCCACTGTATGTACAATATTATAATATCAAAACAATAACATATATTCTTTTGAAAATAGGAAGACTGATCCTTACCTCAGTGAGTTGTGAGTCGTGAGAGATGGCCTGCTGTACCTGGTCAGTCGTGAGGTTAGGGACGGCGATGGTCTTGGTGATGCGCAGACCGGGACAGACATCAGACACCAGGTGAGACAACATGGCCTCCGCTTTGTTCAGCTGTGACACGGCGTCTCTCAGCTTCTTTCTGATGGTCTTGACAATATCCTCCTGTGACATTTTAAGGTCGTTTGTCATGTCACCGAACGACATCACATTGCAGACGACAAGACCGTAATGTCGGTGAATAAGAAGCACATCAAATTTTCCCTGTTTCCAGTTCTGTGGCAAGTCAGGAGGCAGGCTGGAGGCTCGGGGTAACTGGGCAGCCGCCACAGAAAAACAAGGTTCATTCAGATATTGTCCAAAGTCAAGCCGAGTGATTCCAACTAACACTTCTCCTTTCTTTTCTGACAAACTCTGAAGACATAAGAGAACTTGTTTCATGGCTGTGTCATGTCTAATGTCACTGCCCTGGGTTGTACCAATGTGAGAAATGGAAGTCTCAGCTGTTTGTGATGGAGTCATCACCGGAGTGTTTGAAGGTAATACAGCTTGATGTTGTGGTTCATGTCTTTTGGATGACTTCAGTAAAGATTCTAGTTTTTTTAGAAGACCACTTCCTTTACTAGCTTTTTCAGATGTGGAGTCAATAACCATGACATCCTGACCAGCAACGGTCTGTGTAGTCATCGGCACGCGGTTGAAGTAGACAGGAGGCAGGAAGTAGGCGCGAGACTCGAGGTCAGGGTACGCGGCCTCAACCCACTGGAGCCAGAATGTCTGGGCTTGTGCTGACAGTGTGTCCTGTATGTAAGTAAGAACAGTTTACTTGGCCTCAACACTGTTCACGTTTGTATCTTTTTCATAAATTGCGTTTAAGTCATTGGGTTGTCGGAAAAGTGATGTATACTTCTATATTTGTGTGAGGAAAGTTATTTATATAAGTCAAGTTTATTCAATGATATATTGGCCGTTTTGCTCGACAACCTTTTGCTATCTTTTAGTAAACTTAATATGTTCTTGTTCATAGACGGACCTGTCTTTATCGGTCAAAAACTAACAATTGCTCATTTATAGCCTTATTTTAACTGAATATTATACCACACAAAGAGTTTTGAAGAGAGTGAAGCAAGTGGAAATCTGACAGATCAAGGTTTGACGTGTATGGCGGGTGTGCAACACATCACATCCAAGCTCCAATAAATTGTGATTGCTGATCAATCTTGTGTGTGATTTTGCTTTGTCGTGCAGGAACACGACTTCTTTACGATTAATGAGAGCTGGATGATGGATTCGTTCAATCTGTCCACTTTAAAAACTTTAAAAGCCAACCACACATCGCTCTGATGAATGTCTGCTTTCGATGTCTTATTTGAATCATAATGTCGGCAATTTTTACGAAAGTAAAACAGTAAAATATGACGAAAATGCAAAGCTCGGTCTTTCATCTTCAGCTTGTTGTAAAATCTCTAAAATTCAACCAAATCGCACAATTTTTGTTATTGAATGAATATGTTTTAGAATTGTCAGCTGTCAAACGAGAAACTCTAGCACAGATTCCAACGACTCTCGTACTTCTAAAAATAAATTAGGTCCATCTGTTGCAAATCTTCCTCGTGACTCTTTCAACAACCCAATAGCAACGTAGTTCACGTGATACAAACAATTTTATGTTAAAATGCTGTTGACGTATTTCAGCTGTCTAGTCTTTTAATCATAATATCACTCTATTATTCGAATTCATCATTTGAGTAATCATAATTGTTGTTAATTTATTTTCTTTAAGTTACTCTCTCGGTATTTTGGTGCTTACAGTTTTTATTGCTGATCATTGTTTCTATTGTTATACCTTTTGTTGTAGCTACAGCAATTCATTGTTAGCTATTGTCCTTGTTAGCTACCTTGGTTTACTGTTAGCTGTCATCATCCATTGTTACTATTTTCACTTTAAGTTGTTGCTGTTGATTGTAGTTTCTACAGGTATGTATTAACTGCTCATTATAGCCCTCGTCTACACATGGTAGTCACTACTACACTAACCTGAGCACCAGTCACCTGAAGGATGAGTCTGACAACCATCTCGATCTGAGATGGGACACCGCGGATGATGACAATCTTCATACCTGGTACAGGTGAGGTGTCTGGGTAGAACTCTATATCAGTGCCTGTCTTCTTACTGATCTCTTCAAGTGGACGTTTACTTCCTAAGAAGCATGGGATGTATTTTAATTGTAAATAATTTGTCACTCTTAACATGGCTACTTGTTGTGTCACTTTACTAAGCCGAATCCAAAAGTTAAATGTATTTTCATCATAAAACTAATTAACTTTTTCTTTCGTCTTTATTTTCCTCACTGTCCTTATAGTGTTGCTTTCTCGAGACAACTACTGCGTGAAGTCCTTTAAAACACGTGAAATGAACACAACTCACTGAGACCTTTAAGCACATTTGAATGTCGACAACAGCTCACCAGTATCTGTAAGAACTCATGTGTATATAAATACAACTCACCCACATCTGTAAGAAGTGCAGCCTGTGCATCAGTCACGGCGTGTAGGTAAACTTTGACCCGACATCCACCAGCGGCCTTCTGGCGTTTGACCTGTTGCTAGACACAGGAGAAAGAAATTATAATCAGGACACAATGTATGTAAATTTATAAAAACGCTAGTGACATCATGTGAACGTTAAGGTATCGACATGGAAAGAGAAACGTAGCAGTTGTCACGTGACTGTATTACTTGACAAAAACTCATAAAATTCTTTCCCACGGCTAGGACACAAGTTAGAATGATAAGTGTTGATGAAAAGGTCAGTGACTTCCTGCAATTCTTTGGGTACAGCCTGCTTTAGTGGACGACACTACTACAAGACTGCTGTTATCAGGCAGCTCACCCTCCTCATATCACACACTTCACTTCGTATTCGTCGTCATGACGACTTACAATCACAAAGTCACGTGTAGTCACAGACCGTTGCCGTCTGAGTGAATGGGAAGACGAGAAGGTGGGCGAATGGCGAATTATTTGTGTGTGGGTGGCCAGGTGTGTCAGGTCCCCGGGTGTGTAGGGTGCCCAGGTGTGTGTGTGTACAAGCATCTCACAACGGTCACCTTCTCTTTGATGTAACGGCTTCGTTGAAAGGCTCTACCAGTATAAATTGTGTATCTGCAGTATTTACTTTCGTACTGGACTAGTCTGACCATTGACCCAGCTGAGGTTCCTGAGATTTCCTCGTGTTCTGATTGTGACCAGACTTGTTTGGAGGAAGGTGATCTGCTTAATATTGTGTTAAGTGTGTCAGTTATTGCTTTCAGTCAGCAAATCTTTAAGTTTCGCGTCTTCAGATATTTTTTGCCAATCTTGTGAGTTGCGAATAGTCATGTTCTTTGTATAAAGCAAATGGTTGAGTGTACATGATAAGTTGGGGAATATGACGAAATTTTTTAGCCAAAATGATTGTTAGATTTTTACAACTGTATTTTTCTCTCAGTAAATGATTGCACTACCGCAGTAAATTCTCTGTAATTTCTTTTTTTCTGATTCCTTTACAAACACCAGTCCAGCCTCAACATATCGTCTGATTAGCCTGATAAACAGAGGACTGTTGTTAAAACATCTGAAACGAGAGTCTGATAATGCTGTTTAATGAAAACTAAATAAATTATTGCTCTGCTCACACTCCGGCACTACTAGTCAGTAGAGGCTGTGTGGCTGTCATCACAACATACCCGCCAGTAGATGATGTCCTCTTTGTCTCACCTGTTGTGATGAAGGTGGCTGAGGTCCAGACATGGCTACAGATGGCTTCCTCTCATACAACAAAGTAAGTTGCAGACAGGAAACCCATTTTGCTTCTCCTCAGCACTGAGTCAGATGGAAACTGCTATCGACAACACTTTTCACGGTCCTAACACATTTCTGCCACAAACAAATGCATTTCCAAGATAACATGTCAAGAATCAAATATTTCCTGGACCTTCACACACACATTTTGTATACAACCCATATTCAGTGTCAAGGTTGACCTTGTGGACGATTCGCTTCCTCAGCCTGTGACGGCGAAGACAGTATGAGCTCGTGAGAATGGAATGAGTATGTAGTTGTGTGAGCCACTTAAAGTTTTCGGAGGGGTAAATGAGCAGCTTCTTTATTTAAATGGGTGGTCAGTTGTTCACCTTTCCTAGAAAACACGCAGAGTAGGGTTGATTTTTTTCTCCTAAACGTCTCACTGAAGGGGAAAACTTTGGAAGCCTTGAAAGCGTGACGTTAGCGACCTTGGCAGACCGCGCTCAGTAAAAACCTTCATTCTTTGGAAGCTACGAAACTTGTTCTGGGGCTAATTCAACAACCTTTAAACAATATGAAGGGCTGTATAGAGTTTATTGCGACAGGCAAAATAGCTCAAGGCCTGAAACTGATGACAGGTAAAGGTAAAATAAATGAGGGACAAAACCACAGAGAGAATGTCAAACTACAAGTAGGTTACATTAGTAATCATCGCAAGCAACGCTCTGTAGCGTAGTGGTTACAAATGAAGCCTGAAGATTGACAGGAGATTTCCCCATGGAGGCTCACATATAGTTGACTACGTAGCTGTGGACTTTACACAGCAAACTAACTTCTGTGGTCTCACCACCCGTAAGTCCCACCCCCAGAGCCATAGCGACAACCTGCTTCCTCATTTTTATTGTTCCAGGGAAGAAGACTAAAACACAAAGGTATGTGTCCAAACTGACTTATACAGTTATTACATTTATCAATTTAAAGCATTAGTTAAACATACATATTAATTCTATTCTGTCCCACTAGCAAGCGCCCAGCATCTTGCCTCACACGGACAACCGTCCACATTTATAAAACACTGACAGAGTGTTCAAGTATAGGATGACACCTTCCATGTTGCAACTAATGTGATATAAGGAATGAACATGTAACGATTATCACACTTTTTGTAAAAAAAAATCGCTTTTGATAATAACACATACACGTAGTCTTCAGAGCCTGATAAAGACAAAGTAGAAAATATATTTGTATTTGCATGGGGATATTTCTGAAACATCCAACAACAATTGTACATGGAAAGTAGAGCTAAACGACCTTCAGTAAAAATATTAAAATTATCAAACTAAATATGCAGTTTACAGTTTTCTTATCGCAATGTGAGATCTGGGTTGTGGAATTTTTATTGTTTTTTTTTTTTTAATTTTTGGTTGTATACATTTACGTGTTTTCATTTTTTTTTCTTGTTTAAGAAAATGAATGAAAAAGCACCCACTTACAACGGGATAAAAATTAGCCACACAGTGTTTTGAACACTAATTTATTCAACTATAAAGTAACAGTTTGAGTTGAGTAAAAGGACATGAGTGTCCCGAGCAAATATTAAATACTTAGTCAACATTGTGAACAACCACTTTACTCCACTACATGTAAAAGTAATTAATATAAAATAACGCAGACTAACACATACGTGTGTTTTCTATCGGTGTTTTAAATTTAAACCCATTTTGACCCATAGATTATAAATTACAGTTGTCTAAAGTTATCACAAAAAATGTTTCGCCTTAAAACACTTGATGATAATTTTGTAATATTTGAAGCTGCATATCTCACAAAAGACCTTTAAAGTTTGTACAAAAATTGGAACACTAGTATATAGTGGTTACTTTAGCAACATACCCGTTTAGGTGTATTTAGTAAATAAGTATTTGAAAAGAAATTTGGTGTCTTCATGCAAAATGACCAAGCGAAAAACCTTTATTTAGTTTGAATGTGGTTTTTTTTTCAGCTTGCAAATTAGTGTTTCAGTCAGATCAGTAGAAATCCGTGTTTTTAACTTGTCATACAATGTACTTGGGGCTTGTAAGATTTCACAATGCTAAATGGAAGAGCCTCAAACATGATTAAATAATAAATATTAATGGCTGTGACGGAAATCACGATCTTTACACAGCAATATCTCCCAAACTAATAAAGATGAAGACTCACTTTTGTTTTATTTTTCTTATATATATTCTTCTACCTTTATGTGAATATACAAGACAAACACTCAAAAACAAAATAATTGTCTATGCCGGTACTTATTAGAAGGAAAACAATCGGTCGGCATGAATAAACTAGTTTGTTAGTGTCGCTAGGCGATTACGATAGCAAACTACGGAAATAATACTGCCCCTCGCCCCAGTTTCTACTCACTGCAGTGTGAAGACACTGTGACAGTGTGAGTTCTACATGAACGGGAAAGTCACTACGTTCTCCACCCCGGGTGTCAGAAGCTACCCTGGGGTCGCCGTGTGTCTGTTCTATTATTAGCTTGGCTAATGGCGGCTGAGCCGATGCCGTGTAGGTGATGACAGACTAGACAGTCGACTGACAGTCAACAGCCATAGTGACATGACAAAATGGAATTGTACAGTCATATTATACCAATGAAATGCTTTATGGTATAGGAAAGACATCAATGACTGTCCGGTCCTAAAATAACCCAAGACCAAAAGGCTCATTGCTTAAGAGACATGTTAAACCGATAACAACACAGCTTTTTTCTGTAAACAGAAATAATATATCTGCTGATTACCAGAAATATTTGTAAATAAAAAGACTAAACAGAATAATATTGTCTAATGAAAAGTTATTAAGCAAGGATATGCAAGAGACGTGAAACACAAGTGAGAATAAGTGTTACAGGTGAGCTGGAGCATGTGGAGAATATAAATGTACAGGTGAGAGCGTGTGTGTGTGATTGATTAGGTACAAATGCGAGAGACTGTGTGGATACATTTTTGTACATTTCGATACTGTTCACACTGCTCATTATTGTTCATACTGATTACATTGGCTATTATTAACCACACTGTCTCTTACTGCTCACACCGTTAATGACTGAAGACAGAAACACTTACAGTCTGTCGTCACTTGAGGTCCGCTAGTCTGTGGTGTCGCTGTATTCAAGTAGTTCATGTGTTCACTGCATTCCACTTACATCGGTGTGACTACACGAAATAACATTTACTAATCTTTGTTTTAAGTCAAACAAGTAGACGGTAAAAGCATATATTTTTGAGAGTATGTGACTTACCCCTCATCAACTTGATCACAAAGAGGATGTCAAGATGGCGGAATCACGACAGGTGAGCAGTGAACAAACGTTTGCTGTCAAAGTCTATGTTATCGGGTTTTTCCAAAGCATTGAAATGGTTTTAATGGAGATTTGTCAGAATACTCTATGTACAAATAATTAGGCATGTCTTGTAATGTTTATAGTACAAGACATTAAATGTTCTATTAATGACAACAGACTAGGTTCAATATGTGAAGTATGTTTGTCATCATTCATGCAGTTTCTGTGGTAGAACAGGACACAGACTAGCAACACAGGCTTAGGCCTCAATTTGTGGTTTGAAACGTCTCATGTTTTCTGTTTATTCTCAAATTCTCTACACACGTACATATACATGCACTTCCTGCAGCATGTGTGAATATAAGTATCCACTTGCACAAACTTCTCATTCACCATGATCCTAAACATCAACACCATATATATGGAGAATCCTTACATCATAAAGAAGAAAACCTAAAAGGTCAGTTACACCAGCTGGAGGTGGCTGCACACAGGAAGGCCGCCATATTTCCTGGCGAGTAGCGAGTTACTCACCTCCGACAGCACTGAGAACTTTAAAGGCAACCAGCCAGGCCGAACAGTTTCCCCGGGTTCCCATGCACACAAATGTTTGATACGATTCACCCTGATCAGTGTCCATCATCATTAACATTTATAACACCTTTAGTGATTTCCGATAATGCAAATATGTCAGATGTACAGCATCATCGTTATTTTACATCCGAACATGGACAGTAATTGAGAGTATACTGACATAACCACATAAACTAAATGGAGAAAATGAAGACTTCAGCTAGTGCGAATGAAAAGTTATAATGTAAGATTCAGATTAAGAAAGAAGTTATTGCAGTATGGGTCGGATTAATTGATTCTTAATTGCTTTAAGGGCTTAGCTTCAGCGAATGTGGCACGTCTTCGGGGTAGGTTAAAAAAAAAAAACAACCAAAGAAGGTAGAAAGAAAGATATAGGTGAAAGGTCATGTGAAGACAGAACTATTTCGTTTATTCAAACTAGTACGACATTAAAAGAAAATGAGGGTCACTTTGAAACACTTGAATTTTTATCTAAGACAAACTGCTTTAGGAAACAACATATACAGCCATGCTTAAAATTATTTCTATTTACCATTTAATGTAGAAATAGGGCGCTATTTTTAACCTATTTAATGATCATCTCCACCACTTCAAAACAAAGAGTGAAGTAGAGCTGCGATGACCTGCCATGTTAGTTGTATCATTATGTCAGCTCTTTGTTTAACTGCTTCAAAAATGCATGCCAAGGACAAAGCTTTACTAACACATTCTGTTTAATCTATTTAGGGCAGAATACAAGAATGATAACCCGATTCTCCGAAAAAAACTTGCGTGGTAGTCACGACTCTCTAAAGTGAGAGAACGGACAGGAAATGCAGAGGACTGAGAAAAGGGGAGACAACTGAGAACGATGTGACAGGGAACAGTTGTGGGTTCTGTGTGTTTATGAGTGTGATATCATATATTTTTGAGAGTATGCTGCAAAGTGTGAAAAGCATAAGGACAACGAGTACTGAGAAAGTATGGTCTATAAATGTGAATGATGTATTGTGAGAAAAAGAGATAGTGCCCCCACCCATGCATATAACAAGACTTCTGCTGGTTATTTTCAGTCGTCCTCCCCACTTATCTGCGATTAAGTAAAGGTTAACAACAATGATAACGCGGCAAGTCACGGAAACTTCGCGTCTTGTCTATTTTGAAATGAACTCTTTGTTTAAGATGATGGGGAAGCGAACAGCCGAGTGGTTACAACGCTGTCATCCGAACAGAGAGTGCTCTGGTTCAATATCCGATTAGAGCAGCAAACTTCCCCAAGTCGACCTTGCTGGCGAGAATGGGTTCCTGACTCCTTAGGGTAGGGGATTGATGTTTGTCTTTATTTTTTAAGATGATCCTGATATGTTACTGACGGCTGATTGTTTCAACATTTTTGTAAAGAGAGCGTCTTTGTCTACCTCCGCACATGTGTAGTAATTGATTACTTTTACCTGGAGAGTTAGTTCTCCTATAAATCTTCAGTCAAGTACAACTATAGCAGAATATGAATGCCCATGCAAAAGCAACAGCGACAATGTTTTATGTGATTTTATAAAACCTTTATTTCATAATTTGAATACACGAACTTAGATGTATAGATGCTAGAGCATCTGGCCATAACACATGTAACAAGCTAGCAGACTATTGGGTTATCAGATCAATACAGCCATATAGAAAATGAAAATTGCAATTATATTCTGTTTACAAGAAAAAAAAAAGCTTAAAATGTATGCAGTAGCTCAGCGTTATAGATTTTTCACTGGTCGGCGCTGGGTATTAGTAATGTTTTACATAAACAGGTCCTCTCACCTTACAACAAAGTTTCTCACCATAACATAGGTAATAAACTATCAAGAAACTGTTTTCTCATACTGCTGAAGCAATATGGAAAGCGAGAATTATTTTCTGCTTACATCAATGAAAAAGGAAAGGTATGTAGTAGTTCAGAAAGTTCTACAGTTTTCATTGATCAGCCCTGGGTATTTGTAATCGTTTATTGACAAGAAACTAAGGTTATAGTTTGCCAGTGTGTATGTGTGTGTCACAAATTAAGAACTGCAAATAAATCAGAAAATAGACATTCATTTTTATTGCTAAGGTAACATTTACTTTCCTTCTAACCTTTTGATCATTCGGTTACTGAGCAAGGAAAAGACTCGAAGCTCACCACCATGGAACAAAAGGCCGGCTGTAGGTGTAAGGACTGAAAATGCCTCTGTCAGTGAACACTGAACGTGCACGACATACCACCTGTAGATATTAATATGCATATTATGTGATATGTCGAATATGTGTTACTACTAGTATCAGTAATACAATAAAAACAGGGCACTTATAGAGCATATCTACCATATCATATACCGAGCTCAATGCGCTAACAAAATTACGTGTGGTGGTCACACAGAATTACACATGTTAAACGCACATACAAAAGGGTTAACAGCAAGAATGTCACCTTCGTGACCCTTCACATTCACGCAGGTATGGCAAGGTCCACCATTTAAGTTGGGGTCCCAACCTCTAATATAAATACGGGAAAAGATATTTGACGGACGGTTCCAGCAAGTCTCGGGTGTGAACTATCAAATCATTTCTGCAGCTTACAAATGCGTGGTATCTCTTTCCGACGAAATATACGTATGACTTACTCTGGTTCACTGGACTAGCCCTAGATGCTAAAATAACAGAAGTACTGTTACAAAATCTACACGGACGATACTTATCCGATTTAGAGTAGCATTCTGCACAGCGCCAATGCCAAATGAAAACTCTCTAAGAACCAAGGGCCAGTTGCACATCACTCATTTTTAGTCATCAAATTTCTTTAGATGATCAGTTTTAAATAAATACATAGCACCATCATTAAAGCCGTAAGTATAACATTGGTTTAATCAGCCTATCAGTCTGCAAGAATACTAAGTAACTATAACTGACCTGATAAGTGCGACTAACGTCAGACGCGTTGATGGCAGCCTCCAGATGTCCACTGGGGAGGACCGACTCTTGACGCCAGTCGCCGTCGATACCCCAGGCCATCCGGAAGCTGGCTGTGGGCCTTGTGGCATCAGCGTTGACCACACATCTTAACTGGGTGTTGTCCTTTGACCTGCTCACGTTCACTGATATGATGACTGGATAATCCGCTGAAAACAGCATCAGGCCAGATATAAATATCAAGAAAGTTTCTTTTATCTGACATTTTTAACCATGCTGAAAATACTTTGTTCTCTAAAATTTTAACGCAATGTGCAATTCATTAGAGAAGCAGTTTAGATATTGTGATACGATGCTCTTTCAGAAATGACAGTCACTTTTAAGTCTAGTAACTTGGATTCCGATATTAGGAGAATATTGCTAACAAACTCCCTCCACCTTAAAACAACGTACAAAATCGTCGAAATGTCATTCTTACACAGAACTCTACGCACGGCAGACCACTCCGTCGTGCTCGCAGAAACATTGCAGACCTGCAAGTTATTCCTCGGATTGAGTTCTCCATCTTGGAAACACAGGTTGTTGATCAGACACGTTCTTGGCTGAAAACACAAATCGTTAGCAGCAGTCGCTTAGAACCGACTACAGTCGAAAAAACTTAAGTTATAATAAAACATTTTTGCTGCTATGTTTCATTTTTGAAACGATGAAAGCGGTAGATATGAAGATAATTTTCATTGACGTTGTTGAACATGAAATATATTATGAATAAATATTTGATTTACTAGGAAAAGACTTTATACGCTTAGGAGCTGAAGGTGTCTAATCAGAAGCTGAGAATAAGACAAATCGTGTCTATATTAAGAACAGAAAACGGGAGAAAAGCTACCAGTATCCGGCATCCCACCCATGTGCAGCTCTGACAGGACGAGTCGTAGACAGTCATGTTCACTGCGTTGCTATAGCGATGGCCATCGATGGTTACCGTGATATTAAACCTTTTAATAGACTTCTCTAAAAATAAAGAACAATATCAGTAACAGTACCTTCATCTCAACATAGATATTTTATTATCACCATTGGTGTCAACATGTCAGATGATCCAATCAAAACAGAGAAATCTTCTCTTTCTTACTGTGAACATGTTTGTATGGAGAGAATGGAAGTGGTTTTGAAAAGAGATACGTTTCATTTCTGTGTTTCCATTACTGACTATAAAATAAAGACTGTTCGGAGGCAGTTGCAAGTGTTTAGGACCGGCGTAGGCATTACATAAGATCGAGTAACATGAACCACACATCAGAAGTGAATTAAAAGCTCGGTACAGGTTACTCACCTGTTTTGATGCCAGCATCAGGCAAGAAGCAGCCGAGTTTGTTAAGAGTCAGGAAAACAGCTTCTTCCATGGAAGCCCTTTCGGAAACTGATCCATCGTCCTAGAAATACAAACTATATCTTCATATTTTCTAAATGTCTAGCAAATTTTAAAATTATTAGAGAAAAGTCTAATTTGCTTTAAACATCTGCAAAACCTTACCAGAATTTCCTGAATTTTACATGCCATCGTCGCCGTATTCTGAATATTTTCAGCGTTGATGAAGACTTGTTTGCATGGCCGTTCATTAAAGTCACAGAAGCCGGACCTTGTACAAAACAAGATAAGCGAACACCTGTTGTAGTAATGTTTCATTTGCTTAGTTTTCCGTGTACAACCCAACAAGAAGCTCAGTACATGATAGAAGTCGTGAAGCAGTACTTTTTTGTATATTTTTAATAATCAAGTACTTTTTTCATTATTTGCGTTAAGAAACTCCTCTTGTTTGTTTGCACACACATCTTCTAGAATGTTCGTGATAGGAATCGGTATTTAAGATATCTTATTCAAGTATTTATCCTCTTTTTTTAAAAATAATTTCTGGGAAATAAAACATGATCCGTTCGTCTTAAGAAATTCATCATCATTGTTGTCCTTATTATCACTATCATCATAATCGAGTTCTGCTCCTCACCCTCGGATGCCGAGCAGTTTAGGTGGTTCATCTTCTATCTGACAGTTATCGCCGATAAAACCTTTGTTGCAGACACATTGCCCCCTGTCGCATCGTCCGTTGATGAAGCACACAGGGTTGCAGACGTCGTCAGAGATCTCTAGCTTCACGACAATCTCTCCGGTGGGTGTGGTGACGTAGTTATCCGGGTTCTTGGCCAACTCCAATTTGCAAATTGTCAGGAAAGTGTCCACGATGACCTCCGTTCCTATGTAATTATCAGCTACCTGGAGGTCAGAATGAGGGTAAAATCCAAAACAAACATTTTTAAAATGACAACTATCAACGAAGCAGGTTGAGATATGCGTTATGTAAGTTATTGAATTTCTGTATAAAACAGTTGAAAACTTTAAAAACAGTTATAAAATAGACTGTCGAAAGTAAATGAGTCTTTCGTTCATTTAAAGTGTTGAAACTCACCAAAATATCGATCTTGCAGCTTTCGATCAGCCCTTGAATCTCTTGGATTTTGTCCTGACAGTGAGACCAGAGCTGAGACTGTCTCAATTCAATTTAACTTTATTATCTCACTAGGAGAAATTAAAAGACGTGGTAAAACAACTGGCTGATAATAAAACTTATAATAAAAACTTAATAACAACTTAATTCCACTCAAACTATCATCTCACACAAACACCTACAGTCCATGTAAATACCCGACTAAATAAGAAACAACACTAAAACGATATTCCCAAAACCACACACCCACACCCTCACACTCACAAATCCTTCCAACACTTATTCAGTAAGACAACAGACTGGTGTATAAAACTATTCCGAGAACGGGCAGCGGAAGCTCTGGGTACAATAAAACGTCTCTTGGACGGAAGAAGGTTATAATATTGAGCTAAAACATGTGTTCTATCTTTCACAATCACTCTCGCTTTCCGTACTACTCGTCTTTCATACAACTCACTCAGACACTCCTGCTTCTCCCCAATCACCTTCCCACTCACACTCACAACTCTATCTAACACATTCCTATTACTAGCTCTCAATCCTCCATACCAACATAAAAATCCAAATGTCAACACAGACTCAAGAAAACATCTATAAAAAGCACTTAAAACCTTTTTGTTGACATCCAGGGAACGGAGTTTCTGTAAACAGTACAATCTAGATTGACATTTCTTGTGTATAACCTCTGTGTTGGTGTTAAAAGTGAGTTTGTCGTCAATCACAGTTCCTAAATATTTGTACTGATCAACACGTTCAACCTTGGCACCATCAATATAGAGGTCAGGGATAAAAGTGTTCTTGCGTCTGAAATCAATCACCAGCTCTTTTGTTTTCTTTACATTTAGATCAAGATAGTTTTCTGTGCACCATTTATGAAATTTATCTACTGCATCAACATAGGCAGGTGTGAGTTGGAGAGGTCTAGGAGAGCAGTATCATCAGAGTATTTAATCAAGAGAGATGAATCAGTGCCACGACAGTCATTGTATAGAGGGTGAAGATTACAGCGAGAGACATGTACCCTGAGGGCTCCCAACAGATGTATTTCTGGAAAGAGAGAGTGCATGCTGGAAACAGACTGTCTGGGAACGTTTTACCAAAGTTAACAATCCACAGGATGAGTTTGGGGCTGACATCAAGTTTAAGAAGTTTTCAGAGCTAACAGATGGGGCTGTATAGTATTAAATGCAGAAAAAAATCAATAAAAAGAAATGTGTACATAGGAGCCAGACCTGTCTAAGTGAGAGTATGCATTGTGCAGAAGAGTGAGTGTGGCATCGTCAGTGGATCTGTGCTGTTTGTATGCAAATTGAAAGGGATCGAGGTGCAGACGGCATCTACCTGTGTGTCTATCGTCACATCACACGCTGTACAACTCACCTCCACTCACTCTGTACTTCATCAGCGAGGACGTACAACGACCCTCCGCTCGTCGCCTGTGACAAGTCGTTGACGGCCTTCTCCACGTCTTTACCGGCATAAAATTCATAGTGCAGGAGGTGAGGCTGACCGGGTGATACACCTGCTGACTGTTGTGTCTTTACTGTCTGCAGCAACAGGTGATACAACATGGTGCACGCTGCACGACTCCCCCTCCACGTACTGACAACGTAGACGTGGTGACCACATCGCAGCCACTCTATGGCCATCAGCAGCAGCACCACAGTTTTACCTGTACCGGGCGTCCGGTGACAAAGAGTGTGGGAGGCGCCGTGTGTAGCAGGTGAACTTGCTCCGGGAAGAGTGTTATTACAGCAGTGTAGCACTCTCCTGTCCACCACACGGCCTCACCCAGGGTCTTGACACTCACACGTGGAGGACATGTGCATGGCACAGTCACTGTTGTCGCCGGACCACAGAACCTACAACAAACGAGTGTGAAAATTTGATGTTTAAAAATTCTGGATAGCCATGCAATCCGCGATTGTTTTTTGCCTTTTTCTTTAGTATTTGTAGAATAATTTAGTGCTATGGTTTATTTAATCTAAAGAGTAAACAGTCCTGAAGGTTAGGAAGGGGTGATTTTTGCCATACTTTCTTTTTTTAGATAATACTCCTCACTTACTTGCAACGTCTCTTACAGAATAGTGTTTAATTAAAAATTAGCGCTTAAGAACAAGAACAAAACATAGACAGCATACGAGGGACAGGAAAAACAAAGAGCATATTAACAATCAAAAATGACAACAGCACAGAGTAATGTTTACGGAAGAGGTGTGTTTTCAGTTCACGTGTAAAGGATTCAATAGTGAGTAGGTGGCGGGTATGGAAAGGGAGAGAGTTCTGTTGTTTCGCTGCACAATAACTAAACATCCTGTGATCATAATTAAGTGTCAAGGCGGCCATACATATCAGTGCTGCAGGTGACAGACAGTACGACCGGGCTTCTGGCAGTGATGGTTGTCGCTGTTTTTAGCCTTGAAGACATCTTGCTTCGTGCTAATGATACAAGGTGCGTGATGTGTGTCACTCGGCACAACACTGGGTAGGACTGTTTATAGGGGTACCTTGCATGCTGGTTAACGCAGAGACAGAGACTAAAATTGTTGCTGACACAAAGGAATAGACTGGCCACATTAATGAGGACCTGCTGACCGCTGCTCAAGACAGACCTCAGTCACCTGCCGCTGTGTCTATCCAGTATCTACTCCCAACGACGTGTAGCGGTGACCAGCATAAGCCTTCACCTGCCCATACACCAGGGTATGAATAAAGGAAAGAAAGAAAATGAACGAATTGACACTGTTTCAGATCCAGCAGTATCCGGACAGACATCTAAGATCCACTCAAGCTTAGTCACGTGATTAGCTCGACGGGCGAAACCATTTGAAAACACGCCCACTTCGATATCGGCCTCTTTTAACAGCGTCACTAAAGGATCTTTCGACCTCCATACATGTAGTCATGCCTGAAGACCCACTGGTAAGAGAACACAGATATATATCTCAGTATCCATATAAACCCAAAAAGCTTGATTAATGATTTTATCCTCGGCAGACACAATGAGGTAACAAGCGATTTTAAAGTAAAGAGACCAACAGAGCCAATGACTTCATCACGACCCATGCTGTTTTCTGGACAACAAAATACTTACCATAAATAATAAACATTTTTTATATCATATCATACATTTCTACAACTCACCTGGCTACCAGTGTCTTGTACACGTCACGTGTCATGTGACTGTCAGGTCCAGCCACACGTCGCTGCCACCAGTGTCCGAGTTCCCTCAGCACGTGACTACTGACGTCACACAGTGTCTTGGGGTCAGACAACTGATCACAGCACAGACACAGACCTGGGATGTCGGCGGGGTCTGTTGTTCCCAGACACAGACACAGGTCCTGTAAAACAACCACGTGATCAAAAGAGCGCATTCTTTGACAGTTGTGGTGTTTAAACTAAACAGCTTTTTGAAAATTATAGTATCATCTGATGTCACCAACCAGGGCTATCCCCATTTGCGGCTTGTAAGTGTGTATGTGTATGTGTATGAGTAGCAGTGTACTACTTCACTGCTGCAGTGAAGCGCCTTTCCCAGCAGCGCTGACCACAGAAGGGGTCATCCAGTGCATGACGATAGATTGTCTTCAAGGGAGATAATTGTTTATGTATGTGAGAGAGAGAGAGATGTGGTCATATAAGATTACTCCACAAACTCACTCGAGCTACTTCTGAACGTAAGTCGCTTACGAGTAAAAAAACAAACAAACTGTATTTCAATGGTCTGTAAACAAGTGAAATGTACAAAATATTTTAATTCCATGATGTGAAACAGTTTTTACTTGAGCTATGTAGGTGTCGCCGGAGATGGCCTGTTGAAGTTGACGAGCTGTGAGGTTGGGGAAAGCGATGGTCTTAGTGATGCGCAGACCGGGAGCGATGTCGGACACCAGGTGAGACAACATAGCCTCCGCCTTGTCCAGCTGTGACACGGCGTCTTTCAGCTTTTTTCTGATCTTGACAATATCCTCCTGTGACATTTTATGGTCGTTTGTAATGTCACCGTACGACATCACATTGCAGACGACAAGACCGTAATGTCGGTGAATAAGAAGCCCATCGAAGTTTCCCTGTTTCCAGGTCTGTGGCAAGTCAGGAGGCAGGCTGGAGGCTCGGGGTAACTGGGCAGCCGCCATAGTAAAACCACGTTCAGTCAGATATTGTCCGAAGCGGAGTCGTGTGATTCCAACTAACACTTCTCCTGTCTTTTTTGACCAGTTCTGAAGACAGAAGAGAACTTGCCTCATGGCCGCATCATATCTCAAATCACTGTCCTGAACAGCAGCAGGTGCAGAAATGAAAGCCGCAGCAGTCATTTCACGTCGAAGTTTTTCTTTAAGAAAATTCAACCTAACTGTGTCTTCTAGTGCTGGCAATTTTACCTGAAAATCCTGACCAGCAACTGTCTCTTTGGAATGTGACGGTAGTACCTGTACATCCTGACCAGCAACTGTCTCTGTGGTCATCGGCACGCGGTTGAAGTAGACAGGAGGCAGGAAGTAGGCGCGAGACTCGAGGTCAGGGTACGCGGCCTCAACCCACTGGAGCCAGAATGTCTGAACTTCTTCTGCGAGTGTTGCCTGTACGAAGAGGACCTCAGTTTGTCTGACTGCAATAGCTTGCTTTTATTTTATTTTTGCATTTTGTTACTTAGTTGCAAATAAAAAAAAATGTTTTTTTTTAAATTTCTAAGCGTTTTGACGATCGTTACTTTTTTCTGCAAAACTCGTGTTCACTGAAGAATAATCTTTGCCAAATTTTATTAGTTTTTCCGTTATTTTCGCTGTTCATCACTCGTATTGTTATTTACTGTATTTATT
The DNA here is from genome assembly GCF_003073045.1 of Pomacea canaliculata. Taxonomy (NCBI): domain Eukaryota; kingdom Metazoa; phylum Mollusca; class Gastropoda; order Architaenioglossa; family Ampullariidae; genus Pomacea; species Pomacea canaliculata. Next base: position 589,819 of record NC_037603.1, on the reverse strand, counting down.
TATTTATTTTTTTTTTTTTAAGATTTCAACTTAATAAGTGATAAAGATATACCAAAAACTCGTAGATATAGATAAATATGGCCCGAATGTGTACTGTGACACACAACATAAAAATAAATTTTGGAAAGATGTATTAAATGCTTATAAGAAATTCTATTTTTATGTCAAGCCAGAGACATCAGAGGAGGTGATGGCAGAACCAATACACTTAAACAGTAGATTTCAGCTTGGCCAGAAGGCTATTTTCTTCAAAAACTGGGTTAGTAAGGGGGTATATAGAATTCAACATTTTTATAATGAATCTGGTGTACTTTTGTCCCTGGGTGAAATTAATGCCAAGTATGGAACAACAATAGATATAGTTACGTACATGGGCTGTGCAAAAATAATTAAAAAATTTGTTCAGTCAATGGGCATTACAATTAGGAACAACACTGCACAAGAAACATCAAAAACTATTAAACTAATTAATTCTATAAAGAAAGGTTCCAAATATTATTACGAAATATTGACAGAAACACAATCAGGCCCAAATGTTGTGAAAAGTGGGAAAATAAAATAGGGGCCCAATTACCCTGGAAATAATATTTTCCAAGGTTCAAGGAATAAAAGATATTAAACTGAGATGGTTTCAGTGCAGAATTATCCACAGAATTCTAGGTACAAACTCCAGGCAGAATATATGGGGGTAGAAGTTAATAATAAATGCACTTTCTGTGGCAACGAAAGGGAGACAATTGAACATCTATTTTGGCGCTGTAAGCAACCAAACTATTTGGACAAGCCTAGAAAAGGCAATAAGGGAAAAATGCTCTAAAAATAATAAATTAGCACTTAACGAATCTGTAATACTATTTGGATATGAAGCAAACTGTCCAATAGATAAGACGTTAGAGAATATACTACTAGAAGCAAAGTTTTTTTATCTATAAATGTAAAATAGAAAAGAAACAGCCAGACTTAAGAGTTTTTATTCTGCAGTTAAATAGAAAATACAAGATTGAGGAATTTAGCGCACTTGTTAATATGAAATTGCAGGAATTTATAATAAGCTGGGCTGATTATATGAATTTTATGAGTTTATCTGAAAATATATAATTTCACGACTTTGTATTAAAAAAAACCAAACAAACAAATAAAAAAAAATCAATGTGACTGCCTGGTGGGGGGAGAGGTAAAACAAGAAAAGTAAAATATATTTAATTTGTTTTTGCATTTAGTTTTAAAAGTCCTATTTTCTCTCAACAAACAAACATCTGGGAGGTTCAGAGAAAAATAAATGTTAAACAGACATTATTTCCTCCATGTTCTACCAATGATCACGTCAATTACTGTGCAACTTCTAATTGTTTTTATTGATATGTTATTTATGTGGGTACTGTTTATTGATTTGTTTGCAGTCCTATGCTCCAGTGGGGGCAAACAGGACTAAGAAGTCTGTTTAGTAGTGATGCTACATATGCAAACTTTTGGAATGAAAATAAGGATTTCATGTCAAAGTTTCAGTGACTAACATTTTGTTTAAGTTATTTTTGGTGTTAACTAAGATGGGTCATTTAATATGCCATTTCCAGAGTTTTTCTTGTGTGAATATTTTTTATATGGATATTTTCTGAGTTTGGGAAATGGTCAAATTGTGAATGAAACCTATGAGTACTGCCCAAATTTTGCCAGTTGTAATCATGTGGTTGCCACATGTTATTGGACAGTATTGGCATTATGCTTTCTTGGGGAAACATTTAATTTCTCCTACTGGTACTTCAAACGGGAGTGCTTATCTCTGTGGGCTGCTGAAAAGTTTAGTACAGTTTACTCCTTTTGCATGTTTCTCAGTTTCTGTCTATGCTCTTTTGTGTGTGCATGCACACCCTTCTTTTTGAATGCTGTATAGATGCACAGTGTTCAGTCCTAAACACATTTTTGCAGTACCTTTTTTTTTTTTTTTTGTTTTCTTTGGTGTTTTTTTTTGTTTTTGTTTTTTGTTTTACAACATTTATAGGTTAATTTTTGCCTGTGAATTTCTGATACAAAGCAACTTTTGTGTAATGTTTTGTGTTTCATATTATAAGATACATTATTGGTGGAGAAAATAAAAGCTTGAGGAAAAAAAAAAAATTACTTCGAAATTTACTGTATTTGTTGTTATGCACTACAACAGCTCGTCATTAGTTGTTATTTTTGATTATCAGTTGTTATCATTCATTGTTACTGCTAGTCACTCTTGCTGCCTGCTGTTGATTGCAGCCTCTACTGTTTAGTGTTGATAGCTGTTTGTAACTCTCTGATTATATTGTAGTCACTACTGCACTAACCTGACTACCAGTCATCTGCCTGATGAGCCTGACGACCAACTCGATCTGAGATGTGACACCGCGGATGATGACAATCTTCATACCTGGTACAGGTGACGGGTTGGGGTCAAAGTGTACATCAGCGCCTGTCTTCTTCTTGACCTCCTCCAGTGGACGCGCATTCACTGTAAACAAGATTATTTGTCATCACTGTTCTGTCGGGACATCTTGACCTAGAACGGTTTACCTGTCAGTTACTTATTCTCTGACCACATTTAAGCCCAAACTCAAGACACATCTTTTGTGAACGATTTCACCGTTACCCTGTCCTGACCCTGCTGTATGAGTGTGTGTGTGAGAGTGAATGTTGTACAAGTGTGTGTGTGTGTGTCTGTCATAGGGAAGATGTGTGCGTGGTTGTTGGTTATTATGTTTAGTAAATCACTTCTGTAAGCACTCTGTGCATGTTGTTGCAAAAGTACGATTTATATGCTCAATATAATTATGTCTTTTTATCTCAATAATTAGACGCATCGTTATGATATAAATTATCTCAGTTATCTCCTCTCTCTAGAATTTGCTGTTGAGGTGGTGAGAGGACGAACTGTCTTACAAGCGAGGAGAGGACTTATCGTCTCGTGCAAGACCTACCCACATCGTTAAAGACAGACACGTGTGATAAAACTTTGCAATGTGCTCCACATGTCTACAATGTATTATCTTCTTAACTTGTTTTGTGTCTCCACGTCGTTTTCTTTCCTGCGTCCTTCTGTTGTTCCTTTAGGAATAACAAACTAAAGATAGAATGTACCTGTATCCCTAAGCAGCGCAGCCTGTTCATCGGTCACGGCGTGTAAGTGAACTTTGACCCGGCCACCGCCTTCAGAACGTTTTCGTCCATCTTCTTTCTGGGGCTTTCCCTGTGATGTTGGTTACACAGTTACAGGTGAACATCAGAGTCTGAACACCGTGCGCACAACTTGTAGCGATCAAAAGGCAAAGATGAAGACCTTGCACAGTTATTATAAGTAATCTTTGATATATATATATACCTATATTTATCGGCAATGACCATGATGAGGATGATCCATTGTATATCAGGAGTAAATGGTTCATTATGCTGTGACAGTGACTGAATTCTGTTTAAAAACATCATAATTTGTATTGTTTGTATAACAGCATAGGTTTAAACAGCATGACTGTTGTGCTTATGTGATATAAAGTTGATCATTGTAACCTCGCCAGGAACAAGACAGTCACATGACAGAATTAACAAAAGCTGAGTATTGTATGTAAACGTAATGATAACTGATGACAACATTCTCGTAGACAACAAGGATATCGCTGCCTCGAAATTCGGGTTTGCGAAAGGCCACATACTGACTTGTAATTTGATTGAAGTTTTTAACTTTGGTACAATGATTGACCACCTTGACCTTTTTCGCCTCACCCTTCCCCTAATATCAGGTGTCTCCACCTTGTCTCACCTGTTGTGGAGCAGACGGTTGTTTATGAGACATGGTTGACAGGAAAGAGACTGGTGCAATCGCTCAGTGTGAGAATCTGACTGCAACAGACGATAACACACGTGGGTGACAATAATTTTATTTACAACAATAACAATAACAACAGACTTTATTAATCTCAATGGGCAATTTAAACGTGGGAGCTGTGCCCTGCGTCCAAAATATATGTATATGAAAACACACACACACACACAAAACACAGACACATACACACCTACCCATCACACACACACACACACACCGCTGATAGTTCATCTGTGATTGAGTAGCTGAACTGCGGATGGCACAACAGATTTCAGATACCTATTGGTTTTGTATACTGGCATGGCATAGCGTTTACCGGAGCTTAATAAAACAAATTCTCCCGCTAACACATGTTCAGGTATTGACAGAATGCGGGAAGCTTTCCTAACTAGTTGTTGATCACAAAAGGAAGTCAAGTCCCTCTGTTTAATACCAATTATTTTGGAACAAATGTTGACAATGCTATTCAAACTGTTCCTATCATGAACAGATAAATTATGAAATCAGCATTCAAATGAGAAGGATAAAAGACTCTCAATGAAAGACTGGTAAAAACGACCTAAAATTGCTCTGCTAATGGAGAAGCTATTTTACTTCCGCAAAAGGTACATTCTTTGCTGGCCACGTTTGACAATCTGTTCAGTGTTTAGAGTCCATTTAAGCTGGCAATCAAAAACAGTTCCCAGGTACCTGAAAGAGGTGACAGTTTCAACAGGTTTGCTATGTATCACACTGGGAGCAACAAAATCATCTTTGATTCTCCTAAAATCTGTTCAATTCTTTTGTTTTGTCTACATTTAACTCAAGAAAGTTCTCATCGCACCACTGTACAAAGTCAGTTAAGGCATTGCCATGGTCTGTCTTATGTTCTTGTAAAAGAGTCAACAGTGCAGTATCATCAGAGAACTTAAGTATGTAAGATTATCCTCAGTGAGAGCGCCACCTGTTCAGTGAACTTACGTCTGATTGAGTACAATACCTGTACACGTGCATAGATACAAAAGTTGTTGTCAAAGTGGGTCTGTGGCGTTGATAATCGACAACTGGTGATGACGACGATGATTCTAAGGACAGTAAAAAATATAATTTATCTTAGTAAACACGACATTCTACAAAGCCTTCAACTTTTCCCATATGAACAGACGGGAAAATAGACGAGATTCAAGTGGATCATACTCTTGACGAGATTCTTAGCAGTTTTATTTTGCCTTACAATCCTTTAAGACTAATTCAGTTCGTCGTAGAGGGTCACATTGACACATACATACCAATTCTATTCTATCCTACCCATGCTAATTCTTAGCACTCCATGTTAAAAGCAAGTTTTATGGTTTCTATATGATCGTCACCCATTATTTTTCTCCAAACTTTTCGATGACCAAATACAACCAATTCAGTTAAATGTCTGTGAAATACGGGGACTTATTGCTGATATCAACATTATAGAAAACGTTTATCTGTTGGCCATGAAACGTTTCGTGGGCGTCACTTCTCGCACTCCAAATGCTGTAGTTTAGGGTTAAGGTGGAAGATGCCAGCCTTATATATGTACATATACAAGATACATTCCATGCTGGCTTACACTAACTCATCTCCCTACGAAGTGTGTATCTAGGAAAGCACTAGTAATATTAGAAAAGTTACTTCAAAATAATAATACAAAATGTGGCTAAACCATATAATGATAATCCTGTACAAATTTAAATTTGGTATCGTTTGGGAAAATCAAGGCGTTGAGAATGTAAAATTTTTGTTGAAGGGAGTTAAAACTCAGGCTAATAGACTGTCATCAACAGGACTGACACGATACACTCACCAGTAGCTTATACTTTCTGTATATTCTTTTAAAACAGCTTTATAGATTAATCCATATCTCTCACATCATAAATAAAAACTGTGAAGACACCTTACATTTACATCAGGTATAATGAATGTTCAGTGTCACAACCTTAAACAACAGTTCTCAATGCAATGTCCTTCTAGTTACAGTGACGAGACTAAAATTCACTTTGTGCTTGTTTGTCCTACGTATATCACATTTGAGAGAAAAGACTATTCCACCAAAGTTTGATAATTTTTATCTCACTTAAGATTGTCTGTACTCACGGTCGATAACAATCCAGACACAAGATGTCGCCTCGCCATTTACCTGTACAAAATGGAGGAATAAGGAAGTAACCCACTAGTCTTTACTTGCCCGGTGCTCTATTCTCTGTTATTTCTTATCACAAGGTAGTGGTACAAAGTCCAGAAGAGATAACATTAGCAATGGGGTTTTTTTTAATTTCTTGCTCGCTGCGTCATTCGAGATAAGCCAAAAATGTCAAGAAGAAAATTCTCTCCACTGAGCTGAACTGTTGACATCAAAACAATTGTAATAGCGGGGCTGTACCCGTCTACTGCTCTCCTACTCTCTCTCAAATACACACACACTTACACACACACACACTAATACTAACACACAAACACACTCTAATATTAACACACATCGACGGACAAACACACACTAACACTAACATACACCCAAACAAACGCAAAACTTAACGTAATGAAACAGTATGCACATGCACTCATATCTGCACCATATAAAAGAGAAGCTACATTAGTGATAACAATTCTCAAGATGTGATGAAAGAGGATCCTCTCTACGTGATATTGACCTTTCAATGCTTTAAATTCAAAGTGACTTTGTGTTATGATGACGTGCATATGTACTGGGTAGTTGTGATTGTCTGTTGTGGTGATAGCAAAAATGGTTTTGAAATATTTTCTCTTTGGTGTGGAACACATCATTAACACTCCTCCTCATAAACAGTCCCAGACCATGCAAAACAGACAAACCACGGACATATGTTGGGTATTAGTTCCTGGACAAACTGATTTGATCACATGCACAAGCAGAACCACCTACGCACTCACCGATCAGAGCTTTTCCAAATGCTGACAGACGACTGACCAGGACACGCTGAACTCCGAGGTTGACAACAACATTTGGCTGGGGCTGAAATAATAGCCAGCGCCGACACCATCGGACACTTTCATCTCCAAGCTTTGCTCCACAAGAAACATGCGCACAAGGATAGAAGAGGCAATGGACAGCCAACAGCCACACAAGTACGTTAGAAACAGCGCTGAGCAGACGACTGGTGACGTCAAACACAACAAACGTCAGCTGATCTTTATCTGCCCTATCCCTCTACAGCAGGATAAAAATAGCCTGCGACACTGACGCTGAGGTTCGTCTGCTACGAGCGCGTCCATCGTAAAGTGTCTGGATTACATTTCACGGGAAATTACTAGAAAAATAGCAAACAAATGTCTGTTCTCGACAATGTAGAGAAATAATATACTGAGACCAGCTGACAGTTAAACCGACAGTGATGTCCATTCGCCTAACTGACTTAAGGGGACTGCACTCTCTTGTTCTTCGATCTGAGTCTCCTCTTGATCTGTGTGTTTGTTGTGTATTTACACTCATTTGTGTTGCTCTTTCTTTGTCTGCACCATACCGTGTCCACCTACACACAACTTCCTATCAACTGCCTCCTTCTTATATCCCGCCATAATGATTTCTTCATACAGTTCGCCGGTGAAAAAAATCACAGTCGATGCAGTGTCCTTTATGGTGCAGACAGCAGTCCAGGGATGAGCTGATCTGAGGACGATTTGCCAGAATGTCCAGTTAAATAGACGGAATTTAAGGCCATGGGATACGAGCATAGCGAGTTAGTTTCCCTCTAAATCTTCAATCAAACACACAATAACCAAATAAGCATGACCAAGCGATAGCAAAATAACAATCATTAGGATATATAAAACCTTTATTTCACAATTTAATACATGAACGTGGATTTATAAATGTATGAAATCATAGTTCCTGGAATAAAAGCGAACTGGTTTATCTCCCTCTAAAACCTGTCTCAACTACGACATGACATCAGTAACAACCTACAGTTATTTCTGCAATAAATGACTACAGTCTCGGTGGTAGTCAGCTAAGTACAACAGTGTCTCACTATGTCAGTCGTGTGATGGAACCTCCTGTTATATCAATGTGATGCTGTTACAGTATAACTTTCTTCCAAGTCGCTGTTCCCAGCGATAAATTTCTAATCATCTTTAATCTCTATAGGAATATTTTACCAAAACACAAATAATACGAAAATATAAAGTTTTTCATGTCAATACAGCCACATTAAAGAGAACATTACATTTCTGTTAGTTAAGTAAATAAAAAAAAAACAACAAAGCTTACAGTAGTTTTTAAAGTTAAGCAGTTTCCAGTCAGGCTGGATATTTATAATGGTTTATTCACAAGAGATTAATTTAATGGTTTGCCAGTCTTCCTATACAGACCACAGCATGCCTGATAAGCCCAGAGCTGTGAGGAGGGTGAGGTGGAGTGTGTCGGATGTCCTACTCCACGACACAGTGGATGACATTTGCGCCTGTCCCTGGTAGACAGAAAATGAAATAAAATATAGAGGGACAAAGCAGATATAAAGTGTGGCCTAAAGATTTTTTAAATTTATTTTACTTGACACAAAGCGTGTTCTGTCTGTGTTTCTGTGTGTCCGCACGCACGTGAATATGAACGTGAAACGCGCGCGTATGTATGTGTGTATGTTTGGTCGCGCGCGCACGTTTCTCAGGAACTTAAAACCGTACTCATAAACCAGAACAAATGGACATTCATGTTTATTGCTAATATAAGAGGTATTCTCGTTCTTATCTTTTAATCATTAAGTTCCTGAACAAGTGCGTTTTCCTCAGACATCGGTAGCGTTTTAATCTTCCAGATTTCCTTCTGTCTTCAGAGGCTCTTACGAAATGCATGAAGAAAGAACACTGAGTGCTTTCTCACCTTACTTATCTTCGGTAACTGTCTAACGATGTTCATTTAAAACGGAATGTTAGCAGAAGACAGACTACAAACACGCGCTTGTACAGACGCAAGACATGCACACTCACACACACATGCATATGTAAACACACGTGCACACACATGTACAAATATAATAAAAATAACAAAAACTGTAAGACTTTAAGCTCACTTCCATGGAGAAAGGATTGCTGTAGGTGAAAGGACTAAAGATGTCACTGTCGGAGAACGTGGAACGTGTACGACATGTCACCTGTAGATATTAGCAGATTATTATGTGATATGTCAAATGTGTGTTACTACTAGTGATAATAGTCTAATACGAACAGTGCATTTATAGAATTAACTTCTCTACCACATTGCGGTATTTGTTATGTAGCTTATGTAGCTGTGCAGTTTATATAGACAGAATTACATATTCTGGTCACACAAAGGGATTTACCGACAGACTGTCGTGTGCGTGAAACTTCTCATTCACGAAAGACAGGGAAAGACCAACCTCCCATGTAAATAGGAGAAAACAATGAATGTAAAGTGTCGGAGGTGAAAGAAAAAATAATTTCTGCAGTTTGCAAGATGTACAACGTCTATGTGTTGCCAATGTAGGTATAACATACTCTGGTTCATTCCATCAGTCCTGAATGCAATAACAATAAAAATATTGTTTGAAATTTACTCAGCCGACACCTATCCCATTTATAGTAGCATTCTGCACAGCACCCATACCATTGGAAACAAAGAACCAAGTCCACAACACATTACTCATTTTTAAAAAAGTTTTCAAAAAAGGCATCAAATCTGTTTAGATAATCAGTTTTTTAGAAACGCTTAGCTTTACCTTTTAACCGTATCACACTGATTTCATAAACCAATCAACCTGCCAGTACAAATACTCACTCAATTTATTGAAATACATTATATCGTAACTTATAAGGGCAAAGAATTCCTTGAAAATATGTGATTAGACATGTCTTTGATTTCGTTGTTTGACATTTCATACTATCAAAACCTAACTGTACTATTCATGCATCCAACAGACGGCAAAGTGGAAAAAATCATAAAAAAATAGACATACAGTCAGGAGAGAAACAGAAAAACAAAAGAAGAGTAAGCTATACACACACACACAAGAAAACAAACATGCAACATCTATGACTGACCTGCTTTGCGTAACTAAAGTCAGACACATTAATGACAGCCTCCAGATGTCCACTGGGGATGACCGACTCTTGAAGCCAGTCGCCATCGACACCCCAGGCCACCCGGAAGCTGGCTGTGGGCTTTGAGGCATCAGCGTTGACCTCACATCTTAACTGGGTGTTGTCCTTTGACCTCATCACGCTCACTGACATGATGACTGGATAATCTGCTGCAAAACAGGCGAGTCTCTTTTATCTGACTCTGCATAATCACGCCGAAAACATTTTGTTCTCTTAAATTCAACACGATGTACAATTAATTAGACAAACAGTTTAAATATTGTAGTATATGCGCTCTTCCATTTTTTTTTTTTTTTGATGGCCAGTCACTTGGAACTCGAATGGAGGAAAGTATTGTAAACAAATTCCTTCCATCCATTCAAATATAATATTAAAAAAATGTCCAAATGTCATCCTCACATGGAGCTGTTGGCACGATAGACCACTCCGTCGTGCTCGCAGAAACATTGCAGACCAGCGAGTTATCTTTCGGATTGAGTTCTCCATCTTGGAAACACAGGTTGTTGATCAGACACGTGTCTGGCTGAAGACACAAATCGCCAGAAGTAATTGCTTAGAACTGACTACAGTCAAGAAACCTTGGTTATAATAAAAATGGGAGTTGTGGCTAAGTCTTGTCTTTTTTAGACTATGAAAGTGGTGGATATCAACATAGTTTTCATTCGTTTTGTTGTTCAACATGAAATAAAGGAACATGAGACGCGCAGAAGTCGAGATTGGAGACTTCATTTACTAGGAAATAATTTTTAAAAAACAGTGTATGCGCTCTGGAGCTGAAGGTGTATAATCAGAAGCTGAGAATGTGTTACGACAGTTAGGTATTACAAATGCAGACAAACGAATCCCAAATGCTAAATGTAATTATTAAGAACAGAAAACGGAAGAAAACCTACCAGTTTCTGGCATCCCTCCTGTGTACAGCTCTGACAGGACGAGTCGTAGACAGTCATGTTCACTGCGTTGCTATAGCGATCGCCATCGATAGTAGCCGTGATATAAAACCGCTTGATGGACTTCTCTGAAGTTAAAAGAGTATTATTTAATATTACCTTCATCTCAATATAGATATCTTTTATTATTTCGTTCCTGCTATTGCCTATCAAAGCAGGACGGTTCAAAGGAAGGAGCAAGTATGTTAGACCGGCCTACATGTCCCATGACATCCATGGACAGGAACCATACATTCAGAAGTGAATTAAAAGCTCGTTACAGGTTACTCACCTGTTTTGATGCCAGCATCAGGTAAGACACAGCCGAGTTTGTTAAGAGTCAGGAAAACAGCTTCTTCCATAGAAGCCCTTTCGGAAACTGATCCATCGTCCTAGAAATATAACAAATATGATATATTATTAAACTAATAAAATCTTCATATATTTCAATGCCAATTTAAAAATTATTAGAGGAAGGTCTTATTTGCTTTAAACAGCTGCAAAGCCTTACCAGAATTTCGTGAATTTTGCATGCCATTGTCGCCGTATTCTGAATATTTTCAGCGTTGATGAAGAGTTTTTTGCATGGCCGTTCATTAAAGTCACACAAGCTGGACCTGTGCAAAACAAGATGAACGTCTGTTGTAGCAATGCATGTTACTGTTTGATTTACTATTATTTAAAGCCCAACAAGCTTAGTACATGATGAGCGTTGTGTTGTGATCCACTACTTTTTTGTATGTTTTCTATTGTTTTGTGCTATTTTCAGTTAGAAATTCATAGTTTGTTTGCAAAAATTGATCTTTTAATTAACTTAGTCATGTATTTAAATTCTTTTCTTTACAATCATTTCTGAAATAATACACTCCATGGGCCTTCAAAAATTTGCCGTCAGCTACTGCTACTACTACAAGTTCAGTTCCTCACCCTCGGATCTGAAGCAGTTTAGGTGGTTCATCTTTTATCTGACAGTTATCGCCGACAAAGCCTCTACTGCACACACAGCGCCCTCGGTCACATCGTCCGTTGATGTAGCACACAGGGTTGCAGACGTCGTCAGAGATCTCTGGCTTCACGACACTTTCTCCAGTGGGTGAGGTGATGTAGTTATCCGGGTTCTTGGCTAACTCCACCTTGCAAATTGTCAGGAAAGTGTCCACGATGGCTTCCAATCCTATGTAATTATCAGCTACCTGGAGGTCAGAATGAGGTTCAAATCCAGAACAAACAGGATTAAAATTACAACTATTAATGTAACAGGCAGAGATATGTGTCAAATGAGATTCGTATAAGGATTGCTGAAAGTTAAGAAGTATTCTGTACATTTTAAGTGTTCAATACTCACTAAAAGATCGATCTTGCAGTTTTCGATCAGCCCTTGAATCTCCTGAGTTTTGTCCTGACAGTGAGACCAGAGCTGAGACTGTCTCAAGGCGGTGGAGCAGTAGTTCTCTGCTTGACTCTCGCTGATGCCAGTCGATGTCGGCCATGACAGTTTTGGCGGTTGGAAATCTGGATCATCAGAACTAATCACCTTGATCGACCCCCATCTTGCCTTCTTCTTAATCAACTTATTTCTCTCCCCTAAAGCACTTTTTGTTTCAATCGCCATCATCCTTATCACTATCATCATCACAGACAAACACAACCATGGTAATTATGATTTAATTACATAAAACAAAATACATTTACCTGCATAATCGTTAGGGTCGTAAGGTTTCTGTATTTCATCAGAGTCGACGTATGCATTACCACTTGCAGATCTCTTTTTTCTGAGTGTTTCCCATCCACCTCCCGTAAAATCACTTTTTCTTGTGGTATCTTGGCAGTCAGGACACTTCACATGCAAACATTAAAAAGAGCATGTCGCTGACAAAATGTCCATTGCAACATCTGTTTGATTGGTTAAAAAGTAGAGTAAGATAAATATGATTATGATTAGAAGGATATTTGTGACAAACATGTATTATTCAGATAGGTGAAGTCAGATTTTTAAAGGGTCGACACATATATCTTCATTTTAGCAAAATAATACCATATACCTTTGTTCAGCAAGTCAGCTACGAAAGAAAATCTCTTACATTCATGTTAAATTTAAAGAGAGAACAAAAAAATTAGTCAAAGCTGCTGTTGTAACTTGCAGGGACAAGATAGAATAAAGAGCGATGAATAAAAGTGCAGGAAACAATCAACTAAATGTGACACCTCAAGGGTTGAAAGTATGTCACATCAGCCCCCCTTCCCCATCCTCACTGTTCAAATGCAAAGTTCTCCTGATTATGTTTCATTGCGTATTTGTCGTGTGCTTAGTAAATTTTATTTAAACAGGCACTTATAAAATAAAAGTAAAATAGCAAAAAAAGACTGTGTTAGCTTCTTATAGGATTCATTCGTTGGGTTAGCAATGACCTGTGAACAGCTCACTGCACAAAATACAATTTAGATAAAACTTTTTTATTTTATTTATTTATTTATTTTGCTTCAAGCATAAAGTGTCTTGCACAAACAGCCCAGCAAACACAAGATTAAACCAGTGTCGGCATTAGCTGGGCGCATTATTGGCTGTAAATCTCTTCATATAAAGATCCTGGAAAGAATATCTATCTGCGTTGCCTACCACTAGCCACTCATTAGTCGCTGCTGCCATTTTCGACAATCTCGATAATAGGCTACATCTTTTGAAATCGAAAAAGTTATAAAATAAAAACATTTTATCAATAGAAAAATCTAGACATTTTGCTATAGAAGAACTTTAATAACCTGAGAAACTAGTTTAAAAGTCTAATTAAATGCTATTCATTACTTTAAAAAAATTAATGATGCATTTCTATAGGAGTACTATAAGATGATGCGTTCTTGATACTATATATCTTTCATATTTTTTGAGACTCTGATAACTATAAAGGTAAATACAGTAATAATTTATTTAACAGTACACAAAGTAATTATAATTACAAACATTTTAGCGAACGATAACTTGATAGTCATGAATATTCATATCAGCAAGACTGGCTCAATGTCGGTGGCCACGATTCAGTCACAAGCAGTGGTGGGTTAACGGCTTTGACAATCTTTTCCAATCTTTTCCAATCTTTTCCAATCTCACCCATCGCAGATCGCGTAGCGCGCGCACCGCGAACTTTGGCAAACGCTGTCGTTTGTTTGGGAGATGCTTGGCAATGGGCAAACCAGTGTTACAAGCTTTTCTCAAGATTGGCCCAATCTTGGCCGAATCTTGGTGTTTGCTGGGAAACACCTGCACGGTGCCGGGTAAAAAATGTGAATCACATTGTGTCCTTCAAAACCATAAACAACATGACTGCGGAAGCTCCCTAAGCGTATTTCAGAATGTAAGACTGTATTCAAACTTCTGACAAAGAGAGTAAGAAAGAAGGCATTTAAAATATCAGTTAGAACCGCAACATGTGCCTGTTCTCAAGAGGCAAGTAGACGTCGCTAAGCTATAATAAGTCCACTTCAGAAAGTTGATATAATCTATTGATATCTGGAAAAATCCGCGAACCATTCGGGTTGGTCTTTCAGTGCAAACGACGGCAAACTACTGCCTCTGTCCACATCAACTGTCTTCCGAGCTGTGAACAGGTTAAGTTTTCGTGATTCTGTCATCTTTTTATTATATCAGCACTATAAATGTCCAAACTATTTGTTAATATTTTCTTCGTTCATTTTGTTATACTGACCACACTGATCGATAACAAATATAGTTTGTTATAATGAGTCTATGTTTTATTTAAGGACATTATTGTAGTGTGATGTGGTTATTTCCCCAAAAGATATTAAGTATTTACGCAAGAAGAATAATGGAAACATAATTCTATTATGTCATTATGTCATTAATATTCGTTCTCCAAGACATTTTTCCGGAACGAGGGTCATTTTAACAGCAAGGTGAGACAGAAATGAATAAATAAAAATTGACTGGCGATATTTGCTAACCGTTAGTGCGTGTGCCATTATGTCTCCCTGGTAAGAGCAGTTTACGGTTCCTTTCCCGTCGTTACTGCACCTGCAGTATTGAGGCACGTACGACTCCCCTGTTTCTGGAGGTACAATCCTGAACAAGCTTGTACTGTCATTGTTTCTGAAGCAGTAAGGGATGTTCTGAAGTTAAAGCATAAATTCACGAAATCTTAGCGTATTTAAACATAAAATATTCAAAATTTTGCTGTAAGCGAATGTTATCTGAACGTAGAAAACAACAAAACAACAGTCCTTACTTCCAGGACTCTGTGAATCTCTCCGGTACATCGTCTGCAGGCATTGTGTCCACAAAGCCAGACCGGTGGGTCAGGTCGTTGTTGGGGTTGTTATCAAACGTCCCGCACAAGCCTCTTCCATTGAGGTAGTCGGTGCCAGGAACCAAGATGTCCAGGTTGAGATGACCACCAAACTGTGCTGATGCGGTAATTTTAATCTCAGAACTGGACGGAAAATACAGCTGGCGGCAAAAACAATATCAGCATAAGTGTTGTAGACCATGACAATCGCTAATGTAACGTCGACAAACACATGAAGTGTGCTTAAAAATTTCTTTATAGTTATTAAACTATAGATCATCACTCAGATGTATGAATGTAAAGAAACACTACTCTTAATAAGACACAAGAACTGCGTTCTGCTTTCACTGTCTCTGATACCTAGGACAACTTCTAGCAGTTTGAAACTTAATAGTCCTTTTGTCAGCTGTATAAAACGTTGCATTTCAGTCTGGTTAAGTATTTGTAGCACATGACAATTGCCAATATAATGTAGACAAATATATGAAATGTAACACCCACAACAGTTGTGAATATTAACACAATTTTTGATTGATTTCATTTTGTTGTGAGACATTCTTGCGAGAGTTCATCTTATCAGCGAGGTATTTATCTCGTTCCGCACAAGCTTTACTTGTGGCGAGAGAAGACAGAAAGCAGGACAGACATTTCAGCTTTACAAATTTGTCCTCATTCAGGTAGATATATTGGGGAAGTAAGAAAGTCTGAATGAGATCCAAGAGGAATTCTCAGCATTCATGTTGCCTGTATTGTGCCTGCGGCTGAAAAGTATTGGAAATAATATTCAGTGTCAGTGTTTTCTACACACTTTCATCGTATTCGTAGTATGTGAGAAGTATTCTCTTCGTGCAGAATTTAATTTTGGCAGGAGTTAGTAGGGTGGATGTCGAACCTAAGAGCTAATAGAATAAAATGTATCCGTTTATGACAAGATTGTTGGGAAGAACTGATTGTTTAGGGAGTAAAATTTAGAGTCTCTCATTTTGTGCATCAGATAATATAGCCACAGACTTTTCATAGGATTTTACGATAATCATTGTGAATTTTTCGGGTACGCTACTTCGGGATAATAGAAGTTTCTTTATTTTGTTCTGATTACAGGGCAAATGTTAAATGGTTGTTTGTTTGTTTTTTTCATTGTTCTTCGTTTTTTTTTTCTTCGCTTTTGTTTGCCTTCTTTTTCTTCCCTGTCATTTTTGTACCGTTTGCACTAGTGTGTATGATATGCCACATGTGTCTCCTATATTTGGGCTCGCCATCTATTTCTCAAATAAAGTCGAAAGGGAAACTGTTGACGACTTGAGGTGTTCGCCAGCAAGACAATTTGTCCACCCTACACATCAAACACTTCCAAATATGAGCCAGCTACCTGTTCTTAGAAACAGAGTAATTTTAGAGTCATTAAAATATATTTCATCGAGTAGATTTTTGTTTATGTTTATTATGTTCTCATTTTTGTTTTTATCTATTTTAGTTTATTTTGTGGCTTTGTTGACTGTTGTATTTTTGATGATTTTTTTTCTTTGTTCATATTTAAAGAAATGAGAAATGCAACGATGTATTGGGGAAAACTGTTGTCAAGCTGTAACCAAGAGATTTGATGGAAAAGTAGGAATTTGTAAAATATGTTTGCGGGAGAGTGGGAGAAGTAGACATGCATGTAAGGGTCACTCACTCCTGCACGCAGACATAAGCATAAGTATCTCTGTCTAAACGAATAGTGAACTAATTTGAAGGAAGACCAGTGGTGACTTTAAAAAAGTAAAAGGAGGAAGCAGACAGGAAGTGATGGCTGTGTGGAGACTGATGACTACTCGCACGAGAGGAAAGGAATACTCACCGAGTGTATCAGACGCCACCTTGAATATAGCTCAATGAATCTACATCCACTAGAGAGATCCGCAGTCTATCAACAAGGCCTAGAATATAAACTCTTTGAATCACCACTAGGCGTATACGAACGACATTATCAAAGGCCATGGGAAAAACTGCAACTTAATGCAATAGCCCAGACACGTGGAGGGAGAACTTGACAAGGAACCTTCTCAAGTAAGAGCCAAAAGGACTTGGAAGCCACAGTGTCATTCAAGTTAAATATTTGTCCTGTTATAAAGAAAGCGGGGACCAAGAAGAAGAGGGAGAGAAGATAAAATCATAATTGAATATGAATTACTATTATCGTCGACCCATCCGTAGCTTGAAGTATAGTCGTGCCGTTTCTCAAAGGCCTGGCCACGGTGATTTCCGGTGACCCAACGCTTTGGCCGTAGAAGCCATGATTGCAGCCATTGACTCTGATCAGATCGTCCTTCTCACGAACCGCAACTCCACAGATACAGGTTACCGCCCTGTCAGCACGCTCTTTGTAGCAAGGCCACGTACGAATCTGAACCTGAGTGGTAGGAAGCCAGGAATGTCAAAATGCAAACTTATCATTTAATTTCATTAGGAATGAATGTTAGAGTGAGAATGTTAATGTCGTAAACGAGAACGTTGTTGTTGCAATGTCGATGTTGAATTACGTGACGTAATCAGTGTGTGTGTGTGTGAGAGAGAGAGAGAACTGACAATTGGTTCAAAGAACAAATGAGACAGTCTTTGAATTCCAATAGGAACATATCTTCATCTCACACTCCCTAGTTAACCAACACTATACAAAACAGTCAGATATCCAGTTGAGTTTCCCAAGTCCAAATGCATGTCTACAAAGTCTTGTCACGAAAAGCTTAAGACTCATAGCCAAAATGTTATGTCTTTTACATGTCTATATTCGAAGGATATCTACCAACTTCATCATAGATCATCATATTTGAAGAGTGCAAGAAAATATTGAAAAAAGCGCTTAATTGTAAATGCAAGAATTATTTTCTCATAGGGTTGTTTTTACCTAAACCCCAGATTTCTGAAGCACATGTCAACACTGATTTACCTGGGAAGTCAAACAGTTTCCAAAAGATGGATGGGTGTTCTTTTCCTTTAAATGCATAGCACAGTATATGCTCATCTTAGTAGAAAAGTGTGTTCCTAGATAGGTAATTTTTACTTTCACTTTTGGATTCCCATACAATTTTTCATTGGAGAAGAGGTCACCACCTTTCCTAAAAAGCATAACATTAATTTTATCCAAATTGACAGTCAGCTTCAGCTTACAAGTAACTGATTAACTTGAGTTATACACTAAAATTCAACAGAATGTAATTCGTTTGTATTTGATGGCATTTTCTTCACACCAACCGACCAGAATGCCACTAGCCAAGACATCAAAAAGCGCACATGGTGTAGTGATCCTCCAACAACGAGTCGGTCTCCTCTGTATTACCCACACACCCCACTCTCTCTATAACACCATGATATACTCCTGCCTTTCTGTGAGGTCACTAGCCACAGTTTGTTCTCAGTGTCTCTCGTGCTTTGGTATGTCTATCATGTCAGACCAAAGAGAAAACTTTGCAATCACGGCGTGTGGTTTGTTTTTCCTGTATCTGGTGTATCCTGCTTGCACCATTTTCTTGCCAACACTTTGCGCTTGTATGGTGTCAGTAATGTGCCATACTTTCACTGAAATTGTTTCTTGCAGGAGGTGTTTTATCGAAGCAGCACAAGTTTCGTATGAATCCTCTCCAGTTTCTGATATACCGAAGAACCTCGGGTTGTCTGAGTGCAAAAAGCCTTCCCCTTATCAAGGTTGTCGCCGAAGACCCGAAGAGACTGGTCTACATGATGTTTTAGTCTCTCAGTATTCTGCTCGAGTGACTCTTGTTTTTGTTTGACTTGCTATAACTCCACAAACAGTTTATCAATGTCAGAATATCAAATCGTCTCTAACATCACCTATGTGGCATTTGGGTATAAAGACTTTATGCAAAGATAGAAATGTGTATGTGTAAGTAAATATCTTTTATAGTACCGATATAATTCTGCTATATTTACATTGCGTGTAAAGCGGAAGACTCATTTGACTGTTTCATCAATATCCCTGAGAAAGTGAAAAAATAAAAACCTTGACAATTGAACCTTGGTAACTTTGATTGTATTCCTCAGCTTCAATAACAGAGCACCAAAAAATAAATAAATAAATAAACCTTGAGCTGCGTGAATGACTTCTGCTACAACGGTATGAAAAATAATAGAGGTATTCAGCTGCACTTTACCTCAAAATCCCTTTGGACATTTTCGTAGGCAGTGTAGTCACCCACTTTAAACAGATGGAACTGTCTGGAACAAATAGAACTTCTGTTTTCCAGAGTTTTCCCCATTATTTAATTTTATTCTAAATTAACAGCTACGTTAGACATGCAGATTAAATAAACACTACAGTACTAATGCTGCTTTATTTAAAAATGTATTGCTTCTGACCCTTGTTCTCCAGTCCTGTGATGTGTGGATCTGTTACAATGCTGCAGAGCTTTGAATCCCTTTGCTCAACATCAACCTGTGTGATGAGAATCAGGTAAAAAAATAAGAAAAGAAAAAGCATAGATTTGTTTACAATTTCGATATTTCGTGGCACGTTTAGAGAGCCTAAATATATATATAAGAACAAGAGAAGCAAATAAAGACATAAATGGGTTAATGAAGTTGAGAACGGTAAGTACATGTACAAAAGCGAACACAAGAAAGTGACAGTAAATCATGTCTCATCTTTTGCAAAGATCGACTTGAAGTGCTTTCCACTCATCCTGATATAATTTGACCTCACCCCGCACACTGTCGCAAGGGACCGGTTCGTACAGGAGTAGCATCTTAGAACACATAGCTCTGTGCGTAAATGAATGCACAAGGGAGGCTAGTACTGAAACCTTTATGAATTGTCCCGCTATAGGTTACTTCCCTTTAACAGCTTAAATATTTTTTAAAAAAAAGTCAGCCAATGACATATATTTCGTTATGTTTGAAAGTAGGTGAAGGTTCTGTGATCAAGCGTCATGTTAAAATCGGTTACTGGTTACTCAATTCAACATGGATTTGTACACAAACAACCAAAAATAAATTGAAAAGAGTAATATTCAAATTCTAATGTATATTCTAATAAATACGTGTTTCTTTGGTACTTTAAGTTTGTTAATATCGTCTAAATAATTGTGTGTTAATTTCTATCGTTTGACCTACTTTCCGATCTTAAAATGTACACTACATAAATGTTCGAAAAAATTATCTTCAAAAAGGAGTATCATAGATAGTTGTCAATGATGAAGATCAATAGAAATAATTTTTTTTAACTACCCGTCGACATTTCATCCGCTGTGTCTACAGAACGCATTGCAGGCTTTCACCTTACGTCGGGAACGAGATTTAGAAAGTATTATCAGTGATTTAACAGACGAATTAGACATGTTTATACGCAAGCTTTCTTTAAAAGGGGGAGGTGGGGGGAGGTAAAGAAAGAGGTATTTTCACGAATGAAAAGTGCGCAATAAAATCACAATTTTTGCAAATATCTACATCTGTAGTAAGCAATCCGCTGAACGTTAATATACTATGTTTATTTATAGGGGACACAATCGTACTAGTTGTACTTTCTGAATTGATACAGCAAAGTCTATTCTTTGATTTTGTCAAAGGTCACAATGGACTTTACGAACTGCTGACCTGAAAATAAAATATGAATTGTTGGGAAAAAAATAAACCCATTTAGATTTTGCATCTTTGATATTTCTTTACTACTATTATTATAATATTTTACTTTTATCATGTGTCTATATTTTGTACTGTCTTGTGTTAACCTTGCTGTACTATATGTTTATGTGTGTAAAACTGCAAACTAGAAAGGGAGAAAAGAGGTTTTGCCACATAGTCTTATTTAAAATTAAGATGCTCTTTGATGTAGTTCACTTTATTTACCTGTACCGAGGGAATAATAAAAGCTTTGAATATTTGCTGATACGGCGAAGCATCCGCGACGACTATATTAGCAAAGGAGACCAGCAAGTCCTTGGTTGCCATCCTGTATCTGAGTCTTGCTGGCCACGACTGACACCGTCGTTGACGCTTCTTGAAGCGTGTTGTTCCAGTCTGATGTGCGTATTACGTATCTGCAATCCTGTGACACTACCACGGGGGCTGTAAGAAAGCATTCACACACATAGAAAAGCATTCAAATTTTATCCTTTCCAAACTATATTTAAAATTCTCTTAATCTAGCTGTAAATTTTGATATTTCTTGAGGACAAAGAAAACTAATTATGAGATGAGGGCAGCGTTACCAAAGTGAACGACGGGAAATTTATCTGGTCTCAACTAACCTTGACCCCGGCCTGCAGAACCATTGACCAACAAGAAAATCCCAATACAACAGTTAGTATTTGCCACAGACGAGTTGCATAAGACAGGAAGTGTTGACCTTATGACCACATCTTGTTTGTCTTCATCAGTACGTATTGAGATGTGAGAGGGATCTGTCTGTGTAAAAACGGTTTGGCTAAGACAGATATGACAGTACAAAATACTTTCATAAAGAACATATTATGCGCGTTACTCATATATTATATACTTTCGCATTCTTATGTAGTAAACATTTTGTTCTAATAACGTAGCCCATGTTGTAAGGAGACCTGCTGTATGCTGGCGATTAATGTGTTTGAGGTAGGAGGTAAAAGGCTTAAGATCCTCCCTTCCTACCTTGCAGAAATAGTATACGACTCCCCAGGGGATGGGAAATCTCTAGAAAAGGTGAACCTTTTAAAATTGGAGGCCCTACAGTTGTACACGCAGATGACATTTTAGAAGCCATACCAAGCCTACTACCCTCTGTTATCTGAAAGACACTTAAGGATAGTTTTTAAGGTTTAGCGTGTTTTAACACAGTATACAGTGAAGGTGGATGGCCTAAATAGAAAAATCAAGAACAAACTTCTTGCCTCCTTAGTTACGACGCAGTTACTCCACGGACAGTGCTTTGTGTTATTTTACTCCAGGAAATCTTTCTCTTAGTTATAACTACGGTCACAGGGGTAAAGAAACACCCGCTTTATAACTACAGGAACAAGACGCCTTTACTCACTTGCTCTTACAGCGGACAACTTACTCTTGCTTTATTATTGCAATCCCTGCTTAAATTCCCCTATTTCTCTCTGTTTGATATGGCTGTGTTTAGCGAGAGTTTTGGCAGTCTACATGTAATTTACAGTCTCAACCTGTTATTGATACTTACTTGTATTCCAGCCCAGTACGTCCGAGCGCTCTCCAGCCAGGGTCCTTTCTTCATCGCATTTTGCTTGTAAAATGCACGCACCTTACAACCAACCTGTCAAGGATTCGAAAGAGACTTTAATATGAACACGACCACAAAAGTTATGAATCTCTCTTTCTCTGTCACTCTCGCCTGGTCTCAGAAATGGGTGGGAGGAAACAGGGTTGACTTTATTGCAGATAGGGAGATGCAAGGGAACATTAGGATGTGGGCGGGGACGAGACTTTACAATGATAAACTGGATTCTAGTGTGTTGACACTGATTGTAAAAATCCACTTATCTCACAACCTCCCATGTTTAAAGAGCTGTCCAACTGTTCTCTCTCTCTCTTCCTCCCTCTCTTTCTCTCGTTTGTTCTTTCTCAGACTCTGACTTCTTCTCTCTTCTTTTCTCTATTACTATTTCGCTTTTTTTTCTTTGTCTTGCCACATTCTTTACTGCTATTGTTAACCCTACTATGCTTTCGGGTACCTATGCGTGACTCACAAATCTTCCATTAGGCTGATACTTCATGTATTTTGTTGATCTCATTTTAAACGTCAGCAGCATATGTTAGTTTCACCTCCTCTAAATTGTCTAATTTATCACCAGTAGAAAGACAGTAATTCAATAGAAAAACAATAACAACAGTAAATGCTGTAATTATATCTCGTATTTAATATTGACAAAATATATAAGTACGTCCTTCTGTTACGCCTTACGATCACTCTTGTCTGCAGTTAACATGTGATTATAAGCTCACGTTCTTGTTGAGGAGACCCGCCAGTTGAGCCCCGTCCAGTATCGCAGATCGCCCCGGTTCACTGACGACTTCTGGCGGCACTTTAGGGTCCTCCAGGCCATTAAACAGCCAGACGAACTCAAAGGCTTGATCCGGGTCGTTGCCGCTAAAGGTCAGGTCACAGGTGAAGTAGAAGGTCTTTTGCTCTATCACAGGTCCCCGGAAAGTCGGAGGGTCAGTCAGCTGAGGGTAGGCCTCTGCCGACAGAAGAGAGAGCAGAACAACTGATGGACTCTCATGGTTAGTAAACACGTTTGCGAAATTAGCAGACAGTGCACGGGGACGTAGCACATGACAATTACATTCAGCGAAACTCAAAATGCCTTTTCCTCTCCCAAACCAAACTTGTCTATGGCTGTCATACTTGTAGTCCGTCTTAAATTGTGTCTTACTGAGATTTGTTTCCTTACACAGACACTCAGACGTCCATATATTACAGTGATGCATTTGTATACAAGAAAACTGATTCACCCACCTTTGCAGTCGGGTGGAAAACCTGTAGGAGACCACTTTCCAGCGGGACATGGTGCGTCCTTTCCTTTTAAAATAGAGTTGTCTTACAATACATCTTAACTATCATACCACTTACATAGCTAAAACAACACAATCTGCGCTCACTACTCTCCCCGTCTGCTTGATTCTCGCAAAATCTTATTTTTAAAATTGAGGTACAGATGAAACGTGCATGAACAGTCGGAGAAATGTGTAGACAAAAGGATGTAAACAACAATAAAACAGTTTTTTTAATTACCTGCACAATACGCCATCGGGCAGGCTGGTGTTGGATGTAGATAATAAATAAAAAAACCCTCACAGTTCTTGACCCCGATGTTGACAGCCTGTCCACAGCAAGGGGTGTAGGAGGCGCCACCAGACTGGAAGTTCGCGCATGCTCGCCTCGTTTGGATGCCGTCACTTACAGAGGGGTGAGTACCATTCAGCCATATTGGAACAGTTGTCCCGCACTGAACACGCACACATTGCAGAAGAGCATGAAATGAGTCTGTTTGTGCAAGATAGTTACAGGCATTGCAATATGATATTTCTTTTCTTCTGTAACATTGTTTTCATTGTGTAACCAACACTATCATGTCATTAAGTGCAAGTAGAATATTTTTTTGTACGTGTGAATAACATTTTTTTCTCTCTTTTTGACAGATAGACTATGAAAATCTTCATTTTCCTACCTTGAAATTATTGACACATGTTTCAGGCATTTTACTCTCAGCATCTACCACAAACCGGTACCAGCCCGCGTTTAGGTCAAAGTCGCAGAGTGGAGGCTCTGGGTAGGTCGTCTCATATGAGACACTGCGTTGAACGTCCGTCAGGTTCTGGTAAGTTTTCATTGAGACAAGGGTCAGGCATTTGCCTGGGCAGCGACATCTAGACATGAACAAATAGGGAAATTGATAAACATCGTAGTTATCATTCTGTTGATTGTTAGTATTGCTAGTGGTTAAATTACTGTCACTGTAATCATGTGGGGGTCCAATTAGTTTTCTGTACTTATTTTAGATTTCCTGGTTTTTTCAACATGAATTAAAACAAGTACAGTAAACACTTTGTGTTCAGACTTTCTAAAATCCACAAAACCAGGTCTGGTGTGCAAGGAGCCCCCCGCTGGACTCTCGGCATGATATCGCGTGAAAATTCTTATGACGAGGACCTACTATAGCCGGCTGTTGCACAATAATTTGCTGCAACGAGGGGTCCTTGAATACCAGGCCAGGTCGTAGCTGATAGTGAAACTGAGTATAGTCTACTTTCCACAACCATGATTTTAAATACCATTAATTTCAAGTTCATTTCTTTAACTGTTGCAAAATAAAGTTTTCAAAATCAGGCCGTGTAATTTTCTATTTCACTCTCTCATTCGCTCGGTCATGCTTACTTATCATCCAATTACGCCTGACTGAAGAATGATATAAAAACTAACTCCAGATAGGAGCATGTGTCCCGTGATTGTAAAAGAAATGTTTCGGCCTGATTTCAACAAAATCTTGCAGTAGACCATAAATAGTCGGTAGCCAGAATTTCTTTTTTTGAACAAGTGAAAATGACAAGAAAGAACATTTCGCTGCTGTGAATAAAGACCATATTTGTTCGATTTAAATTACTAATTTGAAAAGAAGGTAAGAAGAATGCAGAAGTAGCCTAGAAGCAGTAAGGAAACAATACCAAAAAGAGCAAAGGTCGCTTCAGAGAGAATTTTCTAACAGTTTAACACGGACTAAAATTGCATTATCAGTTTTACAGCGATATAAAAGTCTTAAATTAACAAAGTGTTGGGTTTTTTAAAATTAATTTTCATTAATGTTAGCAATTTCTTAATAAATAACACTTTCTTTATAAATGCATATGGTAGCTGACAGCTAACGAAAACATTGTTGTGAATTGTATGATTACAGTACATGTAAACGTTGTGTTAATAATAAGTAAGTAGACGTATGTTAGGAATAAGTATATCGTGTTGAAAATGAAAAACTCCGTTTCCAATTTTGTGTAGAAATAGTGTGATCATATTTATTACTTAGATTACTATGATGATCTACTCATTACATCTTTATAATGAAGACAAGTATGACACTATTTTAAAACTTACAGAATCTTTTTATTTCACATTTAATACTTTGCCTGATACTACAGTTGACCCTTTGAGAACAAGTCCTCTTAATTGCATGAGTACATTTGTGAAGAGGATTCAGCTAACGGTCATTGTGTTAATCTGTAAAAACAATAGAATCAGCCATTCGCTGCTCCTCCTACTCAGGACAATTAACCACAAAGCAACCAGGAACATAAAGTGCAGCAACAAATAGGATGAGTGACTCATCAGCGCAGTCAGCTCTGTTCTGTGCCATGCAAATATGTTTTATGAAAATGTGCGAGTTTTTCTAGCAGTACATGAATCAGTCTGTATCTCAACAGGATTACATAAAATGCATGCTTGCTTTTGTATCCAATGATGCCAAAGTACAGGGTTGGGCGCTTGTTTATGCTCAATCCTTGTCGGGCTACTTTAGGGATATACATATACCTCTTCTTTTGTACCCGCTTCCCGGCTCAATGCTTGAGACATGATTCTTCACAAAGTGCGAAAAAGGTAGAAAAGCCGAGAAATGGAGAAACGGCAAGTCGTTATGTACGAGGGTAACAGAATAAGTTTAAAAGTTTTACTTTTTTACCTCTAGCCCTCAATCTAAGAAAGGAAACTGAAACACTACCCAAAACGAAGGCCTTAAGAACGAGAAAATTAAAGAGGGAAAGCACAATAGATGTTAACTCCGGCAACTTCAATCTCTGGTCAAAGTTTTGGTCAGATTATCATAAAGAAACACGCCGATCTCGGAAGTTTTTTTTCTTTTATAACGTTCTTTAATATTATTATCTTTCAAAAACTATCTTCGTTCGAAATCCTATCTGATTTAAAATTCTAGCATTTATTGTAATTTTTGTCTCCTTGCTGAGCAAAATGCCGGCTGACAGCGGGTCATGCGAATTGCTGGTCTTGAAAACAATCCAAAAAATGAACATGCCTTTATAAGGATTAATAATGTTCTATCTGATTCTTAGTATACCAGGAACATTTGTACATGGTCATGAGATATAGCAAAAATAATTAAACATAGATGTAAACAACAACAAGCAAACATACACTTCGTTAATACAAGTTCGTGTTGTTATTTTACTTACAAAGTTTATCTCAAATCAAATCATTTTCTAAAGATAAAAAAATTAGGTATAAAAATATTTTAATGCATTAAACTCGGTAGCTCTTTTTTGGTGGGGGTTGGGGTGGGAGCAGAGAACTATTACTTGTCTCGTGTTTCATGGACAAACATTAAACCCCACAACTAGGATGTTGACCATGTTGATGCATCTTAACTCAAGCACCTTCATTCCATCTCAGCTCATTGTTTCGGCGGATTGTCAGAAAAAACATGGCAGTCTCGGATTTTTTTTTAACGTTCTTTATCATCACTATCTGTTGAAGAACGATCCTCTCTCGCGATCCTCAGTTCTGGCAATTACCACAATTTTCGTCTGCCTGCTGCGCAAAATGTCCGTCGACAGTGTATCACACAAATTGCGCGTCTAGGAAACAGTCGATAGAAATACTGTTTAAAAGCTACTCAAAATGTACAAGATTAATTATTTTAAACAATTAACGTACTGTGGAGAGCTGCTACAGCCAGTAAGAGCGATGGAGCAACCCAGTTTGCTGTGTGTGAACACCACATGTCAGGATGTAGAAGCAAGCTGCGTGCTAGCTGTCCTTGGATGATGCTGTTGACGCGGAAGAATACATCGTTCGGTCAGTTTGCGGAACTAGATTATGTTATGCCAAGAATCTCAGTGTGCAAGACCGTATTGTAACGACTGTAATGTATACAAGGCACCTCGTTAGCCAATCGTGCCAAGAGATGTTTTCTAGATATGTTAGTATGTGGGAACACTTTGACAAGTCTCCGATAGGTATCGGCGAAAAAAAGAAACAGGCAGTTCTAAAAATAGCCTCTGGGGAGTCCCCGATCTTAATGCGTTGCTGCACGTGATTGTCTACCATTTACTTCCTTGTTCTTGTAGGCATGGTAACAAGACGATAGGAAAGCAAACTTTTCCCATTTAGAGATTACAATTTTATAAGAAGAAATTGTCAAAAGTAAACAGAGAGAGAATGAGCGATCGACACTTTGGATTATTCGGACGTTCAAAGTTTGCAATTATCGTGCTAAATTACTTTTTCAAAACCATGATAAATGTAGACTGTCAGTGTCCGTTGTGTAGGCGAACACTTACACTAATTTGCTAGAAATAATTCTATTGACTCCAAGCCCCCAGCGTACGTCCCCAATAACGAACTGAAGGTAATTAAGTGTGTCAAGAAAATTATTAACAATCACGAGTTTTTACTACAGAATTCACAAAAGAAGCAATGACTTGAAAATTGCACTTATGGCTTGTTTTCTGAAGTCACGTTACGATCCCCTGGGGACAATCCAGGTATCATAAGTCTCTACCTTAACTACTACACACAACACACATTCGCCACTTAATTTTCTCCACACACGAATGTCTCTTGCCAGGTGGAGGACTCTCAGATTTTCTTGACGACCGTTGTTTCCACCTTTCACCAGCAGTGACACGCTTGACACTTGCATGACGTCAACACGTGTCCCTCTCTTCACCTCGAGGCCGTAACATCTGACCAATCGACACATCGCTCACACTTGATTGACAGGTGGTCATTGTGACTAACTCCTGCCCACTGTACCTCCTTACTTACCCTCACATCAGTAACGCGACAGTAATGGCGTCTAGACTCGTAGTCACTGCTGTGTCCAGTTGGTTGCAACAACAAAGGTCGCTGTCGTCCTGCGCTAGGTACATCTCGACCAACACTAGGTACATCTCGACCAACACTACGTACATCTCGACCAGCACTAGGTACATACTGACGTAAGCGGCCAGCAATTCTCAGGCCCAACTGATTCGGGGGATAAACAGTGGTGAGACATTTGTGGCCCTTGTCCATCCCATCGGCCTGGTGCCGCGAAAGGGCGACTGTTGTGTCCACCTGACGTAGCGCCGCCTATCAGCTGACCCTTTCCCCTTGTACCCGCTTAGCAGCGCGTTCGGTCGACTTGTGTAGGAAGCAGAAGTGCGACATCAACCCTGTGGTTATAGGGCTATTCCTAGTTATCTCATGGCACAGCTATCTTCGGTGTTTCTTCTACTCTATCTTCTGTCTATCACACGTTTATTGTAATGTTTATGTAAGAGCGAGACATAAAAAGACGTACATAAGCTTCGTGGTTATGAGTTTTAATGGAGATACTGCTACACATCTGTGATCTTTTGATGTTTGTTGTCTCCTACTCATCTGTGATGTTTGTTGCACCGTTTGCCTCTGTTTAGGATGGTTCTTCAGTTCTTGTTTTGCATCGTTTCTTACAACAGACATCCTCCACTAACGGCTACTGTCTCCTCTTCTTCTATCTTTGGACTTTGGACTGAACTTGATTTTGTGTTTCCTTTACTGACACTTGAAGTTGTTTTAGAATTGGGGGCCAGTGTGGACTTTTGTACACCAGTGTGGGCCAGTATGGATCCGTGAGGACTATTATTTCTAAAGACTGACAAAAGTCAGACAGATCAGCAACAAAGCAGAGTTAGTGGTCACATATTATTTGTGTATAAACCTAGTGATTGTATATATAATAGAGCTAGTGGTCACACATACCTTGCGGGGTGTAGTGCATGCACGGGAATACTTACATACCAAAGATGACATACAAAGGAATGTGAAAGGTATCCATGTTTTATTACCAGGTAGCCTACAGGTGTGTCTCACTGACCTCCACAACTCTCTTCCTTCTGATCTTTGTAAGGCAGCCAGGGCAAGTTATTTGGTTATTTGGACAGCACGTATACAACCTCTTATACACACAGTGACACAGATATCACACTGGTAGACTGACAAACGCAAGGATATGATGAAACATTAACACACACACACACCTCTGAAACAGACAAACTTGTTGACACTTGTTTTGTAAAGATACAAAATCTGTAATGACGTCATATCTATTACATCATAAGGTGACGACATAATGATAGACTGAAAGTAGAAGAGGACAAACACTAGAAGGCAATTGTCGGTGTAAGAGACTGACACACGACTACACCAAGTGACAAATGTGTCAGTGTCAGTCACCTTCTAGCGGCTAGTCGTCAGGGTAGACAATCACAAGTTGTGACGTACAGCGGGACATGAGGTCAAGTCGGAGAGAGGTAAGGTTGGACAGTTGTAAAGACTTAGGACTAAATACACCGTGATCACGGTTCTTCAGACAGACGACGACTTTTCTCTCCAGACCACGAACACGATCTCCACTCGCCACCCACACCACGTCACTGCGGGCCGTGGCCACGTCTTCGACGTCATGATCCTTCATCACCCGCACTGGGATACCCGCTTCTAGCAGTTCTGTGACCATACCCGACTGATCACTAACGTTACCCCAGTACAACACCAGCACGTCTCTCCACTGTAGACAGGGTGGTGTTGTGCCGCCACTGGTAGAGGTCAATGTTGTAGATGTTGTTGTGCTTCTCGCTGTCAACATGGATATAAACAATAGCATCTTGACGTCATCACGTAAACAGAGAGACACACGTCACTAACACAATCTTATTTACAAGACTGTTTCTCGCCCGCTCGTTATTTATCACATAGGTAAGTGTTTAACTGTAAACAACGTTACACTACACAATACACACACCTACCTGTAACACCAACACGGAGACTGTGTAGGAAGCTGGCCACCTCACGACCGCACGTGACGCAGTAAACTGGCCTACGACCTGAGTGACCCTGACCTCGGTGATTCAGTCGTGTGACTGGCGGGCCGTCTGTGTGGTCGGGCACACCTCGTTCTCTGTACGGCAGTACTTCACGGTGTCTAGTGATCTTCAGGTCCTTCTCGACTTCCCTGACGACGGCCGGAGGAGAGCGGAGGGGTCTGGTTAAATATTCCACTTGCCAGCCGGCGGGTGTGTTGTCATGTAAACAACTTGCCGCCCACAGATGGAGACGAGGAACTCGTGTCAGCAGCAACTCACAAAAAGACTGCAAGCAGTTGCTTCTGTAGCCAAGACAGAGGATGTAGTTACACGTGTTACACTGTGTACTATTTTTAATGTGTGATTCTGTTTGTGTATCATGTGTAATGTTGTTACCAAAAATGTCATCAAGTGATGTCACAATAATGACACGTGTTGCAAGACAATCTGTGTAACAGCCGATGCTTTAAAACAAATCTATGTTGACAACACAACACCTCCATCAGGTGTCACAACTGTTGAGGAAACATCACCTGTTAAGCACAAAACAGTTTTAATCCAGTAAATGCAGACAACATCTACCTGTGTGTCTATCATTACATCAACACGCTGTACAACTCACCTGTTGTACTCCGCGTACTTCATCAGCGATGACGTACAACGACCCTCCGCTGCCGCGTGACAACACTCGTTGACGGCCTTCACTCCACGTCTCGCCACCAACTCATACTGCAGGAGGTGAGGCTGACCGGGTGATACACCTGCTGACTGTGTGTCTTTACTGTCCTGGCAGCAACAGGTGATAGCAAACATGGTGCACGCTGCACGACTATCACTCACGTACTGACAACGTAGACGTGGTGACCACATCGCAGCCACTCTATGGCCATCAGCAGCAGCACCACAGTTTTACCTGTACCCGGGCGGTCCGGTGGACAAAAGTGTGGGAGGCGCCGTGTGTAGCAGTGAACTTGCTCCGGGAAGAGTGTTTATTAACAGCAGTGTAGCACTCTCCTGTCCACCACACGGCCTCACCCAGGGTCTTGACACTCAAACACGTGGACAAGGACATGTGCAGGGCACAGTCACTGTTGTCGCCGGACCACAGAACCTACACAAACAAATGTTGGATACTTCAGCTCCATCTTACTATTCAAATAAACGACAACATATATATATCGAGCGGTTTTACATTATTTACTACAAAGTGGTTTAATACATTTAGTGATATGTTTTTTTCTTGATGATGAATTGATGATATAAAATTAAACCAAACATTGGAAGTATTACTTAATTCTCTCTTTGTCATAACGGTCTACTGTCCACTAAGAGTTGTATGTCGTGAAGCATGAATTCTTCTCTTAACTTTGATTTCTTCACCAATAAATACTGTCACCTCCGCAATCTAACGCCAACCGGAAACAATAGCTATTGTTAACTTTGTGAAAATAGTTTAGCTGAGTGAATAAACAAAGTAACCTCACTAACTATTTACAAACTGTAGAAGAATGTTCATAAAATATTTACAGTATAAAACCTCGATTTCACGTTTTCTCAGGGCCAAGGGCCATCATAACGTGACATAGAGGAAACACATTTAATTGCTTCAGGTGACCATCCCAGAAATGGAGAAGTATGCTAGACACGCATGTCACAATCTGTGCTAAACCATATTTTACGCATTAGTCCAACAGGTGAGCAGCAAGGTTGTTGAACGTGTGTACACAAGACTTATGTCCCAGTGGGAGGAACTCATCAAGGTGGCTGTCCTGTGAGTTGTGCTCGTATTACACACATCACCGTGTTTCCGCACGTTGCACGTGTCCCAACATGTCGCTGCCCCGAGGGGGCCTGAAGGCAAACTTCCCTCAGTGTCCAGCGCTGTGAGGGCTTCGGACACTTGTTGGTGGTGACATGTTGACATTCTGAATAG